>NC_058524.1:229609884-229926884 GCF_904849725.1 Hordeum vulgare subsp. vulgare
GATCCGTTCAAATTAGATTATGAGCATGTCGAGGGTTGTGGGACAACCCAGAAGAGAGTAAGTTGATATTCGGTGAGAGCAAGCTGGTTAAGCACTTGTTGTGATCTTTGCCATGCTACTGAGGTAGATTACATGTTTAGTCCATGTCATGCTATGCTTGATTTATATTTTCCTGTTAATTCCATGCCATGCTCAGAATAGCTATTATATAATTATTATGCTTGCTTTCTTATCTGCTGTTTGGATGTTATGTATTTGGTTGTCTTGCGGGTACATTCGAAGTACTCAACCGGCCTTGCTCGTGGCCAGTTGCAGGAGAAGACTCGTCGCACTAGATCGTAACCCAGCTAGTCCTGCGAGGTATGGAGCCCAGCCAGGGACGTCGTTGCCGCTGTATCAAGACCTCTGCTGCCGTTTAGTTATCCTTGGAGTCATGTATATTGTTGTACGCAACAGTATTGTAATACTCCATTATATTAATAAAGCCATATTTGCCTGGAATTTTTGTATCATGTCTTTAGCATGTAATCGGTCTTACCTGGGGACGGATGTGTGTCGGCACTCTATCGGGGTGCGATAATTGAACCTCTATGTCAAGGATTCATATAATCCCGTATACTATTCCCTTTGTCCTTCAGTATGTTACTTGCCCGAGATTCGATCGTCGGTATCACCATACCTAGTTCAGTCTCGTTACCGGCAAGTCTCTTTACTCGTTGCGTAATATAATATCTTGTAACTAAATCCTTAGTCATATTGCTTGCAAGGCTTTTTGTGATGTTGTATTACCGAGTGGGCCCCGAGATACCTCTCCGTCACGCGGAGTGACAAATCCCAGTTTTGATCCATGCCAACCCAACAGACAGCTTTGGATATACCTGTAGAGCACCTTTATAGTCACGCAGTTACGTTGCGATGTTGGATACACACAAGGTATTCCTCTGGTGTCCGGGAGTTGCATGATCTCATGGTCATAGGAACAGATACATTGACATGAAGAAAACAGTAGCTATAAACTGACACGATCATATACTACGTTTACTGTTTGGGTCTTGTCCATCACATCATTCTGCCAATGATGTGATCCCGTTATCAAGTGACAACACTTTCCTATGGCCAGGAAACCTTGACCATCTTTGATCAACGAACTAGTCAACCAGAGGCTCACTAGGGACTGTGTATTGTCTATGTATCCACACATGTATTTGAGTTTCCAATCAATACAATTCTAGCATGGATAATAAACGATTATTATGAACAAGGAAATATAATAATAACTCATTTATTCTTGCCTTGTAATGCCCCAGATGTAACATTACCATATTTGGAAACCTTGCCATGTTTGGATCCATGATGTCATGCTAGGGTGTTATCATTTCATGTGATCATGTGGCTTACTTTCATGTCTTCTGTCGTGCATCATTTCATTCAATGCATCATGTCTTCCCTTGTGTGGTGTTGTTGTTGTTGTTGGTGTTGGTGTGATGAGTGCATGAGTTATGTGATGATGATGTGGAGTTTGTAAGCTTGAGTTTGAAACCATGTTAGTTTCAAACTATATTTTAAAGGCCCTTCCTCTCTATTCTTTTGAGCTCAAATTTACTTGCTCCAAACCTGATATTAAAATGTAGTTCTTCTAGAGCCTTTTCTTGTGGTTGTGGTGATGTGACTAGGGTGTTTTCAAACTTTTGCTTAAGTGGGGTTATATTCACAAAACAGATTAAAATAATTCTGTTTTGTAATTATTTTTAATGCCCAAAATCATCTTTTCAATTTATTTAAATAGGTCATATTTCCCTTATGACCAGGGACAGTTTTGTTTTTATTTTGGTTCAACATATTTGCCATAAGTGATTTTTATTTGTCTCTATGTTGTTTTGTATAGGAAAACCCAAAGGGTTTTCTCTCTGTATCTGGCGCCACCCGAGTGGGCTTCCTCCCCTCGTAGGCCCAGCTCTCCCTTCCCTTCGCGAGAGCAGCCCAACTCGCGTTCCTTCTTCCTCCCGCTGTCGTCACCGCTGTACGGCGACGATCCCCTTTGCCGATCTCCCCCTTCTCCATATCCTTTGGCGCAAGCTCGTCTCCCGAGGCCCTATAAAGCTACAGGAGCTCCCCCTTGAAGCCCTAACCCTTCTCCTCCCTCCTCTCTCTCATTGGCACCGTCAGGAGGAAGCCCCAAGCTCCTCCTCCGCCATGGCCGGCCCCTGGTGAGGTCGCCGCCGTCAAGCCCATCTCCCTTCTTCCTCTCCAGCCGATCGAGGAGCAAGCGGTGACCCACGAGAATCCATTTCCGCAATAAGGAGCCGTCCATTGCCTCTACATCCACGACGTCCATGATGACCTTCTTCCTCCTCTGCTAAGACAGGATCGACCGCAGCGGCTTCTTCCTCTTCGTCACCTTCATCCTCTCCGACGAGCCGTCCTCCTTGACGCGTAGGGTGAGCAAGCACGATCTCCTCCCGTTCCCTGCTAGTAGGATTCCCTCATGGAGTCGTAGCTACACGCCGTCATTCTTCTCTATAGACGGCGCCGCCGTGTTCGTGGAGCCAAAGATGCAGTGCCCCACTAGTTGTGCTAGGGGTGAAGTGGGTTCCACTCGAACCCCTCTTCCTCGCCGCTAATGCGCGCAGCTCAATTTAGGTCGTAGCATCGCCGGTGGCCATCCCCTGTTCCAGCCACTGTCGACCTGTAGCAGGTTCAGAGGGGGATGCTCAAAAGAGCAATGCCACCCTCTGTGTTAAGATCCGATCGGTAGCGTAGTGGTAGGTTTCAGTGTTTTGGCGTAGTTGCTCGTGGGTTCGAGTCCTAGAGGCGCCCTTTTTATTTTCCTTGTTTTTGTGGTGTAGTAGCTCGACAGTAGAAGATACCCTGCATGCCTGCCCTTCCCCATCGAAGTGGAGGGCAGTAGCCCAGTGGTGTGATGTTGGTTGTGCTTCAGTGAGCGCCTGGGTTCGATCCCAGGGCTGACCCTTTTATTTTTTTCTTGCTGTTTGCTTTGGTTTGGACCTGGCTTGCTTGGGCAGCAAGTTGTTTGTGTCTAAGAACACAAACTAGCAGGTTTACCTTTTATTTTAGTTTGTATGCATTGTGTAGTGTGTAGTGTGTGTGTATGTGAGTACCAACACGTGAATGTATGTGTGTGGGCAAATTCTTGCATGGTGCGTGTGTAGTTGAAGCATGTGCACTAGTGTGTGCATGTGTGTATGTGTGTGGGTTACCCCCACATATGTGTGCAAGTGTGCACCAACACATGTGTATGTATGTGTGTGGGCAAGTGCTTGGCATGCACTTGTGTGTGTGTGTGGTGGTAGTGTATCTGTGTGTGTGTCACACACACATGAGCAATTGAGAGTGTTCTGATGGTTGCCTTAGTAGGCCTAGGGTGTGTGAGTGTGTGTATGTGGTAGCTTTGAGAGTGTATGCCATTGTATGTGGATATGCATGTGTGTATGTCGTCATGCATGTGTGTGTGTGGGCATGAGTGCACCTATCCACTTGTACATGAGGGTAACCCCTCATGCTTGCCACTTTGGTGTGATGTAGTGATAGATGGGCTTGTGTAGGTGCATGTGTAGGGGTTGGAGATGCTACATATGATTTGTTCACATGTGAAAATGCTCTTACATGCTTATGTGGATTTCTTGGTTGATTTTCGAGCTACCTTTGTGCTTACTTGTTCCATGCAAGTACCCTTGTTTGATATATGCTTTTGGGGTAGAATCATCCCAGGAATCTACTGGTGGAATCAGATTTCACTTTGGAGCTACTTCATAAACTGTCATTTTTCTGTCTTGATGTTATATTTAGAGCTTGGTGCCATGTGGTGCTTTGCGCCTATGAAGATGAATCCTTGATGTGGAAGTAGTGGGTGAACCCCTCTACAACATGGAGTCTTTGTTTTATACATAGGGGTTTGTATGTGCTAGTTGTCCCTTGTCAAAGTTGACATGTGGCTGAAATTGTCAGCTTTGTGAAAAGCTGTGATTTTCAGAGTATGTGAAACTGCTGTTATTTTCTTCCCTTGTTGTTCTGTCTGCACAAGCTCATGTGTTGGGAATCAGCCCATGCAAGAAACTAAGGTTTGTGAGATTTTGGGTTTGTCTAGCTCTCTGTTAAATTTCATGCACTTTCACTTCCTATAGATATCATTTTGGAGGCTGCCAAAATGCTTCAGAGCATAAGCAGCTGGTGAAAATCTGTGATTTTCACTAAGTCCGAGAAATCTGTTATTTTTGTCCAAGTTTGTGTCCAAAGATATTCTCATGTGTGATGCCTTTGTAGCAGCTTCTTGCTCAGGCTTGTAGAGCTTTTGAATGTAGTTTTGAATGTTGTATAGCTTGTTTGGCTCTTTTGGGTGGTTGTAGGTACTTTGAATGTTGTAGACAAACTGCTATGATGTTGTTTAGGACAGATTGCATGTTTTAGTTGTTTTGAAGCTTGTGTGAGCATTGTTGATGGTGTGGTGTGTTTCTTTGCACCTCCCCACCTATATTTGATTGTTTGATCATGTGGCAAACTCAGAATACCAGAAGAGTGCCATTGGAGTGTGATTGTGGTGGATTTGAACCGTAGGACTCCATATCTTGTTTCGTAGTTTTCGGTTGATCCATAGCTCCGTTCTCAACGTTCTTTGTATGTTTTTGCATCGTTTTCTCGTGATGCACCAGTTCATGCCATCTTCATGCATGTCAATATAGCTTAGTGTGAAGTTCTGTCCAGAAGTTTATCTTCTCTTCTCATGTATATGCAAGTGACTAGAATAGTGATGCATGCTTCATTCTCATCTCATGCATCATGTTGTTTGTTGCATCATGTTGTGTTGGTGTGCAGTGGCTGTTATTTTTTTATGTTGGGTAGCACCGGGATCGGAGAGCGAGTACGTGGATTCTGGAGAGTACGTGCAGGGCGATCAAGAGCAGTTCCAAGCTGAAGACTTCACAGGCAATATGACCGTGACCTTGATACCGTATCTAGCTTTGTTATACCTAGAATCACGTTTCCTTTGATATATGCTCGCTGCCTACCACTTGATAAAATGCCACCTGTTACTGCCAACTGTGTGCGTAATCGTCGCTGTCTCGTTCGAAGACCTCTGTTCGATCCGAAACACGGTGGGGTTATGTTTAACGTAAGTTCGAGTTCAGGAACACTTAGTGATCACCTAGTCTTCGACCGCTCGCGTAGACCATCACATCAATAACTCTGATCTTCGTAAGTTAGCCACCATATATGCTCAGGATGCTGCACCCTAAACATTGAACCTTCCTCACCCAATAACTTGACTAGTTTTGGTACCAAGGTCATCCGATTCTTGAGTCCCCGTGGCTCACAGTTTACTACAACAACCCAACAGGTACAGGTACGCCCGACGCAGGAGATCCATATGGCACTTTGATGGCGTGGCAGTACGATGAGGAGAACGACCGTATGTACGTGAACTATCCGGAAGACTGAGGCCGTGGTCGTGATCGTGGGCGAGCATGCGGGATATCATAGTCTTTTCCTTGTTTCATGTAGCCCGTAACGGGACTATCTTATCTGAATAATTGTGTGGATGTAAACCTTATATTACTATGTCATATGGCAAATGTATGCCCTATTTGTCAACCTTAATTTATGTATTTGCTATGATTATCTCGCTTGCGAAACGCTTAGTTGCGCCTCTTTCCCTTTTGGGGCATCACCCCCTAAATAGGAAAGGGCCACATCTTAGTCATTACAAGTTGGTAATCAGAGCCTTACGACCATAGGAGCCTTTGTGTGATCGAACTTGGCCGAGTCGAGTCTAGTAAAATGTTTTGAGTCTTAGTTATATCGGAGAGTAGGTTTGTTTTTTCTCGTCTTCTATGCTCTGGTGAGGTTCTCGACTTAGGAAATCTTAATTCTACTCCTCTTCTCGCTCAAAATTATTTTAGGATCACGCGGGTATTTTGAAATCTTTATGATATCGATGTGACGGAGTTCTGTCTTGGTGCCTCCTATCTGCCTTGATTTCTTCTGGGGAGTTGAGCTCGAGGGGACTCTTGTGCACATCGCCATCATTCAGATTTCTTAGTATCTCAGAACGAAGGATGTTCGTAATTGCTTCAATACTAGTAGTGGCGAGATAACCCCGATGTCCCCAATACTGGTGCAGATTATTTGGGAGTACTGCCATACTTTGCATCATTGTGATCATGAGGGTCTGTAGTAGATGAAGGTCCGAGATTCTGGTTATGTGTTGACGGATGTGATAAACTGGACGGGTTAGTATAGGAGTTGTTTGAAATATTACTCCTTGTATCCGTGTATCAGATTCCATGACCAGACATTTCGGGAATTCATAGGTGGGATATCAAGTAGTGACTTATAGGACAATCTTCCTACAGATGCATGATATGAGGTTGGGATTCGACATTCAATGGGTATGTTTGTTCACGGTCATCTTACAACGGTTCTCGTTGTGTCTTCAAGAGTCCTTGTAGCTTGCTACGACTCGGGGACGCTTCGTAAGTCGTGTGCACTGCCTTGCACAGGATGGCTAATGTAAGTTCGAGCCCGTGTGATCTTATCCACGAAGATATCGGATGAAATCTCGATCATATGTTTGTTCCGAGAAGTTCTAGCTCATACTTGGTTTGCAAGTGGTCCTTAATCAGCTTTTTGTCGACAGTCACTTTGAGGAAGCATTCTTAATATTTTGTTCGAGTGCAATTGCTAATATTCCTGTTCAGATATTCTTGCCTTTTTGATTCAGCTTTACCTTCAATATTATTCTCTGGGCTAATGTGTTGTCCGTCTTCAGGATGGCTCAACCAACTCGTTAGAGTCCGGGTCGTGAGGGTGCTGAGAACCGCCACCACCCCCTCCGCTGCCGCCTCCTCCCGCAGAGGCTTGGCAAGCGTTGATGGCTGCAACAAATGCTAACACTGAGATGCTGATCCATCTGTTGCAAGAGAGGACTAATCAGCAGCAGGGTAACTTGAACCATGGTGGTAATCAATTTGCTACTCTGAGTCAATTTCTGGCAAACCAGCCGTAGACCTTCACATCGTGTGATCAGCCGTTTGACGCTTAGGACTGGATTCAGGACATGAGCAAACACTTTGAGTACAGCAATGTCCGTCCAGAGGATTTCGTCAAGTTTGCAACATTCTAGTTGAAGGGGCAAGCATCGATCTGGTGGCAGCAGTTGAAGGACTCCAGGGGTGCCAGAGTGATCACTTGGCATGAGTTCTGCAGATATTTCAGATTCCACTATATCCCGTCTAGCTTTGTGGAGGAGATGCGTGAGAAGTTCACGCGCTTGAAGCAAGGTGGTTCCTCCGTGTACAAGTACAATGTCGAGTTCCACGAGCTAGCCCGATATGCCTTGCAGGACATTCCAGATCAGAAGAGCAAGATCTATCAGTTCAGAGGTGGTCTGAAAGAGGATTTGCACCTAGCCCTCACCTTGCACGATCCTGATGAGTTTGATAAGTTCTACAACTTGGCTCTCAGGGCTGATGCAGCTTTGCTCAGGGTGGATAACTCGAAGAAGCGTTTCAGAGATTCCAGCTCGTCTTCCTCAACTCAAGTGGTACAGAAGCAACAGAAATACTAGGCATCCCCTCCTCCTCCTCGGCACACGCAACAGTTCAAGCAATTAGGTGGTCGTGGTTCTTCCCACCCACCCAACCCAGCTTTCTAGCAAAGGTTTCAGCAGCAGAAGCAAGGGAATCCTCACACACAGTTCTATCAGCCGGCAGATGTTACTTGTCACAAGTGTGGGCAAAAGGGTCACTATGCCAACAAGTGCACCTCTCAGCTGCATCTTACGCCTCCTCCTCCAAGCAAACCTCCAAGCAATGCTATAGTGATGTTCAACCCCAGGTCTACTAGAGTCAATATGGTGAATGCAGCTGAAGTAGAGAACTCCTCAAACGTGATTATGGGTAATCTCCTCGTTAATGATATTCCCGCAATTGTTTTATTTGATTCTGGTGCTTCTCATTCATTCATGTCTAGACCATTTGCATGGAATCATGATTTCGTTTCTAAGACGTTCGACAAACCTTTCCGTGTGGTTTCCCCGGGCATGTTGATGAGTTCTAATGTGGTAATTCCGGATGTTTCGATCAAGATAGGTAATTATGCTTTTCTGACGTCTCCTATTGTCCTTGGCAACTCACAGATTGATTTGATCCTGGGAATGGAATGGTTGGCTATGAACAAGGCGTCTATTGATTGTGAAGCTAAAGAAGTGAAGTTAACTCATTCATTGGAGGATGTGATTATCTTCGCAGCGCGTGATGACACAGCCCATCTGTTTTCTTTGAATGAGAAGGTTGAGATCTCTCCAATTTCGCAAGTCCCAGTGGTCTGTGAATATGAAGATGTTTTTCCGGAAGAACTGCCAGGAATGCCTCCACACCGAGCAGTTGAGTTTGTAATTGAGCTTGAACCAGGTACTAAGCCTGTGTGCAAACGGCCGTACAAATTGGGTCCAGAAGAGCTGAAGGAGCTAAAGAAACAACTCGATTAGGAGGAGCGTCTCGGTCTGATCAGACCAAGCTCATCTCCTTGGGGCTGTGGAGTTCTGTTCGTCAAGAAGAAGGATGGTACGGAACGACTCTGTGTCGATTACCGCCCATTGAATAAGATGACGATTAAAAACAAGTATCCACTTCCTAACATCAATGAGTTTTTCAAGCAATTGAAAGGGGCTAAGATCTTCTCGAAGCTTGATCTCAGGATGTGTTATCATCAGATTCGCATTCGCGAAGAGGACAGTCCAAAGACTGCTTTCAGGACAAGCTTTGGCTCGTATGACTATACAGTGATGTCTTTCGGTCTGGCCAATGCTCCACCGACCTTCTGTCTAATGATGAATTATATCTTCTCCCCGTTCAAGAATGAATTCGTCTTGTTGTATCTTGATGATATTCTGGTCTTTTCGGAAACTGAGGAAGAGCATGAAGAACATCTCAGGCTGGTGCTTGATAAGCTAAGAGAGCATAAGTTCTATATCAAGTTTTCCAAATGTGAGTTCTGGTTGAAAGAAGTTGTCTACCTTGGGCACACCATCTGCTGAGGGCATCAAAGTTGATCCGTTGAAGGTGCAGGCCGTTGTTGAGTGGGAGCCTACGCAAAATGTGAAGCAGCTTCGAAGCTTTATCGGGCTTGCAAGCTATTGTAGAAGATTCGTTGAGAACTTCTCCAAGATTGCTAAGCCTCTCTCAAGTCTTCTTCAGAAGGGTGTGAAGTATGTCTGGTCTCCAGCGTGTCAGTTGGCTTTCAACGCACTCAAAGAGAAGCTCACTTCTACTCCAGTCTTGGTTCCTCCTGATGACTCCAAACGTTATCAAGTGTTCTGCGATGCCTCTCTTCAAGGTCTTGGTGCAGTGTTGATGCAAGACAAGAAAGTGGTAGCTTATACCTCGAGGCAGTTGAAGCCAAGTGAGAAGAATTACCCCATTCATGATCTTGAGTTAGCGGCAGTGGTACATGCTCTGCTGACTTGGAGACACCTCTTGTTGGTACGAAAGGTTGAAGTGTTCACCGATCACAAGAGTCTCAAGTACATATTCACCCAGCCTAACGTCAATCTTCAGCAAACTCATTGGGTGGAAATGCTCCAAGCTTTTAATCCGAGCGTTGAGTACACTCCAGGCAAAGCTAATGTCGTGGCAGATGCTTTGAGGAGGAAGGCTTACTGCAACAGTCTCATTCTAAAGCCTCTCCATCCCGACCTTTGTAAATCTTTCAGAAAGCTCAACCTTTAGTTAGTACCTCATGGATTTCTTGCAAATCTTCAGATCTCTCCTACCTTGGAAGACCAGGTCCGACAAGCTCAACTTCTTGATGCAATGGTGAAGAAAGTTAAGGTTGTCTTGGAAAAGGGAGTTCCCAAATATAAGTGCTTCAGTGTTGATGCCAGAGATACAATAGTCTTTGAGGATCGTCTTGTCGTTTCGAAAGGGGATCTTAGAAAGGTTATCATGGAAGAAGCTCATAACTCTCTTCTCTCCATACATCCATGGAGTTCCAAGATGCGTCATGATTTGAAATAGACCTTCTGGTGGACTCACATGAAGCTCAAAATTGTTCAGTTCGTAAATGTCGAAGGGTGAAAGCAAAGCATCAACGTCCAGCAAGTCTTTTGCATCCTTTGCCCATTCCCGAGTGGAAGTTCGACCATATTTAGATGGATTTCGTCACCGGGTTTCCGAAGTCCAAGAAGGGTAAGGATGCCATCTTCGTCGTCATCGACAAGTTGAGCAAAGTAGCTCATTTCCTTCCAGTCAAGGAGTCCATCTCAGTAGCTCAGCTTGCAGAGCTGTACACTTCGAGGATAGTCTCTCTGCATGGCGTGCCCATGTTGATTTCTTCGGACCGTGGAAGTATCTTCACTTCCATGTTTTGGGACTCTTTTCAGACTGCGATGGGTACGAAGATTTGATTCAGCACAACCTTTCATCCTTAGACTAGTGGGCAAGTGGAGAGAGTCAATCAGGTCCTCGAGGATATGCTGAGAGCCTGTGTAATTTCTTTGGGCTTGAAGTGGGAAGACTGCCTACCTTTTGCTGAGTTCTCTTATAACAATAGTTATCAGGCTAGTTCAGGCAAAGCTCTGTTTGAGATTCTCTATGGCAGGAAGTGTTGTACCCCGCTCAACTGGTATGAGACCGGTGAGCGTTAGATTCTTGGGAATGACTTGATCAAGGAAGCAAAATAAATGTGTCGGTCATTCGGGATAATCTCAGAGCAGCGCAGTCCCGTCAGAAGAGCGACTATGATAGCATGCATCGTGACATGTCTTATGAGCTCGATGACTTTGGCTATCTCAAAGTGTCTTCTATTAAGGGCACTCGGCGTTTTGGCATCAAGGGGAAGCTTGCTCCTCGTTTCCTTGGTCCTTTCAGAGTTGTTGGCAAGAGAGGCGACCTTGCTTATCAACTTGAGCTCCCTTCAAATTTCGCAAATGTGCATGACGTGTTCCATGTCTGTCAGCTCCGAAGATGCTTCAAGACTCCCGAGCGCACATTTGATCTTCAAGATATCGACCTTCAGCCCGACCTATCCTATCGTGAGGATTCAGTTGCAGTTCTCGAGACGACTAAGCGCAAGACGCTCAACAAGTCAATCAAGTTTCTCAAGGTGCAGTGGTCACATCATTCCGATAAGGAGGCCACTTGGGAGCGCGAGGATCACCTCCGTTCCGAATTCCCAGAGTTCTTTCAGTCCTAGATCTCGGGACGAGATCTTCTTGTAGGGTGGGACAGTTAGTAATGCCCCAGATGTAACATTGCCATATTTGGAAAGCTTACCATGTTTGGATCCATGATGTCATGCTAGGGTGTTATCATTTCAAGTGATCATGTGGCTTACTTTCATGTCTTCTCTCATGCATCATTTCATTCAATGCATCATGTCTTCCCTTGTGTGGTATTGTTGTTGGTGGTGTTGGTGTGATGAGTGCATGTGTTATGTGATGATGATTTGGTGTTCGTAAGCTTGAGTTTGAAACCATGTTAGTTTCAGACTCGATTTTAAAGGCCCTTCCTCTCTATTCTTTTGATCTCAAATTTACTTGCTCCAAACCTGATTTTAAAATGTAGTTCTTTCACAGCATTTTCTTGTGGTTGTGGTGATGTGACTAGGGTGTTTTAAAACTCTGCTTAAGTGGGGTTATATTCACAAAACAGATTAACACAATTCTTTTTTGTAATTGTTTTTAATACCCAAAATCCTCTTTTTATTTTATTTAAATAGGTCATAATTCCCTTATGACCAGGAACATTTTTGTTTTAATTTTGGTTCAAAAGATTTGCCATAGGTGATTTTTATTTGTCTCTCTATTGTTTTATATAGGAAAACCCAAATGGTTTTCTCTTTGTATCTAGCACCACCCGAGTGGGATTCCTCCCCTCGCAGGCCCAGCTCTCACTTCCCTTCGCGAGAGCAGCCCAAGTCGCGTTCCTTCTTCCTCCTGCTGTCGTCACCACTGTATGGCGAAGATCCCCTCTGCCGATCTCCCCCTTCTCCTTATCGTGTGGCTCAAGCTCGCCTCCCGAGGCCCTATAAAGCTAAAGGAGCTCCCCCTCGAAGCCCTAACCCTTCTCCTCCCTCCTCTCTCTCCCTGGCGCCATCAGGAGGAAGCCCCAGGATCCTCCTCCGCCATGGCCGGCCCCTGGTGAGGTCGCCGCCGTCGAACCCGTCTCCCTTCTTCCTCTCCAACCGATCCAGGAGCAAGCTGTGACCAGGGGAATCCATTTCCGCAGCAAGGAGCCGTCGATCGCCTCTGCATCGACGATGTCCACGATGCCCTTCTTCCTCCTCTGCTCCGACAGGATTGACCACTACGTCTTCTTCCTCTTCGTCACCTTCATCCTCTCTGATGAGCTGTCCTCCTCGACACGCAGGGTGAGCAAGCCCGATCTCCTTCTGTTCCCTGCTAGTCGGATTCCCTCATGGAGTCATAGCTGCACGCCGTCGTTCTTGTCTATAGACGGCGCCGCCGTGTTCGTGGAGCCGAAGATGCAGTGCCCCTATCGTTGTGCTTAGGGGTGAAATGGGTTCCTCTCGAACCACTCTTCCTCCCCGCTAATGCCAGCAGCTCAATTTTGGTCGTAGCATCGTAGGTGGCCATCCCCTGTTCCGGCCACCGTTGATCTGTAGTAGGTTCAGAGGGGGATGCTCAAAAGAGCAACACCCCCCTCTCTGTTAAGATCCGATCGGTAGCGTAGTGGTAGGTTTCAGTGTTTTGGCACAGCTGGTCATGGGTTAGAGTCCCAGAGGCGCCCTTTTGCTTTTCCTTGTTTTTGTGGTGCAATAGCTCGACAGTAGAAGATACCCTACATTCCTCCCCTTCCGTGTCGAAGTGGAGGGCAGTTGCCCAGTGGTGTTAAGTTGGTTGTGCTTCAGTGAGTGCGTGGGTTCGATCCCAGGGCTGCCCCTTTTATTTTTTTCTTGTTGTTTGCTTTGTTTTGGACTTGGCTTGCTTGGGCAGCAAGTTGTTTGTGTCTAATAACACAAACTAGCAGGTTTACGTTTTTATTTTAGCTTGTATGCATTGTGTAGTGTGTAGCGCGTGTGTATGTTAGTATAAACATGTGAATGTATGTGTGTGGGAAAATTCTTGCATGGTGTGTTTGTAGTTGAAGCATGTGCACTAGTGTGTGCATGTGTGTATGTGCGTGGGTTACCCCCACATATGTGTGCAAGTGTGCACCAACACATGTGTATGTATGTGTGTGTGCAAGTGCTTGGCATGCACTTGTGTGTGTGTGGTGGTAGTGTATGTGTGTGTGTGTCACACACACATGAGCAATTATGTTCATGGTCACCTTAGTAAGCATGGGGTGTTCTTTTGAACCCCTAGGGTGTGTGAGTGTGTGTATGTGGTAGCTTTGAGAGTGTATGCAATTGTGTGTGGATATGCATGTGTGTATGTGGTCATGCATGTGTGTGTGTGTGGGCATGAGTGCACCTATGCACTTGTACATGAGGGTAACCCCTCATGCTTGCCACTTTGGCGTGATGTAGTGATAGATGGGCTTGTGTAGGTGCATGTGTAGGGGCAGGAGAAGCTACATATGATTTCTACACATGTGAAAATGCTCTTACATGCTTATGTGGACGTTGATTGTCGGGCTAGCGTTGTGCCTACTTGTTCCATGCAAGTACCCTTGTTTTATATATGATTTTGGGGTAGAATCATCCCAGGAATCTACTGGTGGAATCATATGTCACTTTGGAGGAACTTCATAAACTATCAATTTTCTGTCTGGATGCTATGTTTAGAGCTTGGTGCCATGTGGTGTGTTGGGCCTATGAGGATGAATCCCTGATGTGGCAGTAGTGGGTGAACCCCTCTAAAACATGGAGTCTTTGTTTTATACATAGGGGTTTTCATTTGCTAGTTATGTCTTGTCAAAGTTGACATGTGGCTGAAATTGTCAGCTTTGTGAAAATCTGTGATTTTCACTAAGTGTGAGAAACTGTTGTTATTTTCTTCCCTTGTTGTCCTGTCTGCGCAAGCTCATGTGTTGGGAATCAGCCCATGCAACAAACTAAGGTTTGTGAGATTTTGGGTTTGTCTAGCTCTCTGTTAAATTTCATGCACTTTCACTTCCTGTAGACAAACTGCTTCAGAGCATAAGCAGCTGGTGAAAATCTGAGATTTTCACCAAGTCCCAGATATCTGTTATTTTTGTCCAAGTTTGTGTCCATAGATCTTCTCATGTGTGATGCCTTTGTAGTAGCCTCTTGCTCAGGCTTGTAGATATTTTGAATGGCTTTTGCCACATATCTTGTTTGGCTCATTTGGGTGGTTGTAGGTACTTTGAATGTTGTAGACAAACTGCTATGATGCTGTTTAGAACAGACTGCATGTTTTAGTTGTTTTGAAGCTTGTGTGAGCATTGTTGATGCTGTAGTGGGTTTTTTTGCACCACCCCACCTATATTTGATTGTTTGATCATGTGGCAATCTCAGAATACCAGAAGAGTGCCATTGGAGTGTGCTTGTGGTGGATTTGAACTGTAGGACTCCATATCTTGTTTCGTAGTCTCCGGTTGATCCGTAGCTCCGTTCTCAACGTTCTTTATATGTTTTTGCATCGTTTTCTCATGATGCACATGTTCATGCCATCCTCATGCATGTCAAGATAGCTTTGTGTGAACTTGTGTCCAGAAGTTTATCTTCTCTTCTCATGTATATGCAAGTGACTTGAATAGTGATGCATGCTTCATTGGCTGATATTTTTTTGTCTTGGGTAGCACCGGGATCGGAGAGCGAGTACGTGGATTCTGGAGAGTATGTGCAGGACGATCAAGAGCAGTTCCAAGCTAAAGACATCACAAGCAAGGTGACCGTGACCTTGATACCGTATCTAGCTTTGTTATGCCTAGAATCACGTCTCCTTCGATATATGCTCACTGCCTACCACTTGATAAAATTCCACCGGTTATTGCCATGAAACCCAAACACCTTGCCCTCCTAGCTAATGTTGTTTGGCTAAGTAGGCTTGCTGAGCTTCTAATGATTAGCTTTGCTAGTTGCAGGTGACAGCTGTCTCATGTGACAACATGAGTATTTGGATATCATTATGTTTAAACTGCTATTTAATTAATGCACCTATATACTTGGTAAATGACGGAAGGCCTAGCCTTTGGCCGAGTGATTTGTTCCATTATTGCCGCCTTAGTTTCGGCTATAGGTGTTTGATTCCATAACTGATCGCTCCTAACACGTTCGGGGTTGTTATGGGGACCCCCTTGATAAATCGTGTAGTGTTAAGACTTGTCCGGCAGGACCCAACATTGGTTTTAATTTGCTAATCACCTAATAATAATTTGCATAGGGAATAGCTACCCCGAGGATTTAATCAACAACCCGGGCTAGTGCTCCTCATGAGTGTTGGTCCAAACCAGAGCACTGTGAGGGGCCAACTCAGGGCAACTTGAGTGATTTCTATCACGCCATCGTGCGCATAGCTCATCCGTCATGTCCTGAGACTGAGATACGCGGCTCTTATCGGGGTCGTCGACATGACGGGAGGTCCTGCTAGGTTCTTCTTACCTTAGCGATATATCTTGCGTATAGGAATCCTGATGAAACTTTGGGTCTCCTCAAAGTTGAGGTTTTCCTCTAAGGAATCCTACGAGATCACGACATTCGTGATAGAGGATTACTTTGCGGCCCGTGACTGTTTGTGATGGACTAGTTGGAGCACCCCTGCAGGGTTTAATCTTTCGGAAAGCCGTGCCCGCGGTTATTTGGCAACATGGATAATTTGTTAACATCCGGTTATAGATAACTTGAATTAACTCTAATAAAACTGCCAACTGCGTGCGTAACCGTGACTGTCTCATTCGAAGACCTCTCTTTGATCGGGAACACGGTGGGGTTATATTTGACGTAAGTAGGTGTTCAGGATCACTTAGTGATCACCTAGTCTTCGACCGCTCGCGTAGACCACCATATCAATAACTCCGATCTTCGTAAGTTAGCCACCATATATGCTTAGGATGCTGCAACCTAAACACCGAACCTTCCTCACCCAATAACTTGACTAGTTTCGGTACCAACGTCATCCGATTGCTGAATCCCCATGGCTCACAGTGTACTACAAGAACCAAATAGGTAGAGGTACACTCGGCACAGGAGATCCAGATTGTCGGGGTATACTCACAACATATGCCATAGGTAGGCTAAAGTCGGTGAGAACCGAAGGGACAACGGAGGGCGTTGAGGACGAGGTTGGTACAAGCATGTAACGCACGATGTACCCATGTTCAGGGCTCTCCATAGAGATAAGACCCCTAGTCCTATCGGAGTGTATGATGTATATGGATGGATTACAAGGTTGCTCTTGGAGCTGTGTTGAGGAGGAGGAAGAGGGGAGCAACCGGCTTGTCTCTACCTCTCTCAATGTGGTTGGTGGGTGTGAAGTGTCATACGACCGACCCCCTGCATGGAAGGTGACCGGGGGGTTTTATAGATGAACCCACCGGCCTACAATATGGATAAAGGGTACAAGAGTGGGCACCGGCTGCCAGCCTCGCCGGCTAACCAAGGGGTCCACGAGGGGCTTGTCTTGTCGCTTGAGGGGCCCACCGGCTGCAAGGTCTCGTCTGGCTGTGGGAACCGTCGGCTAGCCAATGAAGCTCTCGTGTAAAGTTGACGCCGAGCACGTGATGTACGTCTGGCATCGTCAAACTAGATTCGTCATGGGCAGATAGTACGACTGCCTCCACTGTTGCCCATGCCGAGTTCAGTAATGGAGTGGGAGTTTCACGGTCTGACACTACGTTGGGTCATGGATCAGAGCCGAGGTAGGTAAGCGGCGTGGCCGCCGAGCTCGTACCTATCGGGCACTCCGATCGAGTACCTTTGCTAACGAGTAGCTACCTTTAATCGTAGGGTCTCGTCATGACCTACGATCTGATGTGACTTGAGATCCCCGGCCGGCTAGCCTGCTTGGCTAGCCGGCTTGGGCACGGCCGCCTCGTTCCTAACCGGCTGGCTTGGCCAAGACGGTAAGGAAGAGGTAGCCGTCTCGCCTCTAGCCGGTAGGGGTTTCCTGGACGGCCAAAGAGTTGGTCGTTTCGTCCTCCAGCCGGCAGGCGCAGCCTAGTTGGCGAGAAGACTTGGGCCTTGGGAAACTGTACTTGGTCATATCCTTTTGGGAAGGAAATGAAGGAGTAGGTTCGATGAGCCTACCCCGGGGTTATCCCCCCGACAGTAGTCCCCGAAGCTGGAGAGGCCCGCCGTCTGCGGACGGGTGGCCTCGTCGGCTTGATATTTTGTCTTGGTATTCCTGCCGCCATCCGCGGCAGGGATCGCCGGCTCCGAAGCGACGCCTCGGCTTCGTCGTAGGTCGCTTAGAACGCGGCACGTGCCAGGCCCCGCCCGAGGTAATGATGGTGATTACTGGTGACGGGACCGGGCCAAGGCCCTGGTTCCCGCTTCGACGCTCCCTCAGCCTCCGTGCGAGAGATCCTCTATGGATTTACTCCACGACGGTTGGGCTTAGGGAAGCGCTACCGCCTGTAATACACGGGGTTAGTGGGGTTCCACGCGCATCGGATCCCTTCCCCACGACGCTTCGTGGTGTTTAAATAGGATGCGGGGGTTCCGAGTAGGCCATACGCCCCCCTTCTCGCCCCGCATCAATGGCCTCTTCCTCCCTAAGCCCAGAGAAAAAGGGCCCGTCCTATTTGTCTTCATCATCTCTGTCGTCATCGAGCCACCGGCCCTTTCGAGCTCTAGCCGCCCACAGCATGGCCGGCGGCTCCACCTCGAAGAAGACCTCGTCGCAGGGAGCATGGCTTGGCAGCGAGATCTGCCAAGGCCGTATCGAGGCGCTCCGCCATCACTGGCTGTTGCCCCCGGCCTAACAGGTGCTGGTGCGGATCCCTGACACCGAGACCACCCCAACACTCGCCGCGGGAGAGATCGTCGTTTTCGACAAGCATTTCTACACGGGCTTCGGGCTCCCTGCGAGCTCCTTCTTCTTCGAGTGGCTTCACTTCTTCGGCCTGCAGCCGCATCACCTGGCACCGAACGCCATTTTGCAGCTGTCGGCTTCGTGGTCTTGTGCGAGGGATCCTGGGGATGGAGCCCTGCCTCGATCTCTGGCGAAGCTTATTTTTCTTCAAACAACAGTCCATAGCGATGGACAAGGCCGAGCTGGAGAAGCTCCCCGGACCTCGCCCGATGACGCCGTGCGGAGCCGCATTGGTGCATCATCATGCGAAGTCCGGCTTCCCCCAGCTGCCCCTTCAGGAGTCCATCAAGCAGTGGCGGAAGAGCTTCTTCTACGTGAAGAACGCCGAACCTGCCCGGGACGCCCTCAACATGCCCCCGTTCAACATTAATCCTTAGACGAAGTTGAACTGGGCGGCGAAGTCCCCCAAGCCGATCCCCGAGGTGGCGCAGATCGCCACCCACCTCGACATTTTGGAGAAAGGCGGTCTCCTTGGCCGCGACCTTCTCACCACCATGGTGACTCGCAGGATCCTGCCGCTGCAGAGGCGGCCTCATCTGGTCTGCCAGATGAGCGGCCGGCATGACCCCTGCCGGACATCCACCAAGAGATTCACCCCCGGTGCAATGGCGCGAGGGGTGAACCTGATTTCCACCGCCCGCATGGACGACAGTGGGAACTGGTCATGGGGGATGACCCCCTACAATAGGTCCCGTCCGCCTTCGGTGGTAAGTGTTCTTTTATGTTTTGTTCTTTGCTGTTTGTCTCACGACTGGCCGTCTTGCTGAGCCGGCTGTCAAATCCTTTGCGCAGATATTCGAGAAGATGCAGGCAGCCCTCTACCCGCCTGCTCCCGACGTGGCAGCGTCCGACGCCTCAGAGATCGAGGACGAGGGCGTGATAGAGTCCCGCTCGGAATCCTCCAAAGGCTCAGAGAACGCGCTGGAGTCGGAAGGGACGGAGCCTTCTGGTGAGCATCCGCGTCCCACCGCCATAGATTGGACGGATGACGACGAGACCTCCTCATTCCTATCTGATGCAGCCTTTGAGGAAGACTTCGACGGGGTGGAGGAGGTCACCAGTCCGCCGCTGACGCGCAGACAACGTCAAAGGGATGAGGCGGCCGGAGCTGACGAGGCAGACAGGAAAAAGGGCAAGGGTGCCACAGCTTCCACGCCGGCTCTTAAGCGCATGGCGACGGGTCCTCCAGCCGGAGCACGGGCAGGCGGCGCTAAGAAGCGCCGTGGTGGCTGCAGGAGGCAAGTGCCCATCATTGCAGGGTAAGGGTTCTTCCCCCTTCTTTTATATTGCCTTGTGTGAAGCCTTGTTCCTCAAGAAAGTCGCCCGGCATGGAGGTGGAGGACGTGGACGAAGACACCGCCTCCGCAGCCGAGCGGACCGGCTAGGCAGCGGCTGACGCTGCCGAGAGGGAGCTTGAGGAGCAGTCCAAGCTCCGGTGGGACGCGGCCGCAGGGAAGACGGCCGAGGGTCAGTTTCGCCCCAGCCGGGCCGAGAAGCCGGTGGAGAAGCGTACGAAGGCTAGACATGACCCCTCTGCGCATGCTCGCATGGAGGAGCCAGCTAGCGAGGCAGCCCCGAGGCGCGCCCCGAGGACTGAGGAGGCCCAGCCCTCCAAGCCGGATGCCTCTGCACCGATGGATCTAGAGGTGATCCCTAACTCAACTAGGGCCGAGGCGGCGCCCAACGCGCCGGAACTGGTCCTGGACACGCTAGATGTGGCCCCTGATGCGCCAGGGGTGACCATGGATGCGCCGGACGCGACCCATCCACCTCCTGCCGAGGAGGCGGCGCCGACCGGGGACATCGGCGGAACCGGCCGCCGTGCCGGCACCTGGAGCCGGCGCCATCGTCGTCCCCCACCACGGTCCGGCCGTGCCGGGAGGTGGTCCCCACTTCGGAAGCCCGCCGATGATGTCTTGGCGAGTGGCCAACCTGGCACGCGCGAGGCTGCCCGCATGCACCGTGCTCCACGGTGTCCCATAGCTGGTGTCGTTGTTTGCCAACAGTCGGTTCAAGGTGGACCAGGCGGCCCGCGTGGTGGGCAGCGATTTGGAGCGCTTGGAGGAGCGCACCAGTGTAAGTGCCTCATCTTGGTCTTGAATTTTTCCTTATCTTGTTCTTGCGTCAGTGGGGGCGCGCCAGCGCAACCACTGGGTGTAGCCCCCGAGAATCGGGCCGGCCGAGCATCGTCCGGGACGAATCTCTTTGAGCTTCTTTTCTTGCTTTGCTTCTTTAGTGGGAGCGTGCTAGCACACACACTGGGTGTAGCCCCCGAGAATCGGTATGGTTATGACTTAACTAGGCCGAATCTTACTTCTGCTTCTTCTTTGGTTTGTAGGATCTTTATGATGCCCAGGTGCAGGCCTATAATGAGATGGGGGCTCAGAACCAGGCAGCCGATGGCCAGGTTGCCGAGCTCCAAGCCCGGCTGGGCAAAGTTGGCACGGAGTGGGACGCCATGCGTGATGAAGGCGCCGACTCCAGGAGCAACTGGCTCTTCTCCAAATGGAGAAGAAGGAGCTTGAGGCGGCCAGCCGGACCGAGCTGGAGCAGCTGCGTGCCGCTCTGCAGGAGAAGGACGCCTCCCATTCTACCGACGTGGAACGTCTAGCGTCGGCTCATCGCAGGGAGATAAAGCTCAAGGACGCTGCATTGAGGGAGAAGGAGGAGGCCCATGTCCAGAAGCAGACGCGGCTGGCCAAGGCCCTGGACTCGGCGGCGACCCTCCAGGAAGAAGTTGCCCGCCTTACTCAAGCGAGCAAGGTGCGGGAGCTCGAGGTGCTCGAGAGCGCTCATGAGACCGATGTTGACTTCCATCGTGAGTCTTCTTTTGTTTCGTCTTGAACTTTCTTGGCCGTCTCCTCTTCTTACTCGTTTTTTGCACCCCTTACACTGTCTCAGGCTTCTTCCCTAGGACGCAGGGCGCAGCCGACACGGCCGTCGAGGTGAGCCGCGAGGAGCGCCGCGCGGCCGGGCAGGAGGTAGATGCTACCTCCGGCTAGAGCGTGGAGGATATCGGAGTGGGCCTCAGGGCCCGCCTGCACGTCCTGGGCGAGTATCTTACTGGGCTCCAGATCACAGGCTCGTCGATGGTGGCGGCCCTGTGGCCTGATGGCGTGGAGCCGGCGTCGATGAGCCGGCTCGCCCGCTGGCTTGCGGCTGGCGAGGATCGCCTTGACGTCCGGCACGCTTCGGCTGCGCGTGCTGGAGCCTGCATGGCCCTGCGCTTGGCCAAGCCCTGGTACCGAAACTTGGACTTTGGCAAGCTCGTCACTCAGCACGACGGCTCGAAGGTGGAGCTGCGGGCTGTGGAGGAAGCGCTGCGCATGAGTGCCAGCGAAATCGCCACGTATGCCAGTTGGGACGAGCTCAAATTGGAGCGGGGTGAAGGCGGCGATGTGATTCATGAAGATCTACACGGCCTTCAGCCCTATGACACCGATGGCAGCTCCGACGAGATGGCCCATGAGGTGGATAATGCTGTCGCCTCCAGCGGTGCGGCGTACGACGACTCCGATGTGGACGGAGCCGGGAGCCCTCGCGGAGGAGACGGCGCTACCGCCTCGGGAGCAGCCGGCGATGGGGAAGCCACCAGTTCAGGAGCAGCAGCTGGGGCGACCGATGAGGCCGCAGCCCCATAGCTGGTGTCCTGTTTTTGTTATGTGAAATTATTTTGTCAGTCCAACAGTTCCATCCACTGGGGGTGTAATGAACCTCGGCCGTGGGCCAATGCATTGTGAATGTATGGATTTAGCATTATATTCGTATTGCCATGCGTGTTGTTTTATATCTTTATCTTTTGATTCCTGCTTGACTTCTTTTTCTCCAATCCATGTATCCCCAAGTTTCCACCCGCTAGCCCGACAGCCGGGAGCTGGTCTGTGAGTGGGTCGAGGTTTTTGGCCTTGAGAATACAAGATTTGTATTTTTCGAAGCCATCAAGACTTAAAGATTCAGACATTAACTAGCAGAGGCCGGCTTGAATGAGATCGTAAAATGGATCAAGCTAACCCGAGCCGGCAACCTTTTTGTAGTCAAACTTTGCATGCATTCGGCCTTACCTGGCGTCGCCTCGCTAGCCGGACGGCCAGGAGCCGGTCTGCAGCTGTTAAGAGGTGGCCAGGGATCGGTCCGACGTACACTATGTGTTCTTCTACAACGTAAGAAAGACGTCCGGGCGGCTAGCGAGCCCCCGAGCTTACTAGAGCCATTAAGGGGCATCGTAGAGTCAGCACTCTAGATATGAACTTAAAAAGAAGCATAAGGCATGCTCTTTTCATTGCATTCATTGGAGATCCCCGAAGAGGGAGAAAGATACATATGTGCATGCTCTTTCCGTGTTTGATACTTGCCTTCTAGCAGTAGAATGGGCCAAGAAACACTGTGTTCCATGGATGTTCCGTCTCCTGGCCGGAGTCGTCCCTCTTGCGCTTCCTTGGCTTTTAGGCATCGATCAAGTAGTATGCGTTGTTGTGCAATGCCCTACTAATGATGAAGGGTCCCTCCCATGGGGATCAGAGCTTGTGCTGGCGAGCTGTGCGCTGGATTCTTCTGAGTACCAAGTCTCCCTCTCTGAAAGAGAGAGGCTTGAGCTTCTTGCTGTGGTAGTATCTCAGCTTCTGTTGATATATGGTCGTCCGGCTGAAGGACAAGACCCTTGCTTCTTCAAGGAGATCCACACCATCTTCTCTTGCCTCCTTCGCCTCCGTTTCCGTGTATAGGGTTACCCGAGGCGGGTCGAACTCGATATCCGTAGGGATAATGGCCTCGGACCCGTATACAAGGAAAAACAGAGTGAAGCCGGTCGACCGGTTGGGCGTGGTGCTGACGCTCCATTGTACAACTCGCAGTTCTTCGATCCAGCAGCCGGCTGACCTGACAAGTGGTGCCACCAGTCTTGGCTTGATGCCGGCCAGGATCAGGTCGTTGGCCCTCTCCGCTTGGCCATTTGACTGGGGATGTGCCACTGACGCCAAGTGGAGCCGGATGCCTACCTTGGAGCAGTAGAGCGCCAGAGCGCCTTTGGCGAAGTTAGTGTCGTTGTCGGTGATGATGCTCTGGGGGAGGCCATATCGAACAGAGATGTCCGTCATGAACTTGACAGCCGTGGGGCCATCAAGCTTCTTGATAGGTCTCGCCTCGATCCACTTGGTGAATTTGTCGACGGCTACCAAGAGGTGGGTCATGCCACCATGAGCTGTCTTGAAGGGGCCCACCATGTCCAACCCCAAGACGGCGAACAACCATGACATGGGGATGGTTTTGAGGGCCGAAGGCGGCATGTGGCTCTGTGTGCTAAAGAATTGACAGCCCTCACATTTGTCAACCAGATCTACGGCCTCCTCGAGGGCCATGGGAAAATAGATTCCGTGGCGGAACGCCTTGGGCACCAGGGTTCTAGAGGCGGCATGATGCCTGCACTCCCCCTGGTGAATGTCTCTGAGAATCTCCTGTCCCTTTTCTGATTCGACGCAGCGCTGGAACACGCCAGTCATGCTACGCCGAACCAGCTCGCGATTGATGATGGCATAGGTTGCAGATCTGCGCTGGATCTGCCTCGCCTCCGCCTCGTCTTGAGGAAGCTCGCTGCGAAGGAGGAAGGCCAGGATGGGTTGAGCCCATGACGGAGCCGACACAAGGGCTGACTCTGCCTCAACCTGATTGTTAGGGGCTTCTGCAGCCCGCGCTTGATGAAGCAGTAGTCGTGGGCTCGAGACGAGGTGTCTCTGATGCCGTCGTGGCTGCTGGCTAGCCATCTACCTCCATGATGTCCACCCACTGGGTGTCGAGACGACAGGATTCAAGGCAGGGCGGAGCCGTGGTTGCTGTTGTAGCCGGTGCCGCAATTGGAGTCGACATAGCTAGCGTAGCCGACACAGGACCTGTAAACGCCATAGCTGGTGGAGCCGACGGCGCTTGCACCAAAGATTCAGCCGGTGCCTCAATTGGAGTCGGCATAGCCAGCGTAGCCGGCACAAGAGCTGTAGCCGGCGTAGCTGGTGGAGCCGATGACGCTTGCACCGAAGAATCAGCCAGCACGAAGATCGATGCCGACTCTGGAGACGTCCTGATAGACGGCTTGTGGAGCTGCTCGAGGGAGACGCCGGCTGGGATAGCTTGTCTCATGGAGCCAATCTTAGCCAGTGTATCAGCCGCCTCGTTGTCTGCTCTGGGAACATGGTGGAACTCGCAGCCCTCGAAGGGGCCGCTGAGCTGCTGGATGAGGAAGCGGTAGCTTGCCATGTTGGCGTCCCTAGCGTCCCATTCACAACAAACTTGCTACACCACCAAGTCTGAGTCGCCGAAGCATATGAGCCGCCGGATGCCAATCTCCTTGGCGAGCCGTAGGCCGTGAGCCAGTGCTTCGTACTCGGCGACGTTGTTGGAGGCGGTGAAGTGGATCAGGAGAGCATACTTGAGCTGGTCTCCTTTCGGAGACGTCAAGACGATGTCGGCTCCTAGATCAGTCCGCATCTTTGAGCCGTCGAAGTGCATCCGCCAATGCGTAGAGTCTGGAGGTGGTGGCTCGAACTGGGTTTCGGCCCAGTTGACGAAGAAGTCGGCAACCACATGAGATTTGATGGCGGTGCGAGGCTCATAGCGGATATCGTGGTCCGCCATGGCGATGGACCACTTGGCGATCCTGCCCATTGCATCACGGTTGCCCATGATTTCTGAAAGTGGAGCAGTGCTCACCATGGTGATAGCATGCTCTTGGAAGTATTGCTTCAACTTCTTTGCAGCAAGGTAAACACCATAACACATTTTTTGGTAGTTGGGATAGTTCTGCTTGGAGGCGGACAAGACCTCGCTGAGGTAGTAGACAGGGCGCTGCACTAACAATACCTTGCCCTCCTCCTTGCGTTGAACTACCAACACTACACTAACCACGCGAGTGGTCGCTGCAATGTATATGAGTATGGGTTCCCTTCAGTCGGCGCTGCCAAGATTGGCAGGCTCAAGATGACCCGCTTGAGGTCGCGGAAGGCTTCGTCCGCCTGGTCGTTACACTCGACCTTCGTCGTCTTCTTCATGAGCTGGTAGAGTGGAAGGGCCTTCTCGCCGAGCCGGCTGACAAACCGGCTAAGGGACGCCACGCAGCCGACAAACTTCTGGATCTCTAGGATCCGAGCCGGCCGCACCATCTGCTCGATGGTGCCGATCTTCTTGGGGTTCGCCTCGATGCCACGAGCGGACACGAAGAACCCCAGGAGTTTGCCGCCTGGAACCCCAAAGACGCACTTCTCCGGGTTGAGCCGGATCTTGTACTCGCGCAGGTTGGCGAACGTCTCCCGCAGGTCGTCAAGGAGGCTGAAGTGCTGCTTCGTCTTGACAATGATGTCATCCACATGGACGTGGACGTTTCTACCGATCTGTGGCAGTAGGCACTGCTGCATGCAGTGTTGGAACGTCGCACCAGCGTTCTTCAGACCAAACATCATGGTGGTGTAGCAGTAAGCCCCGAAGGGCGTGATGAAGGAGCTCTTCAGGCGATCAGCTGGGTCCAAGTTGATTTGATGGTAGCCTGAATAGGCATCCAGAAATGACAGCAGCTCGCAGCCTGCAGTGGAGTCGATCACTTGATCTATCCTAGGTAACGCGAAAGGGTCTTTCAGACAAGCCTTATTCTAGCTAGTGTAGTCGATACACATTCGCAACGTGTTGTTCTTTTTCAGCACCAAGACTGGATTAGCTAACCAATCCGGGTGGAAAACCTCCATGATGAAGCCGGCGGCATGGAGCCGGGTAATCTCTTCTCCAATTGTGTGCAGCTTCCCCTCGGCGAAGCGGCGCAAAGGTTGTTTTACCGGATTTGCATCCGGTCGCACGTGTAGTTTGTGCTCGGCGTACTTCTTCGGAACACCCGGCATGTCTTTGGGAGACCATGTGAAGATTTCCCGATTCTCACGGAGGAAATCGATGAGCCCACCTTCCTATTTGGGGCTGAGGCCAGCCCCGATGGTGACGCATTGCTCGTGGTTGGTAGGGTCGAGTGGCACCTGCTTGGTCTCTTTGGCTGGCTTGAAGGAGCCCTCGTCGGCCGACTAGGACGGAGGAGAAGGAATCGTCGGCTGCTCGATAGCCTGGGCTACGAGCCGGTCGATCTGCCGCTTCTCCTCGGCAATCACTAGGTTGTCGGCGAGGCGGCTGCTATCTTGGGCACACTCGAGCGACTTCTGGTAGTCGCCAGCAATGGTGATGATGCCCTTTGGACCCGGCATCTTCATCTTCAGGCAGGCGTAGTGCGTAATGGCCATGAACTTGGCCAGAGCCGGTCTGCCCAGCAGCGCGTGATAAGGGCTCCTGAGGTCCTCTACCTCGAACCATATGGACTCACAGCGGAAGTGAGCCTTGTCGCCAAAGAGGACGTCCAGCTGGATTTTGCCGATGGGCGAGCAGGACTGCCCAGGCACGATGCCATGGAAGACAGTGCTGGTCGGCAGGACGTCCGTCTCCTTGAGCCCGAGCTTGAGGAGAGTGTCGAGGTAGAGGATGTTGATGCTGTTGCCGCCATGGACCAGCACCCGGGAGAACCGGCATGTGAGCCTCTTGGAGGCAAAGGTGGGGTCGAGGATGAGCGCGTATGATCCCGGATTGGGCATCACCGCAGGATGGCCTACCCGGCTCCATGTGATTGGCCTGTCAGACGAGTGCATGTATTGGGGAACCGGGGGAACCGTGGCATTCACCTCGCGTCGTCTCTGGCGTAGACATTGCTTGTCGTCGCCTTCACTGGTGAAGACGACGAATGCTTCGTCTTGATGGGGGTAGTCGTCGTGGAGGCCGCCGTCGTCGCGAGGCGGCGGCGATGGAGCTGGAGGAGGACCAGGAGCCGGTGCATGAGGCACAACCTGCACACCTGGGGCAGCCGACATGCCATCCCCTTGCGAGAGCTGGCGTGCGAAGCTGCACTGTCAAATGTTGTGGGTAGACGGTTGTGCCCCAGAATGTATCTTGCAGGGGGAGTCGAGCAGCTGCTCGAAGGTTTGCTTGGGCAGCCAGCTTGCATTGCCCCTGTTGGGACGTTTCCGTTGAGGACCGGCTTGTGGAGCCGACGTCTCGCCCTCCACGCTGGCTACCAACTTGTTGTTGGAGCGCGAATCCATCTGATCCGCCTTGCACTTCTTGTTGTTCTGGCCACCTCGACCGTCTCCAGCCGGCTTGGGAGTAAACGGCGTGGGTACAACCTTGTCCCAGGTGATCACCTTGACTCGCATCGCCGAGTCGGCCGTGGCGTACTTGTCCACCCTTGCCATGAGCACCGCCAGAGAGGTGGGCTCGGAGCACATGAGCTTGTGCTTGAGGAGGGTGCCGTCTCGGCAGCCGTCGATGAAGTACTGGATGGCCTGTACCTCATGCACCCCCTCGCAGGAGTTGCGGAGCTCCGTCCACCGAGTGACGTAGTCGCGAAGGGGTTCGTCGGGCCTCTGGACGCACATGGCTAGCTCGCGAGGCCGTCTAGGGCGCTTGTAGGTGCCAGTGAAGTTGTGGACGAACGCCTCCTCGAAGTCCACCCATGAGTTGACGCTGCCGGCTGGAAGGTTGTTAAGCCAAGTCCGAGCCCAGCCGGCCAACATTAGTGGCACGTAGCGGACTGCTACGCACTTGTTGCCCCTCGCAATGCCAACAGCTGTGGTGTAGTCGATCAGCCAGTCCTTTGGCTTGGCAGTGCCATTGTACTTGGGCGTGTCGCGAGGCAAGGTGAAGCCTCGGGGGAATGGCTCCCCTCGGATCCGGTGGCCGAAGCAGGCCAGACCAATAGGATCGTCCTCCTCCAGGAGGGCTCACTAGGCCAGGGTGATGAGACGCCTGGGAGCATCCTGGTCACCCTGGGGAATGCGAGCGCTGATCCGAGATGTGAGCGGAGAGGCACCTCACGAGCCTGAAGCATGGGTCCTCCCCGGACGAGGAACCTCACACGCCGAGTCGCTCTCGTCGCCTCCGCGACGCCTGCTCGAAGTATGTTCGCTCTAGCGCTGGGAGCGCCGGTCTTGGCTTCCCTCGCCCCTCTGGCCAGAGGTGCGATGCGAGGAAGATCCCTCCGCATGGTGATGACCGCTAGGGTTGCGGCATGCTCCGGGGTTGGATCACGGAGATTCTGACTGGGCCTGACCGGGGTCAAGCCACGTCTGCTGTTCGTTGGCGGCGTCAAGGAGATCCTTGACCCGCTTCTCCTGAAAGGCGTGCTCCTTGCTCTCCAGGCTTGGCATTTCTACCATGGCCACCTGCGCCGCCCGCTAGTTGGCCGCAGGGGTCTCGTAGACGGGCTGGTTGCCGCCTAGTATCTCAGAAATGAACCGGCCGCGCCCGCGGACCAATCCAAGTCGGCTAGGGGCCTCGGAAATCGGAGTGAGGCCGTATGCAGAGTTATACTCGCGCTGTGTAGCCTCCATCCGACGCTTTGCCGAGGCGACCCCAGTGCCCTCCTCCAAGATATGCTTGCGAGCCTCCTCCAGTGAGGCTCGGGCGTTGGTAGGGTTTGTGGAATCAGCGATGGGTGTCTTGAGGCCGGCGAGAGTGTCCTGAAGGGTATCAGTGGTGACAGAAGCAGGCTCACCAGCGTCTGCTGACGCCTTGCCATGAGCCATGCTAGTACCAGCGCTGATAACCATCATCTCCACGACGTTGGAGACGGTGGCGACATGGTACGGGGTGAAGAACCCCACCGACGGCGGAGGGCCGTCAAAGGCGAGTATGTTGCTAGGGTACACGTCATGCGCAGGCATCTCAGCGATAGAGAGCCTACTGAAGCTGGCGCATAGCGCCTCAACGTCGAAGTCCTCGCCGAAGTAGAGAGGACCGTCGTTGAGACGTAGGTCGCTAAAGAGAACGCTGAGGTTCTCCATAGCAGCAACAACGATACTAGGAGGCGCCTCATCATCGGAATCTTCGTCTGAATCCGCATGGCGGACGGGGACGTCGATCATCATGGGTGTTGCCTCATCGAAAGCTGGTTCCATGGGCATGCAGATCGATCCGGACGCGATGCATCCGGTGGTGTAGGTGCGGGGCCCCGCCCAGCGCGTAAAGCTAGATGATTCCGCGATCGGCACCATGGTGGGCGCCAAATGTCATTGAATACTCACAACATATGCCATAGGTAGGCTAAAGTCGGTGAGAACCGAAGGGACAACGGAGGGCGCTGGGGACGAGGCTGGTACAAGCATGGAACGCACTACGTACCCAGGTTCAGGGCTCTCCGTAGAGATAAGACCCCTAGTCCTGCCGGAGTGTATGATGTATATGGATGGATTACAAGGTTGCTCCTGGAGCTGTGTTGAGGAGGAGGAAGAGGGGAGTATCTGACTCGTCTCTACCTCTCTCTATGTGGTTGGTGGGTGTGAAGTGTTGTTCGACCGACCCCCTACATGGAGGGTGACCGGGGGGTTTTATGGATGAACCCACCGGCCTACAATATGGATAAAGAGTACAAGAGTGGGCCTCGGCTAGCAGCCTCGCCGGCTGACCAGGGGGACCACGAGGGTCTTGTCTTGTGGCTTGAGTGGCCCGCCAGCTGCAAGGTCTCGTCTGGCTGTGGGACCCACCGACTAGCCAATGAAGCTCTCGTGTAAGGTTGACGCCGAGCATGCGCTGTACGTCCGGCGTCGTCCAGCGAGATTCATCACGGGCAGATAGTACGACCGCCTCCACTGTTCACCACGCCGAGTGCGGTAATGGAGTGGGAGTTTGACGGTCCGACACTATGCTGGTTGATGGATCAGAGCCGGGGTAGGTCATCGGCGTGGCCGCCGACGCTCGTACCTGCCGGGCACTCCAATCCAGTACCTTTGCTGACGCGTAGGTACCTTTAATCGTAGGGTCTCGTCATGACCTACGATCTGATGTGACTTGAGATCCCCGGTCGGCTAGCCTGCTTGGCTAGCCGAGTTGGGCACGACCGCCTCGTTCCTAACCGGCTGGCTTGGCCAAGACGGTCAGGAAGAGGTAGCCATCTCACCTCTAGACGGTAGGGGTTGCTTGGCCGGCCAAAGAGTTGGCTGCCACGTCCTCCAGCTGGCAGGCGCAGCCTAGCCGGCCAGAAGACTTGGGCCTTGGGACACTGTACTTGGTCATATCATTTGGGCAGGAAATGAAGGAGCAGGCTCGATGAGCCTACCCTGGGGTTATCCCCCGACACACATAGCACGCAGCTGGCGTGGCAGTACGATTAGGAGAACGACCGTCTGTACGTAAACTATCCAGAAGACTGAGGCCGTGGTGGTGATCGTGGGCGAGCATGCGGGATATCATAGTCTTTTCCTTGTTTCATGTAGCCCGTAGCGGGACTATCTTGTCTAAATAATTGTGTGGATGTAAACCTTATATTACTATGTGAGATGGCAAATGTATGCCCTATTTTTCAATCTTAATTTATGTTTTTCCTATGATTATCTTGCTTGTGAAACGCTTAGATGCGCCTCTTTCCCTTTTGGGGCATCGCTCCTTAAATAGGAAAGGGTTGCATCTTAGTCGTTACATGCCACTAGGGCATATTTCCAACACGATGGTAGAGTCACTCATAAACAATTGAAAAACTTTTGTGCTCACTTTTCTTTTGCCTCTAGTGTTGTGTCGCTCAAGGCACAAGATGCATTGACGGACCACGACTGGCTTGTTGCTATGCAAGAAGAGTTGAACAACTTCGAGCACAACAAAGTGTGTTCTTTAGTCAAAAGGCCAACCAAGGAGCACAATGTCATTGGAACAAAATGGATCTTTAAGAACAAACAAGATGAAAATGGCATAATCATCGGAAGCAAGGCAAGGTTAGTGAAAAGGGTACTCACAAGTTGAAGGTTTGGACTTTGATGAGACATTTACCCCTGCTGCCCGTTTTGAATGAATTCACATTTTACTTGTTTTTGCTCCTTTCAATGGTTTTACTTTACACCAAATGGGCTTGAAGAGTTATTTTCTTAATGGTCCTCTACAAAAAGAAGTATATGTAGCACAACTACCCAGTTTCATTGACCCCGATCACAAAGACTATGTGAACAAACATCACAAGGCCTTATATGGCCTCAAACAAGCACCTCGTGCTTGGTATGATCATCTTAAGAAGTTTCTACTCGATGATGGTTTGGTGAGAGGGGTGATTGACCCTACTATCTTCACTAACAGGGAAATGGTGATTTGATCTTATGCAAAATTTACATAGATGATATCATTTTTGGTTCCCCTAACATCCATTTATGCAAAAAGTTTGCGAAATCCATGACAAAGACCTTTGAGATCTCACTGAATCCAGATTAGAAGTTCTTTCTCGGTTTATAAATTTAACTATGCCAAGAAGGAGTTTTCATGTCTCAAACTAAATATCTCAAGGACATTCTTGCGAAGTTCGGAATGACAAACATCAGTCCATGCAAGGTGCCCATGCCAACCACAACTTCTCTTAACGAAGACACAAACGATATTCCATTTGACCAGTCTCTTTATGGCTCTATGATTGGTTCATTGCTTTATCTTTCTGCATCTAGACCACACGTCATGTTAAGTGTAGGCATTTTTGCAAGATTTCAATTCCCCTATGGAAAGTCATCATAAGGCGGTTAACCATATTCTCAGATACCTTGTTCACACCCCAAAGTTGGGTCTACGACACCCAAGGATGCCAAGTTTGATCTCATTGGGTATACGTATGCGTATTGGGCCGGAGACAAGGTGGGAAGGAAGTCCAACTCATGCGCATGTCAGTTTCTTGGACGCTCCTTGCTAAGTTGGTCCTCGAGGAAGCAAAATTGCGTCAGTTTATCCAGCACTAAAGCTGAACATATTGCTGTGGATGAGGCAAACTTGGAAGGACTATGGTATAACTTACAAACATGTGCCTCTACTATGCGACAATGAAAGTGCCATCAAGATTGCTAAAAACCCTAGTGATCACTATCGCACGAAGCACATTAACATTCGGTATCACTTCTTAATAGACCATGTGCAAAAGGGTGACATTGACATTTCTCATGTTGGCACAGATATGCAACTTGCTGACATCTTCACCAAACCACTAGATGAAAGTAGGTTCTCTCAACTTAGGCGTGAATTTGGTATCTTGGAGCTTGATAGCATTATGGGAAAGTTTGCACACATGCATACATTTATTTCATGTATTGTCTAGATGTAGGCATTTATCTTGGGGGAGACACTCAATTCATAAGTTCTCTCACCCTATATGATGCATAAATAAACCGAACGCTCTCAAAGTTACTTTGATCACTTTTGTGACTTGGTACTTTAAATAATCGAGTTGTGATGTTGGGCTCAAGGTTAAAATCTTCGTACTCCCAAGTCATATATACTCAAAGATGGTGGATCCATCCACCACCTTCTTTTCAAAAGGTTGAACTATTGCCATCTCTCATGATGTTTTTCTTGTCTTTGTCTCTCTGGTTTTCTTGCCCCCCCCCCTCCATAGTGAGTGACCTTAGCTCAAGTTCTTCCCAGGCCTCCTCTCAAAAACCTCTCATGTTTTCTTGGTTCACAAGCTTCATACTTACACATACATGTTGTTGGGATGGTGGTGATCCTGGCAGCTTTTGGCCGCCCTCCCTTCAGTTCTTAGGATTTCACAGAGACCACACTCTTTGTGGATAATCCGAAACTTCCGAGACGCGACCCAGAACTTCCGGCAACCGGAACATCCGGCCTAGCGTGGAACTTCCAGGCGTTGCGAATTTGGGGCATTTAAGAGGTTGTCAGTCGGGTGCAAAGGGGTATCCCCCGTTTGTTTCTGTTCCCCTCTCCTCCCCTCTTCCTACAACACACCCTCCCATCGATGACTTCACGGCGAGCAGCTAGCATGTGGAACCTCCGCCCTTCCTCCCTCATCCTGCTGGGAGGACATCTTGTGTGTTCGTCGATGTCTCCATGGAGGAAGGTAACCTAAGCGTCTCTTGTGCTATCTCTCTGGATTCACTCCTAAGGATTGTGGTTCATGCTTATGGCATTAGGATAAAAACAAACACCACTCATGTACTGCATCCAAAATAGATGTGCGGTCCTCCTTCCTTTGACATACATTGGGAAAATTATGCCTGCCTTCGTTCGGGATCCGGATGGAATCCTACGACCATGCTAATGCCCGGAACTTCCGGGCAGGCCGGAACTTCCGGCCTAGCTTGGGTTTCCACGTCCGGATTGGGTCCAGTACTTTCGTCGGTTCGAACTTATGATCTTCCGGAACCTCAAGTCTAAGCAAAGTACTGGCATCCTGTGCACAATGCGATTCTTTGGTTTTTTTTTGAGAAGCTTGTGCACTTATTCTATCCTCTTACTGTCTCTCTCGTCTCTCCTAGCAGCCGGTTCTGGTTCGCATGCTCGCACATGGAAGGTGTATGGACGGAAACCCAAAGAGAGGGTCAAGAAGACTGGGGCTATTGTGTTAGGTCATGAGAAGATGTTTGACTGCTATCCCGACGATGATGCTGTGTTCGAAGACCATGGCACCCCTCCTCCTGCTCCCACTCGCTCCAAGAAGCGGAAGACTGTTTCCAAGAAGGCCAAGCCAGTTCATGTTCATGCTCCTCCACATGTGCCTATCTCTATGAAAGAACTATTAGCACTGCAGTGGGTTGCTCAGCGCAGGGACAATCCTTATCATCATGACCATGAAACTTCGGCTGACCTCAGGCTTTGGACTCTATTTCAGCAACGCACCTATGATGAGATTTTCGCTCGTTTTGTCAACAGGTATGTCATTCAGAAGAGTATCAACACAACTCATTTTGGCACGACTCCCACCAACACTGCATATTTTGATGGAATCCAAAGTATGTGCGTCAAGCTGAACATCCTCCCTCTCATGAGTTTTCATCACGATGCGTCTCCACTTCTCGTTGCTCAGTTCTATGCCATGTTGCATTTTGGGACTGATACACAACATACTCTTACTTGGTTGTATGGTGATCAGAAGTCCTCTGCCCCACTCTCTGTTCTGGCTCGTCTTTTGGGCTATGAATACACTTATCCTACTCCTGATCATGGGCTCAAGATCCATGACAAAGGGGTCTTTCAGGTCCACCACTTGGCTGATTTATACTCTCCTGGAGGCATGGTTGGTTCTATTGGTGACCTTCTACCTTTTATGATATCATGCACCGGATATTTCATGAAGTTCTGGCAGTCAAAGTTGGTGACAAAAACAAGATTCATGGTCACCTCATCAATCTTCTACACTACCCTTGCCACAGCTCTGATCAGGGCCCCATTGATGTGATGGATTTTATATGGAATGAAATTTGCAATGTGGTGATGAACCGCATGGTACCAATCTATGCTCCCTATATCACTTCCTTGATTGTCGAGATTTCTCTTGAAGCATCTGCCGATCGACGTCTGACTGTTCATACCAGTGTTAACGTGTTGGTTAAGAAAGGCAAGGATACTGTCAATGAGGCTGAGGATGATGAGGAAGAGGATCTTCATGCTGGGGGTGCACACCATTTCGAACTCCACTCTTGCTCTCATATTTATCGTCATGGGGAACCTAGTGACTCCAGGACTAAAAAGAGCAACAAACTTTGGCGTCTTCTCAAGAACATGTTTTGGATGGAGCAGGATATGCACAAGAAGAAGTGGGAGGAGCACAAGTCTAGGAAGGAGGGCTTGAAGGCCCTTAAGGATGTCCTGCGCGCATATGGTATGGCTCTTTCTCACGGTTTCGAGTCAAATGTGACTCCGTTTGATAAATACCAGTCCAAGCATGCTCGGCTTGATGTCGAAGCCGGAGATGAAGCCTCCTCTCATCACCCTCACTGCATGGTGTCCTCTCGAGAGTCGACCGATGACTCATCTGCTACCTAGGGGCTGGGGTTGTGCCACCTTTTTCTGCCTTTTTCCTTTTTGTCATCTTGATGACAAAGGGGGAGAGCTTGATAGGCTTGGGCGCTGACTTATCGTTCTTATTTTGCTTATTCTGTGTCGCGTATTGGAACCTTTGCTCTTATTTTGCTTTTATTTGAACCCTTCTTTTGTTTGATCCTTATCTTTATACGTTCGTTAACTATCTATCCATGGGTGAGCACTTCATGGGCTATAATGTGTTGCATGACGACATTCTGTACTCTCATCTCACACTGTGAGTGACATCTATCATGATTAAAATGTCCTTATATGTCTAGTCACATGTGGAAAACAAGGTTAGTAAACCATTCTATGTCAAGTATGTCCTTCCTGTGTTGGTATCATAATGTGAGGGGGAGCTGCTTCCAAACATGTCTTTTGTATTCAAATGCAAATCTATAATAAGACAATAGTTGTGAGGGAGTTTCTGCCTTCCATTAAAATTGCTTTACATTATACATAACTTGTGGCTACCCTCTCAAGCATGGTTGTGATCTATGTCAAAAAGGGGGAGATCGAAAGTGCATTCTTGCCCTTAACACTCTTTGACATATATGGCAATTTCATTTGTGTTTCTAACCACCTGTTCTAGTGTAATCAACACCGTGAAATCTGAAGTGAAGCATGGATGGTTATTCTCCATCTACTCAGAGTAATTGAAAAGCATGTGCCATACTATTTTCTTCTTTCTTGAGTCCTTAGGGCACCCGCACAATTAGAGGTGCATCACGAAAACACGTGGGATCCAACTTCACGTACACATATGACCTGGCACAACTAATTCTCAAAGGAGGTCTGAATTGTATACTCATGCAAGGGTTCTGATAAAGTCGGATCTTCCGGGAGGACCGGAACTTCTGGGGACCGGAAGGTCCAGAATGGTTCCGGGAAGCTTCCTGGTCACCCAGAAAAACTACTCTTTTGTGCAACCTCTCTATTTTCCCCGGAACCTTACTAGAACCTAGCCGGAACTTCCACACCCAGGAACTTCCACACCCCGGAACTTCCGGGCTTGCCGGAACTTTCGGGCCCCAGAACTTCCACCCACAACCCTAGCAGCTTCCGGGGTAACCTAAGGAAGAAACAAACACTCTGGATAGCCCGGAACCTGCTCGGAATTTGGCCGGAACTTTCTTTGTTCGGAACTTTCGGGCATCGTCGGAACTTACGGTCTTTGCAGGAATTTGGCTCCAACGGCTCAATTTGGTCCCCACGTGTAAATAGTCTTCTTCTTCCCCATGAAGAACTTGACGACTTCATTTTCTCTCACCAACATTTTGAGACCTCAATTTCTTGAAGTTCTCCCTCCTTAGCGAACCAATTATCTTGATCTTTTGAGGAATGAAGGAGGAGTGCCTAATCTACACATACACCAAAGCAAAAGTTGAATCCCCCTTGTTTTTGTGCTGCATGTTGTCACTCTTGGAGGTTGGATACTCCTAGGCAATAGGAGTACTCCGATGAGTAATTATTCATTGTGATTTCCCTTGGAAAGTTTGTGAGGGCTTGGAGGCCACCTCAAGGCCTACCACTAGTGGTTGAGAAACGCCTTTGTGCTGTTATATCAAGGAGAGAATAGGGTGAGCCTTCGTGGCGTTGGTGTGCCTTCATGGTAACATCCACCTCTCTAAACAGTGACGTAGCTTCCCTCCAAGGAAGTGAACACCGGGATACATCCTCGTCTCTTGGAGTTGCGGTTATTCCTAACTCTAGCCCCTTACTTGTGGTTACTTTTATCCTTACCTGTTTAACTAGTTTTCATATTTAGGTTTGTTTATCTTGTTAGGTTTTTAACTTGTACTTCAAAGACCTTCTTCTTCCACACAATATCGACATGACGCACACTAAAAATAATTTGGAGAGGCCATTTTTGGTACATTGTTCGACATAGAGGGGAAATCAAAGGATACTCCTATGGCTAGAGTCGATAAAGAGACTCCATGTCATAGACCATTAGAAAACATGCGACAATTGAAAGTAAAGCAGAACTATTCAAAGCCAAAGGCCTGGTTCGATCTTGGAAGGTCATCTATCATGCACATTATTTTGTGGGTCAAAATGCACTTGTTGTTCCCCGATGGGTATGCAACGAATCTAAAGAGGGGATCGAGTCTTGAAAAATTGGAAATATCTCGTCTCAAGAGTCATGATTGGCACATATGGCTTGAGTGGGTAATGTCGGTGATGTTGCATGGCTTTATTCCTGAGGATGAATGGCTAGTACTGCCAGAGCTATTTCTTATGTGTTCTGTGTTCGAAAGAACTATCACCCAGCGTGCTAGATCACATGGAGGAGTTGGCGCCGAAGTTGCTCTACAAGATAGAGAAGATCTTTCCATCGGGCTGCTTTAGTCCAATGCAGCATTTGATTTTACATCTCTCAACTGAGGCAAGATAGGGTGGGCCCATGCAAAACCGCTGGTACTTTGCAACTGAGATGATGCAGAAGACGCTTTGAGGAAATTGTAAAAATAAACGTAGAATTGAAGCATCGATGGTCGAGGCATTCATTACCGAGGTGGCAAATTTCATGATAGCACACTACAAAGCCAGAAATCATCATTTGCATAATCCGAAGCCTCGGTACAATGATGGCGATCCTAAAAAAGGTGAATCCAACCTGAGCCTATTCAAAGGGATGCTCGCACCAGCCGGTGCTTCAAAACCAATAACGTTGGATGTTGAAGAATGGCGGAACATTTCGTTGTATATCGTCAACAACCTAACAGAAGTGCGGTCGTACATCTAGTAAGTTCTCAGTACATTTTTTCGCAACTTCTAATTCCCTTGAACTTCTCTTATTCCGGGATATTTGATACAATAGATATGTCGCCAAATTCTCGGATGGAGCGGTGATCCAAAATGATTCTGTCGAAGAGTATGAGCTTCTAGCAAAGCATGGAGGTGGCTATCATGGTTTCATCTCTTGGTTCAAACAAACGGTAATTATCAATAATGAACCATTTCATTTCTTGGTCTAATTTGCGGCTAATGCAACAATCGTTTCATATTAAACTTGTAGGCTAGTTAAGAGTCTATGGACGCCAAACTGAGACAACCCGCTAATGGTTTTGAGTATAAGGTCCGTTCATTTGAGAAATATAACATCAACATGTATCGCTTTCGTACCTTTGGCAAAGAGGTATCTATGCCCGATTGGAAATCTACAAACTGTGGTGTCTCTACTATCAGCGAAGGAGATATCGAGTATTATGGAAGAGTTGAAGCAATTTATGAATGTCAATTCTATGGTGAAAACCCATCGAACATCGTAGCCTTCAAATGCTATTGGTTCCACCCGAAGGAGACTAGAAGGACTCACGAACATATAGGGATAGTGGAAATGAAACAAAGCACCAATTTAGATGTTCCCAATGTCTATATTACGGCTCAACACGTGACCCAAGTTTTCTGTCTACCATGGGCTTGTGAAACGAATGAGAATCTGAATGGTTGAGATGTTGTTTATGAAGTGCCACCACATGCTAGACCACCTATCCCTAATGAAGAGGATTATGAACCTCACATTAACCCAGGCACATATGACGAATAATTCTTCTAAGAAACATGTCTTTCCAAGAAACGTTTCAAGAACCACTCTACCTCACCCCAAAATATGGAAGTAGACAGCGACACTGAATCTGACTTCACCCCTGAACCGAAACCAGCTGAGCCAGAACTAGAAGAAGTTACTGTTGTGGATGACCTATCAATGCTTGACCGATTATATAAAGGCATCCCACATGTTTAATCCGCTGAACCCGATGAGCACTTCATTCATGACGATGCGCGTGATAGTGATGATGATGCATTTATTGATCTTGGAGCATATATTGACAATCCACACTATTATTAGTTTGCATGTATCCCAACCTAAATTATATATATAAATATTAGTCTCCTTCTTCTTCTTCTCCATCTTCTTCTCCTTCTTCTTCTCCTTCAGCTTCTCCTTCTCCTTCACCTTCTCCTTCTCCTCCTTATTCTTCTCTTTCTCCTCCTCCTCATCCCCTCCTCCTTCTTCTTCTCCTTCTCCTTCCCCTTCTTCTTCTTCTTCTTCTTCTTCTTCTTCTTCTTCTTCTTTTTCTTCTTCTTCTTCTTCCTCTTCTTCTTCTTCTTCTTCTTCTTCTTCTTCTTCTTCTTCTTCTTCTTCTTCTTCTTCTTCTTCTTCTTCTTCTTCTTCTTCTCCTTCTTCTTCGTCTCCTTCTTCTTCTTGTCCTTGTTCTTCTTCTTCTCCTGCTTCTTTTTCTTCTCCTTCTCCTTCTTCTTCTTCTTCTTCTTCTTCTTCTTCTTGTTCTTCTTATCCTTCTTCTTCTTCTCCTTCTTCTTATTCTCCTTGTTCTTCTTCTTCTCCTGCTTCTTTTGCTTCTCCTTCTCCTTATTCTTCTCCTTCTCCTTCTCCTCCTCCTCCTTCTTCTTCTTCTTCTTCTTCTTCTTCTTCTTCTTCTTATTCTTCTTCTCCTTCTTCTCCTTCTTCTTCTTCTTCTTCTTCTTCTTCTTCTTCTTCTTCTTCTTCTTCTTCTTCTTCTTCTTCATGTTCTTCTTCTTCTTCTCCTTCTCCTTCTCATTCTCCTTCTACTCCTTCTCCTTCTCCTTCTTCTCCTTCTTCTCCTCCTCCTTCTTCTTCTTCTTATTCTTCTTCTTCTTAGCTAATTATCTTCAAAAATGACATAATTAGCTTATTAGTTTCATTTATGACATAATTAGCTTAGTTAGGTCAAAAATAGCATAAGAACCTTGGTTAGCTCATAAATGTCATATAGTTAGCTTATGTTCCTCCAAAATGACATAACAAGCTCAAAAATGGCATAAAAAGAAAAATAAAGAACGTAAGAGGAAAGAGGAGAAAAAGAAATAATATAAGAAGAATGAGCTTCTTCTTTGTTTCTTCTTATTATTTTCCTTCTCTTTCTTCTTCTTCTTATTTTCTTCTCCTTCTAGTCTTCTTCTTCTCCTTCTAACTTTCTTATTCTCACTTTGCAGATCTTGTCTGATTTCGGGCTCCGCAAAACCCTAATGATTCGAACTCACGAGCGTGCACGAAGATCTCGTGCAGGCTCGCCTCACCTAACTCGCTACTTGCTCAGGATAGCAGAGAACTCACTCTATGGTGAGAAAGACACAGAACACGGCAGTTTACCAAGGTTCGTGCCGCTGAGAAGCGTAATACCCTACTCCTGCTTTGGTGGATTGCCTCTCGCAGAGGTTGGCAGATGAACTAGTAGACTGTTCGAGGGCCTCCGGAGGCTAGGTGGTGACTCCATGTGACAACAGACCTTCCCTTGCAACGTCACCAGAAGAATGCTGCTAGCACTCCCCGGTAACGAAACTAGAAGAATGTTGTTGACGGCCCACCAGCGCGTGGGATCGCAGCAGTTTTCGAGGGTAGAGTATTTGACCCAATTTGTTGATATGCCAAATGGAGGTGAGAGGATACTCTCGAATATTAGCAGCTGAATATGTGGGATTCAACCGCACCTGAAATATTAGTATCTGCAAGCAAAGTATCAACAGCAGAGTAGTATGATAACAACGGTGTCAGAAACGATCTGTTGACGGCGGACTATTCCTAACTGTCGTATCAATGGCGCAAGAAGTTGCCTCGTTGATGGAAATTGTCTGTTCCCGTCAACGATCAGTGAATCAAAATTGTAACAGGTAGTAGCAGTGTAACGAGTAACAGCAGTGGCAAGGAACAGCAGTAGTGATAGCGGTAGCAAGTAGCAACAGTAGCAAGCCACAGTAGTAACGACAGTACCAGCAGAGCAAGACAAGTAACAGCAGTAGTAGCAGAGCAAGACATGTAACAACAGCAGTAGGACAAACTCGTAGGCAATGGGTCGGTGATTCGTTTGGATGATATTCATCATGCAACAGTTATAACACGGAGAGATATGTGGCTAGCTCCCATTCGTCAAAGTGATGTAGGCATGCATTCCGTGTGTCGTCATACATGCTTAGGGAAAGAACTTGCATGACATCTATTGTCCATCCCTCTCGTGGCAGCGGGGTCCGAAAGGATACTACGGGATATTAAGGTTCTCCTTTTACTAAAGAACCGGAACAACGCATTAGCACTTGGTGAACACATGAACTCCTCAAACTATGATCATCACCGGGAGTGGTTCCAGTTATTGTCACTCCGGGGTTGCCGGGTCATAACACATAGTAGGTAACTACAACTTGCAAGATCGGATCTAAAACACACATATATTGGTGACAACATAATAATTTCAGATCTGAAATCATGGCACTCGGGCCCTAGTGACAAGCATTAAGCATGGCAAAGTAGTAGCAACATCAATCTCAGAACATAGTGGATAGTAGGGATCAATCCCCGTCTAAACTAACTCGATTACATAATAGATCTCATCCTACTCATCACCGCCCAGCGAGCTTATAAATAGATTACTCATGAACGATGAAGAGGTTCATGGAATTGGAGAGGGAAGAAGGTTGATGATGACGATGGCGATGATTTCCCCTCTTCGGAGCCCAAAACGGACTCCAGATCTGTCCTCCAGATGAAGAACAGGATGTGGCGGCGCCTCCGTATCGCAAACGCGATGAAATCTTCTCTTCAAATTTTTTTCTGGGCGAAACTGAATTTATAGACCTGAGATTGGGGGCGGCAGAGCCACGTGGGCCCCACAAGCTTGGTTGCCGCGGCCAGGGGGGTGGCCGCGGCAATAGGGCTTGTGGCCCACTGGCCCACCCCCTCTGGTGGATCTTGGCGCAGGTATTTCTCATCTTTTCCATAAAAATTTTCCGTAAATTTTCAAGACGTTTCGAGAACTTTCATTTCTGCACAAAAACAACACCATGGCAAATCTGCTGAAAACAATGTTAGTCCGGGTTAGTTCCATTCAAATCATGCAAATTAGAGTCCAAAACTAGGGGAAAAGAGTTTGGAAAATTAGATACGACGAAGACGTATCAAACTCCCCCACGCTTAAAACCTTGCTTGTCCTCAAGCAACTCAGTTGACAAACTGAGAGAGAAAGAAAAAACTTTGACAAACTCTGTTTGATCTTGTTGTTGCAACTATGTCTAACTCATAACCAGAATTTCAGCAAGATCACAAGTTAACCACGTAAGAAATTGACACAAAGGTCTCACGGTAAACTAATATCAATGGCATAATCAGCTAGCAAGCAAATAATAATGAGTTTGAAATACCAACAACTCAATCAAAACAAGCATGAAGCAATATGAATAGGTGGTATATCGCTAGCTCTTTCTGAGACCGCAAAACATAAATGCAGAGCACTTTGAAAGATCAAGGGCTGACTAAACATTGTAATTCATAGCAACGAAGATCCCGTCATAGTCATACTCAATATCAATCAAAAGCAAAGCATAAAAATGACAGAGGTGCTCTCTAACTGGTGCTTATATAAGAAGAGGATGACTCAACAGGAAAATAAAAATAACAGCCCTTCGCAGAGGGAAGCATTGATTTGCAAAGGTGCCAGAGCTCAAGCTTTGAAAACAGAGATAATAATTTTGGGTGGCATGCTTTCATTGTCAATGCAATGACCAAGAGTTATCAATATTTTCCACACTACTCATGCTATAGGCGGTTCCCAAACAGAAAAGTAAAGTTTTAACTCCCCCACCACCAATCAATCACACTCCACGGCTAGCCGAATCCTCGGGTACCGTCCATACTAACATCAATCCGGGGGGAGTCTTGTTTTACAGTTATGTTTTCGATTTAAGCATGGAACTGGGAATTCCAATTACCGGCCCCTTTCTCGTGAATGACAGTGAATAAACACATGTCGAGGATAACATGCCTAGCATGGAAGATACCAATAGCCCCTGTCACCACATGAGCGGTTCGGGCATGCAAAACAGATTATTTCTTGAAGGTTTAGAGAATGGCACATGCAAATTTACTTGGAACGGCAGGTAAATACCGCAAATAGGTAGTTATGGTGGACTCTCATGGAAAAACTTTTGGGTTTATGGAAGTGGATACACAAGCAGTATTCCGCTTAGTACAAGTAAAGTCTAGCAAAATACTGGGAAGCGACCAACTAGAGAGCGACAACAGTCATCAAGATGCAATGAGTTTGACTAACATTGAATGCAAGCATGAACAGGACGTAAATCACCATGAACATGAACATCACAGAGGCTATGTTGATTTTGCTTCAACTACATGCATGAACATGCGCCAAATCAATGCACTTGAAACATTCAAAGGAGAATACCATCCTATCATACTACATCATAGTCATCTCAAAATCTATGTTGGCATCCAAGACAAACCATTATAAGCTCTTAGCTAAATAAGCATGGCATCAGAAACTATGATCTCTAAGTTTCATTGCAAACATGGTTCTCTCACAACAAAGCTGAATCTGGGACGACAAGCTAGTCATATTTACAAAAACAAAATAGATAGAGTTCATACCAGCTTTTCCAGTCTCACTCACTTCATCATATATCATCATTATTGCCTTTCACTTGCACAATCGAACGATGTGAACAATAATAAGCGTGCTCGTGCAATGGACTAAGCGGAAATATGCAGGCAAACACAAAGGAGAAGACAAAATAATATGGCTCCTTGAAAGCTAAACACGTATGGATGCGAGCGCTACTAAACATTGTAACCAATATCTTGTACCTTGACCCAAAGAAAAAGAAAAGCATTTACACAGGAAAGCTCCCAACAAACAAAAAGAAGAAAGGAAAATCTTTTTGGGTTTTCTCAAAAGGACACAAAACAAGAAAACAAGAAAACGAAAATGAACTAGCATGGATAAGACAGTGGCAAAGTGTGAACACCGACGAACAAAGTGAAAGCATAAGCATGAATGTAAGGTCGGTGAGAACACGTACTCCCCCAAGCTTAGGCTTTTGGCCTAGCTTGGTCTACTCCCAAGGAGCGAAATAACCAGCTCCGGGATACTCTGGAGATGACTATGGATGTCACTGTTGTGTGAGCTCCTCTCGCTTCCACTGATAAACTGGTGTCTGGTACTCGACCGGCGGCTCGGGCACGGGCACCTGTGGTTGGGCCAAGCCCCAATATGCGCATATGTCTGAGGGCATAATAATGTACCTGCCTGCATGAAGATCAAACAAAGAAGGAGAAGGCAAAGTAATAGTCTCTCGAGTACCCTGACTAAATACCAGGTTATAAATCATCCGTCTACTAGCATATCTATCCAAAAAATCATGGCGAATCATGCTGTCATAATCCAGATATTTCTCAAGAAGAAGCATCTCTTGTTCCTCGCAAAGTCTAATAGGTATCTCAAAGTGTCTAGCAAGACGAGTAGCATAGATACCTCCATAGACGACACCTTTGGAACGGTTTGTGTTCAACCGCTGAGCTACTATAGCACCTAGGCTATAAGTCTTAGTGCTATAAAGGCCTTCGCGCAAAACCGCAAGGTCTGGAGAACTAAGTGATCCAGCCTCCCCACGTCCAACCAAACATTTTCCCACAAATAATGAGAAGTATCGAAGCACAGGAAAATGTATTCTAGCAATTCTAGCGCAAGACACTCCTCTCTCCTCTCCAACAGCAATAGTACCTATCAAATCCTCCAAGTCCATGGCATAAGATTTATCATACAAGTCAAACAGTATGGATGAGTCACGGCCAACTGAAAATTTAAACCTACGCACGAAAGAGGCAATGAGCATAGCATACTGTTCACATTTATTTGAGAGGATCTCTTCTAACCCGGCATTGCGAACAAGTGTATCAAACTCATCCTTGAAGCCTGCTTCGATCATGAACTCATCGGAAGGCCATTCACATGGTTGTACCGGTGCTTCCCTCAGTTGAAAAGAAAGACGGGGACCCTTCATACTTGAGGAACCACCATGAAACTTACTCCTAAACATAATTTCTCTTTGCCGAAATTTTTGAAGTTCAAGAGAAAACTGAATAAAGACCAACCACACCTTGTAGCAACTAACCCAACTAGTGCCTAGAGACCGTATCATGCGCTATAACTACTTGGGACCAGCTAAAATCAACATTTCAAGCTCAAGAACAGGGTCACCAAGGTAGCAAGAATACGCGAAGGATAAAGCACTAGAGCAAAAACTAATTGGGCCAATGGAGGAGTCACTTATCAAGGAGCAATTTCCCCAAAACGGTTCGGAGAATGATGCTTTGAGCAAGGAGATCGAACATCACAGCCAAATGAGCAAGAACACGGGTTTGAGCTACGAAACATTTTTTCTTGAGGAAGAAGAAGAGGATGGGAGCTGGAATGAGTGGAGGGGGCCCCTGTGGGCCCCACAAGTTTGCTTGTCGCGGCCAGGGGGGTAGGCCGCGGTGACAGGGCTTGTGTTCCACTGGGGTGGCCCCCAGGCCAGCTCTCAGTCCTAGTATTTTTCAAATATTCCTGAAAAAAACATACTAGATTTTCAAGCCGTCGAAGAACTTTTATTTTCAAGGTATTTTTCTCTGAGACGCTAAAACAGGAAACAGGGAAAACTAAACTAAATAAATCATGTTTCTTCTAAGAAAAATAAAGTGAAAGCTTAAAACAGAGGTATGTGACTCCTTGGTTCATCCATTTCATGGTCCTCGAAAGAAATCCGTCAATGGGGTTGATCAAATCCTTATGAAAAAATTTCTCGAATCGCAAGAGAGAACGGAGAATTTTCAAATAGCCACTAAGTCACCTCAATGGGGATATGAATCTCCCCAACAAGCATTTCATACTTCATCTTGACACAAGGAATAGGGCATTCAAAGCTCCCAATAAGAATCGATGAAGTTTTTTCGATAGCATTGATGCAATGTACTGGATATCGTTTCTTCGACAAGTGCACGGTATGCTCATTACCGTTGACGTGGAAAGTGACATTGCCTTCGTTGCAATCTATAACAGCCCCTGAAGTGTTTAAAAAGGGTCTTCCGAGGATGACCTCCATGGCATCGTCCTCGGGAATATCCAAAATAACAAAGTCTGTTAAGATAGAGGTATTAGCAACGACAATAGGCACATCCTCGCAAATGCCGACAATGAAAGCAGTTGTTTTGTCGGCCATTTGCAGAGAAATTTCTGTGGGTGTCAACTTATCCAGTTCAAGTCTACGATAAAGAGAGAGAGGCATAACACTAACTCCGGCTCCGAGGTCACATAAGGCAGTTCTTACGTAGTTTCCTTTCATGGAGCAAGGTATAGTGGGCACTCCGGGATCACCAAGTTTCTTAGGAGTTCCACCTTTGAACGTGTAATTGTCAAGCATGGTGGAGATCTCAAGATCTGGTATCTTCCGTTGATTGGTGACGTTATCTTTCATGTACTTGGCATATGGAGACATTTTGAGCATATCAACTAACCGCATCTGCAGAAAGACGGGTCTTATCATTTAAATAAAGCGCTCAAAATCCTCATCATCCTTTTTCTTGGATGGCTTAGGAGGAAAGGGCATGGGCCTCTGAACCCATGGCTCTCTCTCTCTACCATGCTTCCTAGCAGTGAAGTCGTTCTTATCGTATCTCTTAGGTTGTGGGTTATTAGGATTAACCATAGGTTCAATCTCCACATCCTTATCATTGCTAGGTTGAGCATCATTATGAACATCGTTGTCCATATTGTCACTAGGTTCATGTTCATCACCAGATTGTGTTTCTGCATCAGACGCAAAAAAAATTTTGGTTCTTCAGGTGTGACAGTATTTGGTGAACTAACATGCAGGCTTCTACCATCCCTCTTCTTCTCCTTAGGATGACTGGGTGCATCTGCATTAATTCCTTCAGAATCTTGATCGATTCTCTTAGGATGACCTTCAGGATACAAAGGTTCCTGAGTCATTTTGCCTCCTCTAGTAATGACTGTGACAGAGTTGTCATTTAATTCATTGAGCAGGTCATTCTAAGCTTTAAGTACTTGTTCTACCTGAGTAGTAATCATAGAAGCATGTTTACTCAGAAGCTTCAGGTCATTAACATTTCTGTCTACACACGCACTTAAATGACTAAGCATACGAGTACATTGTTCCAAATGTCTGCTAACATAATCATTGAAAATCTGTTGCTTGGCAACAAAGTTGTAAAATTCATCAAAGCATAGGCTAGCAGGTTTATCAACAGGAATATCACTCTCATCAAACCTACGCAGAGAATTTACTTCTACTACCTGTATCGGGTTATCAAGACCATGGATCTCTTTGATAGGTGGTAGATTTTTGACATCTTCAGATCTAATGCCTTTCTCTTGCATAGATTTCTTGGCTTCTTACATATCTTCGGGACTGAGGAATGGGATACCTCTTTTCTTTGGAGTTGGCTTAGGAGGTGGTTCGGGAATAGTCCAAGCATTATCGTTGATCAAGATGTTATTCAGTAGAGTCTCAGCTTGTTCTACCGTTCGTTCCCTAAAAACACAACCGACACAACTATCTAGGTGGTCTCTAGAGGCATTGGTAAGTCCGTTATAGAGGATATTAAGTATCTCATTTTTTTAAGAGGGTGATCAGGCAAAGCATTCTGTAGCTGGACGAGCCTCCCCCAAGCTTGTGGGAGACTCTCTTCTTTGAGTTGAGCAAAGTTGTCTATTTCCTAGAAGGCAGCTTGCTTCTTATGGGTAGGGAAATATTTCTCACAAAAGTAATAGATCGTATCCTGGGGACTACTCACACATCCAGGAGCAATAGAAGTGAACCAGGCTTTAGCGTCATCCTCTAGAGAGAAAGGAAACATCTTACGGATATAGTAGTGGCGGATCTTCTCCTCACTAGTGAAAAGGGTGGCTATATCGTGTAGTTTGGTAAGATGGGCTACGACCGTTTCAGACTCATAACCGTGGAAAGGATCAGGTTCGACTAGAGAGATTATCTCAGGATCGATAGAGAATTCATAATCCTTATCGGTGATAAATATATGTGAAGTGGCAAACTTCGGGTCGTATTTCATCCTAGCTTTCAGAGATTTTTCCTTCCACTTGAGAAGTAATTTCACAGCGTCATATGCATCCTTACACGCAAGAAAATCTTCAGCTATCTCTCTCTCCATAACATAAGCCTCAGGTATATCAGGCAATTCATATCTAGGAGACCTAGATCTAGTAGGAGCAAAAGCAGGTTCTATCTCAATAGTATCGGCAGTTTGAGAAGCATCACGAGCATTGGCAGTAACTCCAGCAATATGAGCATCAAGGAACACCCCTAGTGGCACATCAGGCAAAATAGCATCTCTAGCAGTATCAAGCATAACATCATTAGGAAAAATAGCATCTCTAGCATCATCAGGCAAAGCAGTATCAAGCATAGTATCTCTAGCAGTATCAGGCATAGTATTTCTAGCAGTATCAGGCATAGCATCAAGTATAGTATCAAGCATAACATCTCCAGCAGTAGCATCATAAGCATCATCAAGCACAGGCGACATATCAAGATTTCTAGCAGGAGGTGATGTCGCAAACTTACTCATAACTGAAGGTGAATCAAGTGCAGAGCTAGATGGCAGTTCCTTACCTCCTCTCGTAGTTGAGGGAAAGACTTTAGTTTTTGGATCCTTCAGATTCTTCATAGTGATCAGCAGATATAAATCCCAAGTGACTCAGAGAATATAGCAATACCTCCCCGGCAACGGCGCCAGAAAAATGCTGACTCCACGTGACAACAGACATTCCCTTGCAAGGGCACCCGAAGAATGCTGCTAGCACTCCCCGGTAACGTAACTAGAAGAATGTTCTTGACGGCCCACCAGCGCGTGGGATCGCAGCAGTTTTCGAGGGTAGAGTATTCGACCCAATTTGTTGATACGCCAAATGGAGGTGAGAGGATACTCTCGAGTAATAGCAGCTGAATATGTCGGATTCAACCACACCTGAAAGATTAGTATCTGCAAGAAAAGTATCAACAACAAATTAGTATAACAACGGTGTCAGAAACGATCTGTTGACGGTGGACTATGCCTATTTGTCGTATCAATGGCGCCAGAAGTTGCCTCGTTGACGGAAATTGTCTGTTCCCGTCAACGATCAGCAAATCAAAATTGTAGCGGGTAGTAACAATGTAACGAGTAAGAGTAGTGGCAAGGAACAACAGTAGTGACAGCGGTAGCACGTAGCAACAGTAGCAAGCGACAGTAGTAACGATAGTACCAGCAGAGCAAGACAAGTAACAACAGTAGCAGCAGAGCAAGACAAGTAACAGCAGCAGTAGGACAAACTCGTAGGCAATGGGTCAGTGATTCGTTTGGATGATATTCATCACGCAACAGTTATAACACGGAGATATATGTGGCTAGCTCCCATTCGTCAATGTGATGTAGGCATGCATTCCGTGTGTCGTCATACGTGCTTAGGGAAAAGAACTTTCAAGACATCTATTGTCCATCCCTCCCGTGGCAGCGGGGTCCAAAAGGATACTACGGGATATTAAGGTTCTCCTTTTAATAAAGAACCAGAACAACGCATTAGCACTTGGTGAACACATGAACTCCTCAAACTATGATCATCATCGTGAGTGGTTCCGGTTATTGTCACTCCAGGGTTGCCGGGTCATAATACATAATAGGTAACTACAACTTGCAAGATCGGATCTAAAACACACATATATTGGTGACAACATAATAATTTCAGATATGAAATTATGGCACTCGGGCCCTAGTGACAAGCATTAAGCATGGCAAAGTATAGCAACATCAATCTCAGAACATAGTGGATACCAGGGATCAATCCCCGTCAAAACTAACTCGACTACATGATTGATCTCATCCTACTTATCACCGCGCAGCGAGCCTACAAATAGATTACTCACGAATGACGAAGAGCTTCATGGAATTGGAGAGGGAAGAAGGTTGATGATGACGATCGCGACGATTTCTCCTCTCCAGAGCCCAAAACAGATTCCAGATCTGTCTTCCAGATGAAGAACAGGATGAGGCGACACCTCCGTATCACAAACTCGATGAAATCTTCTCTTCTGGTTTTTTTCTTGATGAAAGTGAATTTATAGAGATGAGATTGGGGGCGGCAGAGCCACGTGGGCCCCACAAGCTTGGTTGCCGCGGCCAGGGGGGTGGCCACGACAACAGGGCTTGTGGCCCACTGGCCCACCCCCTCTGGTGGATCTTGGCGCAGTTATTTTTCATATTTTCCATAAAAATTCTCCGTAAATTTTCAGGACGTTCCGAGAACTTTCATTTCTGCACAAAAACAACACCATGGCAATTCTGCTGAAAACAGCGTCAGTCCGGGTTAGTTCCATTCAAATCTTGCAAATTAGAGTCCAAAACAAAGGGCAAAATAGTTTGGAAAAGTAGATACGACGAAGACGTATCAGGTAGCCCTTGTGTGGTTCTTGTGGACGAAAGAATGAATCTCATCCCCTCTATAAAGTAACCTAATATCTATATATAGTGGCGGCCCCGGTCCTCTTCCCTTATCGTTTTGGTGGGAAGGGATCGCATAACGACCAATTTTGAAGGGGAACAGGGGAACATGCTTCCCCTGTCCAAAAGTAGTATTCGCCTGCAAAGTGGCTGTCAGCGCGGCACGGACGGGTCCAGGGATGACATCCGTCCTTCTGGCGGGCGGCGATGGCCTTGTTGCACCAGAATGGAAACCTTTGGAAGATGCCTTGGTAACCCGCGGTTCGTCCTTGCCCTCTTTGCACTAATGGGGGAAATGCTCCGTCCTGCAATCCGCTGCTTGCTTGTCCTTTCTCTGCGTCATCCTAGACTCCTAAGGTCGGGTCTCGCCTCGGAATATCCGCCGCTCCATAGTGGTCCTGAGGAAGCCCCGTGCGGATCTTGATGCTGTATGTGGGGACCCCGACTGGTAAGTCGAGATCGCCGTGCCCAGTGATCCCAAGGATCAATGCTCACTGAACACAGATACTGAATAATAGAGTCTTACATCCATACATACCGTTTGATACAATAAATGACCACTTCGGCCGAGTCTTACATACATAGGCCCTTAAAGGACAAAGCACCAAACTAGACCAATAGCGGAATTATTGGTTGAAAATGTGAACCCATGCCATCAGCCTTAACCTACAGGCATTCTGACTGGGAAGCGTCCTAGCTCGCAAGAACGTCACCGAGTTAATCTTCATCGTATCCTGTCTTTCACACGTGGTCAATGAAATAACCAGTGGCAAGCCAATGAGTACTTTGAATGTACTTGCAAATAGCCCATGATATGAACAATGAAAATGATGGATAACAACATCATGCATTTCTGGTATAGCTCATCTGGGTGGAATGATCATGAATATGCATCAAGTTAAAGAATTACTCTTGAAGAACAGGTTACAGATATCAACATCTCTGCTAAGGGTTGAACCATCCGGGTTCACCCTATATGCAATGTCATCGGACTTGTCATAACCTCAATGTATCAGCTGAGGGTTAAATCATCCGGGTTCACCCTATACGCCAAGTCACCGAACTTGGTCAAATTATTATGATTATAACAACACATTTTTAACACCACACACACACACTTGGTTTATGCGGAAACACTGGACGTAGTTTAAGCAGCACCACCCAACTGTCCTTGACTGTGGACACGGCTATTCGAATAGTTTGACACCCTGCAGAGGTAGTACGCTGGACCCACGAGAAACGGCTAACTTCCGTGTCATCCACGACTCGCGGTATATCACATATACCTGAGGTAAGTACCCGATCATCGTCTTTCTCTTGACGATACTAGACAAAGAGGTCCACTCAATTGGTACCCAGCCCACATGTTGTACGTCTTACGAGCACCGACTCTGGACAGTATCAACCATATTGGGGGCAACGGTGTGCCTGGAACTCATAATAATGGCATAGTCGTCCTACCTGGCATGACCCCATCACGAGAGTGACACCGATCACTCCCGCCACTAGTAATATGGCTCTTTGCTAGTACCGACCAGAGTAATCAACAAAGCCCCGTCCCATAAAGGGGTAACATGGTCGTACTGGTAAGGTTGGGATGGTGGACGCATCATAAATCTAATCCCATTTCCGAAACCGTACTCACTCAAAAACAACGGTGCATCACTTCACCAAAAGTGATCACCAACTCATCATCACCCTCGGGCATTAGTGGCACCCGACGGGGTTTTCATAAACTCTTTATTTAACTCATCATCATGCTCGTGATAATATGCTTCTATCTTTACTTGTCAACATGGTAATAACATGACCCTCAAGGGGTAGGGTCAAGCTCAATGCAATGATCTTACTCTACTAGTCTGCATGACAGTAGCATGATCCTAATAGATGGTAGGGTCAAGATCATCATGCTTGTGCTCCGAGGAGCCATATGAATTACATTACTATCATGCAAGTGCTTCGAAGAAGCCTTCGGTACCATCACCACAATGGTGAACCGGCATCGTGATCACATGCAACGGGAGAATGCCAACTATACTAGCATGCAACAATGTTTGTGCTCAAGTCATGGTCAAAGGGCTGCTTGCCTTGATCACGCAAGTCCTCGGGGTCTTCGAGGTCTTCCGCTCCAACTCCGAGTACTCCGTCTACCGTCAACTATCGTCGGAAACAACCATAGTAAGCCACACATCAAGTAGAATAAAAGTGTTCTATAAATAGAAATTTTATTTTTCTTGGACCTCTCTGGTCATAAGAAAAATACCTGAAGCTTCTCATAGGAGATTTGAATCATCAAGGATTTTTGAATAGGTGAAAGGAGCAATAGGTGGCCATTGAATAAGCCAACAGAAATCATTCTGTTAAAAATGAGTGGAGGCACCCATTTAACAGAGAATGATTTTAGAAATATCTAGGAAGTGGTTTCACTGGATTTGGAGATGGTATGAATATTCTAGAGATTTTACAATGAGGAATAAATAGCAATAGGGGCTATTTATTTATTGCAACAGAAGTAAGTCACACAAAAATGTTGACCAGTGTTCTAAAAATAGAGAAGGGTTTTAGAAGGCTCTCGGAGTTTGAATCACTCCATTTGGAGTTGAAATGAATCTGCTAGGAATTTTCAAAGGTGGGATATTTGATATCCAGATTGGGATTTTAAATAAAACACCATAGAAAGTTGGGACGGAAAAATGTGCAAAGCACTTATTTGGATAGGCCTCATTTTTAGGATCCTGCAGAAATTTGAACCAAAAGATTTGGAGTTAGAATGAATTTTGGATGGAATTTAAAAGTTTAACAAAACAGAAAATGGAAAAAGACTTAGCCTCAGGGTTGTCCAACGCTCAAGGCGTTAAATATGCCTTCCGGCCGGCCCAGTGGCTCGGCCACCAGCGAGGGAGCCACGCAGGAGGCGCGTTACGCGAAATACGCCTTCTGCGCAAGGAGGCGGCCTTCCACCAAGGCGCGGGCACTTAATCTGACATCGGGGTCGCGCGGATGCCTCTTAGGCCGACAGGTAGGCCCGGGGGAAATGGGGCCCGCGTGCGTGTGCTTCTTCCTCCTCCCGTCTTATCACAGAGGAGGGCACGAGAGGCTGGGCTGCGCGTGCGCCGGCACCGATCTGGCTGCTCCGGCCACCTCCCGCGACTCTCCGGCCACCAGCGTGCTCGGGACAACGAGCTGCGCCGACCAGGGGGTCCCGTTCCCGCAGGGGAACCGCGGATAGAGTGGGCTTTGGCCGCGGCCGAGGGCAGCGACGGTAGCGAAGGGGAGGGGCTCCTCAGATGGCTCCGGCCACCCTCCGGCGGTGCGCCGGCCACCGGCGCGCTCGGGGCGGTTAGCCGCATCCGTTCCCCTTCTCAACACCTGCAGGCGAGGGCCGCATGAGCGCTGGCGACGAGGCTACGGGGAGGCCGTCTACCCCTGGTTTCGACACTAGCAGCAAAGGGGAAGAGCAGGAGGTGATGCGGCGGCTTGGGGACCACCAGCAGGGAAGAGGGAGGCGAAGGGAGACCATGCGCATGCCATCCCGCAGAGGCCGAAGCTCTGCCCCTTCGGCCATGGCTATGGCAGGAGGAGGGGGAGGCTTGGGGAGAGAGTAGGGAGGAGGAGAGGGGTTCCAGGGAGAGAGGAGGAAGGTTTGAGAGGCTCAGGCGTTCGACGGACGCTCTAAGTGGGGGAAGGGGAGCCGAGAAGGGTCTCGGAGCTCTCTGGTGCACCCAGGGCACGGTGGCCACGCGTCTCTGAGCCACCTTGGAGTCTAGCTACTGGATGGAGATGCTTTGAATGGTCAACACGATGCTCTGAGACACGCTGGGAAAACCTGCCTCGCCAAGAAACGGTCGGGAGGAGAGAAACTAGGTGCAGAGCACCCGGTTTGCAGGTCGGATGGTGGTCACCTCGGCCACCTACGCCCACAGGTTTGCAATAACCAGCCAAAGCTGTCCGGGAGGTGGGGCATGCTATCAGGAAGGGGACTCTGGAATTTGGTGGCTAGTGGAGTCGGTTTGAACTAGTTTTGACTGCTGCCAAGTTTCTAACATCAAACTTAGAGCTGACAAAACTGGGTCTTAGGAGGGAAGCCTTGGGGAGAAATTATGTTTGGCAGTGTTAACTATGCAAGAACTACAACACTGCCAAGTTTGAGCTCAAGAAGTGAAGGGTAGCTTGTACTTGCTGTACAAAGCTACTTTTCAGCCAGAAATGAACTTAAGGAGGTGCTGCTCATTTTCTCCACGTGAGCATGCCATATCTTGGTTCTAAATGAAGCCTTGGCATATATTAGATGCTCTGGAAAGAGTTGGGGGTGATAGCTTAAGCAGAATAATGGAAAGAAGGGTAAACCAGTGCTTACAAGGGTGAAAATGAGAGCAACTTACAAAGGGTCCGTCCCCAATAATTGACCAGTGGCCATGGGAAAGTTACTCGAGGTAAAATATGACTATGTGAGGCTGTGGTAGAAAGTTGAGCTCAAGGGTAAAAGTGGAAGGGGCAAAAGAAGCCAAATTAGTGAGTGCACACAAGGTGTTTGATATGTGGTTAGGCCATCAGAGGAATGCCAATGGCTATGAAACTTAAGAGGGTCAAATAATAGATGAGAATCGGCTTGCACACCAAATTTGGGATTTGCCGGAGGATTTTTCGAATGTAGACTTGAAAAACCCTAGAAATGGGCAGAAATGGGTTTCTGCTTAGAACCCTATTCAAATGAATTCCCACAAATCCAATATTTGCTGTAGGGGCAATATTTGAGCATTAAGGCATGCACAAAAAGTTTGAGGATAATTGGAGAAACTTTATAATGTAAAGTTTGTCAAAGTTCAAAATCAACACAGAGGGTTTTGAGGGTCTTAGGACAAGTTCCTGTATTCTCCTTGGTGTACCACTTGTTGTGGATGCCTCATTGGAGTACTGGAACATGTCCACCAAATTTGAGCACAATTGGAGACACTTCACAATGTAGAGTTGCTCAAATTTGATTCTGGACATATAGGGTTTTAGAGTGATTAGGGGAGTCAAATCAACTTGGATTGAAGTGAAACATGGCAAGATCATCAAGAATATCATAGATGACATGCTAGAATTTTACTGGAATTTATTGAGAATATTTATAATAGAAATATTTCAAAAGCTTGAAATAGGCAAGAATGGTTTTGGAGGGGTTTGCCCAATATTTTGAACATGACCATGTGTTGAAACTCATAAATACGGAATAAATATATCCATTGAGTTTCCCTAAATTTTCTTAAATATTTTGAAAGCAATAAAAATGACTTTCCTTCATAGGAGACCATTTCTGGCCTCACAGAAAGGCTTTTAAATAAAATAATAAAATAACTTTTAAAATAATAATATGATGATTTTTGGAAGACATTTTGATAATAGGTTTTAAATAAAAGTATTGGTGCAAAAGAAATTCCCTAATCTGAGGACTTGTAGTACAAACCTCATCTCAGGGGTTTGAAAGTTTAATTCAAAGAAAAGCTTTTTGGTGAAAATAATATTTGGTGAAAATAGATATTTGTCCTAAACACATGGTATGATCATTAGGGAGGAGATCATGGAGTAAGGAGGTGATTAGGAGAGTGACATGATCTATTAGGTATCAAACAAAATCATGCAAACAAGCAAGGCAAACAATAGTCACTCCAAGCATCACAAGCATTCACAAAAATTTTAATTGGTACTATATTTTGAAATAAGTTAGTTAGTCAGGAAAGCCAAAAACTGGGGTGTTACAGACCTTACCCTCTTTAGAAAATCTCGTCCCCGAGATTTCTGGGCTAGGTGTTGGTGAGATACAGAATCTTGAGTTGGAGGTAATCTTCATGTCCCCATGTTGGTGTGGTGGTCTTGAGGTGCTTGATGATACAATTTTCTAATGTTCACAAGTCCTCGACTGATCGTGAGCAGAATCTGGCAATAAGTTATGCTTGACCGAGGTAAAGGGCTTGGTAAGCTAAGTCCGTGCAATGTTCTGGCTTGCAAGTGTATTCCAAAGTCCGAATACGTGGCAAGAGGGGGTGTCTGTGATCTGGTCCTGGGGTTTCGCATGCCGGTTAGTGACATCAAGATGTCTCGCGTCAGAACGCACTGCCCAAGTCTACGTATAGCTTCCTGCTTACGGGGAAGTCCTTGACTTCCTTTCGGCAGTAAAGCTATGGTCGCAATTAGTCTTCGAAGGCTTCTCTTGAAAAGGTCCGGGCTGGGTCTCACCTATGAGTCTAAGCTCGGAGGCTCAGGTCCCGAACAGGTCCTGCCATCTTGGGAGTTTGCAAGGGTTTCTGGGTAAGCTGGCTACCCAAGAGTATAGACCAGTCATCCATTCCCAAGGTCTGCGACTCGGCAAGTGGGGATCACCTTTAGCAGGTTTCCACCACGACTCACTAGTACTCTCGTCCTTGATTTGGACCAAGGAGAGGTCGTCTGATTCTTTCGCTTGTCCAAGGGCTTCGTCATCTTGAATCGTCGAGGCTTCTTGACTTTGTTGATGTGGTCGGTGCGCGGTCGGTAGTTGACTTCTGTTGCTTCATCGTCATTGTCGTGGCTTCCTCGTCACGGCGGTTCTTCGTCTTGACTTGAGTAGGATAGACTTCCGTCATCTTGGGACTGCTTCGAGAAGCTCACCTTCTCGAGATATCACCGTACCCTCGAGAGGCATAACAATCGGCGTTCCTGGGTTCGTCCAAACAGGACTAAGGTGTGTTCTTGCTCTTACCGGTGAGTAAGTACGTCATCAGTGAGGATGGCAACCTACCTTCCCAAACACGACATAAGAACAGTGCTCAAAAGTCAGGTGAGGAGAACGGGACTTGCTATGGGCGGGTACTGGCCACATTTTAACAACTTAGAGTCGTCTTCTATGGTCGTAATCCGTCCATCTTGTGGCTAAGCCAAGCTTTTGGGTCTCAAGGAACTTAGGATGTGGCGAACAGTTATCATCTTATCTCTAAGCACATTCCTTAGATGCCAATAGTTCGACCACTAACTTGAGACAACATCACCTCATCTCATCAAGGATATCATCCTACGTGGGTCAACTCCACACCGCTCAAGCTAGTCAACTCCGGGTTTAGGGAAGAACTAAACCCAAACACTTACAAGTATGGCGTAGCCCCAACTGTACATGCATTACTATGCAAGGACCTTGGGGAGACATACAGCTACCACGATTGAATCTGAGGCACAACAAATCCAATTGTCCACCTAAGTCATCCAATGGACAGGGTACTACACTACTATATTACGGAAGCACGTAATAGACCAATCCAATATTTTGTTTCCTTCCTATGAATCCGATCAAGTGATCCATCAATCTGATCAATCATTACTAGACCTATCACTCTTACAAATCCAACATTGACGAGGTTACACATAAACTCTTAGGGTCCTCATAACTCCATATTAATGCAAGAATTACGTCATAGTATATCCACCAACTTCAATAAACATGGCCATCTAATCTCCAAGGCTAACTACATAGGTTGTAAATCTATTTGACAACTCCAAGTATACGTACTCTATATCCACCGAGAAACATGGTATCATGATCGAGATTAACGAGCTAAATCCAATTCATTCCGAACCATGTGGTCTTTGTCATCCTCAATACTATATTAAGACTACCTATTTAAATCCAAGACTCAATCCATAAGAAGTCTACTTGATACTCCAAGTCATTATGGTAATTATGTCCAAACCATTCCAACTACTCGCTAAAGTCATGTATACCACCAAGAATAATGTTCGCGATCAGAATCATCCTACTAAATCCAATCTTACTCCAGATTATGAAGTTTAAGCTAATACCAACTTGTGCCACCAAGTTTACCTACCTTTATAAGGGGTCTCATGATCCACCAAAATGGTCTAGCTATCCTCAAGACACATATCATCATCACAACAATCTTAGTCTAATGCTCTCATATCGAAGATCAGTCCTCTTATGGCATCAAGGTTACAGTGCTAGCTTGAGATGGAAGGATACTTGTTCACGGTGATCACTTGTTCCACTGAGAATACGGTGCTCAGCGAGGTTTATCGGGGACCTACACGAGTTCTGGCAAGTCCGTGTACTAGACACGTGACCAGAAAATTTGAGCTGGAAAGGCTTGCGGAGGTTAGTCTGGTCTAGTGCAGTTTTCCAATCTTGAGGGAAAAACACACTCCTACGGGTTGCGTGTGGTTAAGCGTAGTACAATTAGTGTCTTCAGTATTAGTCGTCCTTCGAAGTGGATCCTTGGTGCATCTTGTCTTGCTGTCTTCAGTTGTCAAGAGAGTGTGAGAGAAAGAGAGAGAGCACAGAGGGGAGTGTCTAAGGGTCTCAGCGCAATCAAACAGGCGTTGAAAAAATGAACTCAAACAAGGCAAGTGATATAGCCGCATGCTTGTTGCCTAATCAAAAGCGCGACTCATATCAAAGCACAAACAACAAAAACAAAGAACACACAACATGGTCCATCCGAACCATTTCACGGACTCGACTTCGCATAGGAGATTCATGACTCATCCTATCCTACGTTGAGGGACTCGACAATCGTTCTTGCTTATTGCTCCGGAGAGAAGTCCGCTAATTCTTCTAGATCTTCTCCTGGTGTTCTCACGCCTCTTGTTGTCGCTTGCTGAAGCAATTGGCTTGAGTTGTAAGGAACTCTGGTTGTCTTCTCGTCTGGGAAGGTGTTGGCGAAGGTAGTTCTTCATTGCTGTCATTGGCACGATCTTCCTTGTCTTCATGATCTTGTCATCGTCTTCTTGTCTTCCGAGGCTTCGGGAGTCTCAAGTGGACATCTTCATGCACCGATATTCGCATGACATGATAGAGTTCTGATCTGTCAATCATTCTAATTGCGATATCGACACCTAGAGCGGGAGATGAAGAGAACCGTTTTCCTGCTCACGAAGGTGAGGCGGACCAAATGGCAAGGTTCTCATCCACCGGTGGTGGTTGACACAATTTTTATAACTGACAGGGTCCCTCTATTAGTGATGCAGATCAAGGTTTGCATATGTTATGTCCAGATTATCATAGGCGGAAGTGGCATCACTCTAGAGCAGTGCCCAGGGTTTCACCATCTTCTAAGGCTCGATGTCCTCGTTCCTCTTAGAGGTACTTCTGTTGGTGTCGTCTGGTCATAGAGTTGTCTTCTCTGTCCTTCAGCATAGGTGATTTCCTGGAAAGGTTACTTCCTTCTGGACTGCCCACGAGGATTTTAATTTATCCCGTGGTCAAAGGGCATAAGGTTCTAGCGACCATTAGCAAGGTTTGAAAAAGTAGACGAGGAGTGTCAAGAAAATAAGGGTGGAAGGCTAGAGCATAACCTTCATTTTCTTTGAAGATTTAGGAGAGTCGAGAAAATATATAGGTTTTGTAAGCATTTTTGAAGGATCTAGAAAGCAATTTTATCCTAACTAACGTCCGTACTAACTAAGGGCTTCCTACAGTCAGGATGGTTGTGATACCAGCTCTGTGGGGACCCCGACTGGTAAATCGAGATCGCCGTGCCCAGTGATCCCAAGGATCAATGCTCACTGAACACAGATACTGAATAATAGAGTCTTACATCCATACATACCGTTTGATACAATAAATGACCACTTCGCTCGAGTCTTACATACATAGCGCCTTAAAGGCCAAAGCACCAAACTAGACCAATAGCGGAATTATTGGTTGAAAGCATGAACCCATGCCATCAGCCTTAACCTACAGGCATTCTGACTGGGAACCGTCCTAGCTCGCAAGAACGTCACCGAGTTAATCTTCACCGTATCCTGTCTTTCACACCTGGTCAATGAAATAACCAGTGGCAAGCCAATGAGTACTTTGAATGTACTCGCAAACATCCCATGATATGAACAATGAAAATGATGGATAACAACATCATTCATTTCTGGTATAGCTCATCTGGGTGGAATGATCATGAATATGCATCAAGTTAAATAATTACTCTTGAAGAACAGGTTACAGATATCAACATATCTGCTAAGGGTTGAACCATCCGGGTTCACCCTATATGCCAAGTCATCGGACTTGTCATAACCTCAATGTATCAGCTGAGGGTTAAACCATCCGGGTTCACCCTATACGCCAAGTCACCGAACTTGGTCATATTATTATGATTATAACAACACCTTTTTAACACCACACACAACCACTTGGTTTATGCGGAAACGCTGGACGTAGTTTAAGCAGCACTACCCAACTGTCCTTGACCGTGGACATGGCTATTCGAATAGTTTGCCACTCTGCAGAGGTAGTACGCCGGACCCACGAGAAACGGGAAACTTCCGTGTCATCCACGACTCACGGTATATCTCATATACCCGAGGTAAGTACCCGATCATCATCTTTCCCTTGACGATACTAGACAAAGAGGTCCACTCAATTGGTACCCAGCCCACATGTTGTACGTCTTACGAGCACCGACTCTGGACAGTATCAACCATACGGGGACCAACGGTGTGCCTGAAACTCATAATAATGGCATAGTCGTCCTACCTGGCAAGACCCCATCACGAGAGTGACACCGATCAATCCCGCCACTAGTAATGTGGCTCTTTGCTAGTACCGACCAGAGTAATCAACAAAGCCCCGTCCCATAAAGGGATAACATGGTCGTACTGGTAAGGTTGGGACGGTCGACACATCATAAATTTAATCCCGTTTCCGAAACCGTACTCACTCAAAAACACCGGTGCATCACTTCACCAAAAGTGATTACCAACTCATCATCACCCTCAGGCATTAGTGGCACCCGACGGGGTTTTCATAAACTCTTTATTTAACTCATCATCATGCTTGTGATAATATGCTTCTATCTTTACTTGTCAACATGGTAATAACATGGCCCTCAAGGGGTAGGGTCAAGCTCAGTGCAATGATCTTACTCTACTAGTCAGCATGATAGTAGCATGATCCTAATAGATGGTAGGGTCAAGCTCATCATGCTTGTGGTCCGAGGAGCCATATGAGTAACATTACTATCATGCAAGTGCTTCGAAGAAGCCTTCGGTACCATCACCACAATGGTGAACCGGCATCGTGATCACATGCAACGGGAGAATGCCAACTATACTAGCATGCAACAATGTTTATGCTCAAGTCATGGTCAAAGGGCTGCTTGCCTTGATCACGTAAGTCCTCGAGGTCTTCGAGGTCTTCCGCTCCAACTCCGAGTACTCCGTCTACCGTCAACTATAGTCGGAAACAACCATAGTAAGCCACACATCAAGCAGAATAAAAGTGTTCTATAAATAGAAGTTTTACTTTTCTTGGACCTCTCTGGTCATAAGAAAAATACCTGAAGCTTCTCACATGAGATTTAAATCATCAAGGATTTTTGAATTGGTGAAAGTAGCAATAGGTGGCCATTGAATAAGCCAACAGAAATCATTCTGTTAAAAATGAGTGGAGGCACCCATTTAACAGAGAATGATTTTAGAAATATCTAGGAAGTGGTTTCACTGGATTTGGAGATGGTATGAATATTCTAGAGATTTTACATTGAGGAATAAATTGGAATAGGAGCTATTTATTTATTGCAACAGAAGTAAGTCACACAAAAATGTTGACCAGGGTTCTAAAAATAGAGAAGGGTTTTAGAAGACTCTCGGAGTTTGAATCACTCCATTTGGAGTTGAAATGAATCTGCTAGGAATTTTCAAAGGTGGGATATTTGATATCCAGATTGGGATTTTAAATAAAACACCACAGAAAGTTAGGAGGGAAAAATGTGCAAAGCACTTATTTGGATAGGCCTCATCTTTAGGATCCTGCATAAATTTGAACCAAGAGATTTGGAGTTAGAATGAATTTTGGATGGAATTTAAAAGTTTAATAGAACAGAAAATGGGAAAAGACTTAGCCCCAGGGTTGTCCAACACTCAAGGCGTTAAATATGCCTTCCTGCCGGCCTAGTGGCTCGGGAGCCACGCAGGAGGCGCCTTACGTGAAATACGCCTTTTGTGCAAGGCGGCGGCCTTCCACCAAGGCGCGGCCACTTAATCTGACAGCGTGGTCGCGCGGATGCCTCTTAGGTCGACAGGTAGGCCCTGGGGAAATGGGCCCCGCGTGCATGTGCTTCTTCCTCCTCCCGTCTTAGCACAGAGGAGGGCACGAGACGCTGGGCTGCGCGGGCGCCCGCACCGATCTGGCTGCTCCGGCGCCACCTCCCGCGACGCTCCGGCCACCAGCTTGCTCAGGGCAACGAGCTGCGCCGACCTAGGGGTCTCATTCCCCCAGGGGAACCACGGAGAGAGTGGGCCTTGGCCGCGGCCGAGGGCGGCGACAGTAGCGATGGGGAGGGGCTCCTCAGATGGCCCCGGCCACCCTCCGGCGGTGCGCCGGCCACCTGCGCGCTCGGGGCGCTTAGCCGCATCCGTTCCCCTGCTCAACACCTGCAGGGGAGGGCCGCATGAGCGCTGGCGACGAGGCTACGGGGAGGCCGTCTACCCCCCTGGTTTCGGCACCAGCAGCGAAGGGGAAGAGCAGGAGGTGATGCAGAGGGGGCGGCGGACTGGGGACCACCAGCAGGGAAGAGGGAGGCGAAGGGAGGCCCTGCGCATACCATCCCGCAGAGGCCGAAGCTCTACCCGTTCGGCAATGGCTATGGCAGGAGGAGGGGGAGGCTTGGGGAGAGAGCAGGGAGGAGGAGAGGGGTTCCAGGGAGAGAGAGGAGGGCTTGAGAGGCTCAGGCACTCGAGGGACGCTCTAAGTGGGGGAAGGGGAGCCGAGAAGGGTCTCGGAGCTCTCTGGTGCACCCAGGGCACGGTGGCCACGCGTCTCTGAGCCACCTTGGAGTCTAGCTGCTGGATGGAGATGCTTTGAATGGTCAACACGATGTTCTGAGACACGCTGGGACAACCTGCCTCCCCAAGAAATAGTCGGGAGGAGTGAAACTAGGTGCAGAGCACCCGGTTTGCAGGTCGGGGTGGTGGTCACCACGGCCACCCACGCCCACAGGTTTGCAGTAACCAGCCAAAGCTGTCCGGGAGGTGGGGCATGCTATCAGGAAGGGGACTCTGGAATTTGGTGGCTAGTGGAGTCGGTTTGAACTAGTTTTGACTGCTGCAAAGTTTCTAACAGCAAACTTAGAGCTGACAAAACTGGGTCTTAGGAGGGAAGCCTTGGGGAGAAATTATGTCTGGCAGTGTTAACTATGCAAGAACTACAACACTGCCAAGTTTGAGCTCAAGAAGTGAAGGGTAGCTTGTACTTGCTGTACAAAGCTACTTTTGAGCCAGAAATGAACTTGAGGAGGTGCTGATCATTTTCTCCACGTGAGCATGCCATATCTTGGTTCTAAATGAAGCCTTGGCATATATTAGATGCTCTGGAAAGAGTTGGGGGTGATAGCTTAAGCAGAATAATGGAAAGAAGGGTAAACCAGTGCTTACAAGGGTGAAAATGAGAGAAACTTACAAAGGGTCCTTCCCCAGTAATTGACCAGTGGCCATGGGAAAGTTACTGGAGGTAAAATATGACTATGTGAGGCTGTGGTAGAAAGTTGAGCTCAAGGGTAAAAGTGGAAGGGGCAAAAGAAGCCAAATTAGTGAGTGCACACAAGGTGTTTGATATGTGGTTAGGCCATCAGAGGAATTCCAATGGCTATGAAACTTAACAGGGTCAAATAATAGATGAAAATAGGCTTGCACACCAAATTTGGGATTTGGTGGAGGACTTTTCCAATGTAGACTTGAAAAACCCTAGAAATGGGCAGAAATGGGTTTCTGCTTAGAACCCTATTCAAATGCATTCCCACAAATCCAATATTTGGTGTAGGGCATTATTTGAGCATTAAGGCATGCACAAAAAGTTTGAGGATAATTGGAGAAACTTTATAATGTAAAGTTTGTCAAAGTTAAAAATCAACAGAGTGGGTTTTGAGGGTCTTTGGACAAGTTCCTCTATTCTCCTTGGTGTACCACTTGTTGTGGATGCCTCATTGGAGTACTGGAACATGTCCACCAAATTTGAGCACAGTTGGAGACACTTCACAATGTAGAGTTGCTCAAATTTGATTCTGGACAGATAGGGTTTTAGAGTGATTAGGGGAGTCAAATCAACTTGGATTGAAATGAAAGTTGGCAAGATCATCAAGAAATGAAAGTTGGAGTGACATGATCTATTAGGTATCAAAAACAATCATGCAAACAAGCAAGGCAAACAATAGTCACTCCAAGCATCACAAGCATTGACAAAATTTTTAAATGGTTCTAAATTTTGAAATAAGTTAGTTAGTCAGGAAAGCCAAAAACTGGGGTGTTACACTGTTACACCTCGCAAGGCTCGGGCGCTCACGAGGACCCAGCCTTGAGTGGTGTCGTGCCCGATCGCGCTTGCTTGATGATGTGGGCCAGCTTTGGGCCACATGCAGGCAGGTCTGGGTACCCCCATTCCCAAAACGCCAACAGTAGCCCCAGGGCCCACGACGCACTCGGGTTGGTTTCTGGGAGAAGCCTTGGGGGGCGCCCTGAGGCGCGTCGGGCCCATAATGCCTCTCGGACAGGCCAGTGAGCATCACGCGACTGATGTCGGGTCCCCTTGCCTTTTGTCTTCACTCGAGTTATCAGGAATCTGACTTGTTGCGTTGGTCCATTATTGTTTTCCTTTCTCCCGCACTCGCTCTTCCTCCTCGGTCTCCAACTCCAACCGGCGTCTCCCAGATCAAGCACCGCGCCGTTCCCTTGTCGGTTCAGTGATGGTGCCCACCAGCAAGCAGAAGCCCGAGACGCAAGGTCCTTCGCCGGCTCCTCCACTCCTGGAGTGCGCCCTCTCCAAAGATGTGGATCTTACCCCCGTGCTCCCATGGACGGCGGCCGAGTCCAGCAAGCACGGGCGGACCCTGATTTGGTCCGGCGCCACAACAAATTGGCCCGTGTCGAAGGCGGCATACCCCTTCTTCCTCCATAGTGTCTTTCCCGGGTTGTTGCCGCCTTTCTCCTCGTTCTTCACCGCCATCCTGAACCACTATGGGATCCATGCTGTCAGCATTCTGGGAATGGGGGTACCCACACCTGCCTGTCTGCGGCCTAGGGTTGGCCCACTTCACCGACCAAAAACCAATAGGCCCGACACCACTCAAGGTAAGGCCCTCGCGAGGGGCCCAACCTCGCGTGGAGGAATAGCGTCAAGACCTGCATGAGGCCTCCTCGGGACCCCTCCAGAGCGGCGGATATTCCGAGGGGAGACCCGGCCTCCGGAGTCAAGGATGACGCGGAGGAAGGACATGCAAGCAACAGACACCAGGACGGAGCAGTTTCCCCTTTAGTGCAAAGGGGGCGAGGACGCACGCAGGTCTCCAAGGCATCTCCCAATGGTTTCCATTCTTGGGAACAAGGCCACCACCGCACGCCAGCAGGACGAACATCATCCCTAGACCCGTCCCTGCTGCGTTGGCAGCCACTTTGTAGGCGAAGACTACTTTTTGACAGGGGAAGCATGTTCCCATGTCCCCAATTAAAGTTGGCCGTTGTGGGATCCCATCCCGCCGAAAACGATAAGGGAAGAGGTCCGGGGCCGCAACAATATAGAGAGAGTAGGTTATATCGTAGAAGGAGATCTGATTCATTGATTCGCCCACTGGCACAACACAAAGGCCACCTAGCCTAGGGAGGCCCTCGAACAATGTACTCGTTCATCCACCAACCTCCACGAGAGGCAATCCACCAAAGCAGGAGTAGGGTATTACGCTTCTCGGTGGCCCGAACCTGGGTAGACTGACGTGTTATGTGTCGTCCTCACCATCAAGTGAGTTCTCTGCCATCCCCAGCGAGTAGCGAGGCAAGCGAACCAAAGCTGCCAAGTGGCCTCTGCATGCGCCCCTGTGCTCAAATCTTTAGGGTTTTGCGGAGCCCGAAACCGAACACCAGCCCTTCACCTCCAGCCCAACTCCATCTTGCTCTTGTCTGTCTTCGCTTTCTACTGCGAGGCCTTCGTAGGTGTGCGACATTCAGTAGCCCTCTTCCGCCATTTCTTCAGCCTGCGCCTGCACGAGGCGCCCATTTATCGGCATGCGCCTCCTTCGTAGCGGCCCAGAGCAGCAATTTTCTCCTGAAAGCTGGGAAGAAGGTTGAGAACTTCACACACCGTTGGGTTCTCATGATATTCGAGGACACCAACCCTCGGCTGGAGGTGCTGAAGGGGCTGCCGGAGAAGACTTCTGCGTGGAGCTCAGCGAAGCTCTCCGACCCTCGGGCGTGCCCATCATGGAGCGCTTCTCCTGTGACATGAGTGCCAAGAAGCTGACTGGTGGGATGATAGTGAAGGAATTCTTGGCGCAGGGCCTGGACCCTTCAGGCCCATTCCAGGTCCCTGTGGGACTACCAGTTCGGTGACGACGAGCTCAGGCTCTGGCTCAGGACCTTCCTACTAGGAAGCTAAACATGGTCGTGGCGACTCTGCTGGGCGGTTACCATGGTGACCTGCCCGAGGCTCTTGTTCCGATGTACCGCCTCGACGACACGGCCGACCTGATCGCCGCGCTGCCTGTCTTGGATGCGCCGGGGCTCTTCCCGGCCGTGGGCTCTGGTCTGGTAGAGGTGTCATCGGACAACACCTTCGCTGGGGAGCGCGCCTCTCCCGCCACAGGCCATCCGTCTGCGTGAGCTTGAAGATGATAATGTCACCGGCGAAGTCTCCGCGGTAATCTCCTCGCGCCTAACCAGGATCTCCACGGGATCCGCGTCCGGCCCGCGCACCACGCGGTCCACGCGCGTGCTCGTCGCCCGGAAGCACGGGACTGAGTCGCCCTTGGCGCATCCTGCCTCCGCCGGCGGGAAATCTAAGGCGCCGGGCTCGCCCCCTGTGTGGGGGGCCCTGTCGCCCCTCCCGTCGCTGGGGCAGAGAGGAAGAGGAGTTGGGTCGACGACAAAGAGTAAGTGACTCGTCTTGGCACGCCCCACGTGTTCGTTGTTTGTGCATGGGTGATACCCTTTTTCCCTGATATCCAGGGGCGTTGCCTTGGTGGGGGCGATGAAGAAGAAGGCAGGCGTCAAGCCGAAGGAGACTCATGACGCACCACCGGCCCTCCACAATGCGTCGCCGCGTGTAGATGAAGAAGGGGAGAATCGCGAGGCGACCTCTCAGGCCTTGATCACAGATCCCCCCGAGCCCCACAAGTTTCCTGAGGCGGTCGTGGCGGCGCCGTTGCCCGAGGGGCAGGCTCTTGAGGCCCCTCACTCCACTGATGCGCCGATGCTCGTAGTCTCCGAGCACCCTTCGGCCCCCTTGTCCCTCGTGACGCTGCCTCAGTGACGACACCGCCCGTGACAGCACTAGAGGCTCCTCAGGGGGAGATCTCGAGGACTCCGGTGTATGTCCAGGGCATCCTCAACATGGCCTTCGCTGCCCTGGGGAAGGTCGCGATTGTGATGGCGGAGGGGGAGAAGGAGTCCAAGGCCGCTCGGGCTGCGTGCGAGGAGGCGCTGGAAGAAGCCAAATCCACTTGAGCCGCGTGTGAGGAGGCGATGAAGGAAGCCGCAGCGGCTGCCAAATGCTGCGAAGAGGCGAAGGCTCGCCTGAAGGCCTTCCAAGAAGAACAAGCCAAGCTAGTCGAGTAGCTTCGCCTGCAGGGGGAAGAACTCGAGGCCCGCAAGATCAAGCTCGCCGCCCGGGAAGAATGGTTGTCCCAGGAGGAAACATGCCCGGGCGCGAAGCAGGTGTGCTTGGACGAGCAGGAGAAGGAGCTCGCCTCGCAGAAGACCCTTCTCGATGCCAAGGGGGAAGCCCTCTCCGCGGCCGAGAATAAGAAGGCCACGGAGCTGGTCGGCTTCCCTGACGTTGAGCTCAGGCTTCACACGACGCTCCACTCCCTCTGCCGGGACGGGTTCGACGAGCCTCAGGCCACACCAGGGGGTGGCTTCGCCGTGCTCGTGGGGGAGCTCGCCGTGGCGTTGGAGGACGCCATCATCCAGGTGGATAAGGTCTTGGACAGTGATTGCCGTGACCACTTTCCTAAGGCCGCGACACGCGTCTTCACTCACCTTCATCTTCGTGAGCCGGGTTTAACTTCGATTCCGTGATACTACCGGTCCCTACTAAGGCCCGCGATAGCGCACCGGAGGCGGTGAAGGGCCCCATGGAGGCGTTGGTGAAGAGGTTCGCCTGTGTCGCAGTTCCCCCATCTCCGGGTACCGCTGAAGCCGAAGTCGGGGAAGACGAGGCCACTAACACCGATGACAAGCCCCTCACAGATGTAGCGGCCGTCAGCGGAGGTTCCTCCTGATTTCCTCCCCCTGTTTGCCCTGCAATACACATCGTGCCTTGTGGAGACGTCAAACTCATTTGCGTTTTTGAGTACTTGTTAAGGCTTGTAATAACTGGCTGACTGCTTGAACGTTCTCTTTGCCTTGTTTCTTATATGTTTGCTATCATACTCTGTGTGGGCAGGGCCCGGCCCGCGCATACCTCAGCCGCCGTTGAACCGACTTGTTTCCAGGACGACCCAAGAGGTGAGGGGATACGGGTCCAGTTAGGCTCCTGAGTCGCGATGCTCAAAAGTCCCCCTTGACATGCGAGCAGCCCTCATGAGGGGAACGAGGTGAGGATTTTTAAACTTCAGAACACCTTCAGCACTCTGCGTTGGCAGGGCCTGATGTCCCACAAGCGTATGGGGTCGCAGTAGTTTTCGAGGGTAGAGTATTCAACCCAAATTTATTGCTTCACTCACAAGGGGAAGCTAAAGGATATTCTCAAGTATTAGCAGCTGAGTTCTCAATTCAACCACACCTGAAAGATTAGTGTCTGCAAGCAAAGTATCAGTAGCAAGGTAGTATGATAGCAACGGCACCAGAAAAAGCTTTGACAATCCCCGACAATGGCGGTAGAAAAAGCCTTGTTGACGGGATGTTAGCGCCAACAAAGTCTTGCAACAAGTAACAACGGAGTAGCAAGGCACAGTAGTAGCAGCAGCAGCAAAGTAACAAGTAACAGCAGTAGCAATAGCAGCAAAGTGACAGCAGCAACAAAGTGGCCCAATCCCTCTTGTAGCAAGGGACAAGCCTAGGCAAAGTAACGTAGCAAGAACCAGTAGTAAAAGACTCATAGGCAGTGGATCGGTGATGGATGTGATTAATCATGTAACCGCTATAACATGGAGATATGTGGCTAGCTCCCGTTCATCAATCTAATGTAGGCATGTATTCTGTATGTAGTCATACGTTCTTAGGGAAAAGAACTTGCATGACATCTATTGTCCATCCCTCCCGTGGCAGCGGGGTCCTAATGGAAACTACGGTATATTAAGGTTCTCCTTTTAATAAAGAACTGGACCAACGCATTAACACGCGGTGAATACATGAACTCCTCATACTATGGTCATCTCCGGGAGTGGTTCCGGCTATTGTCACTCTGGGGTTGGCGGGTCATAAAACATAGTAGGTGACTACAACTTGCAAGATAGGATCTAAAACACACATATATTGGCGACAACATAATAGGTTCAGATCTGAAATCATGGCACTCGAGCACTAGTGACAAGCATTAAGCATAGCCAAGTAGTAGCAACATCAATCTTGAACATAGTGGATACTAGGCATTAATCCCCCTCAAGAACTAACTCGATTACATGATAGATCTCATCCAACTCATCACCGTCCAACAAGCTTACGATGAGATTGCTCACGAAAGATGAAGAGCATCATGGTATTGTCGATGGAGAAAGGTTGATGATGACGACGGCGACGATTTCCCCTCTCCGGAGCCCGAAACGGACTCCAGATCTGCCCTCCAAAACGCGATGAAAGGGAATATATAGAACTGAGATTGGGGGCGGTGGTGCCACGAGGGCCCCACAAACCCTCATGGCGCTGCCATAGGGGGTGGCCACGGCCCAGGGGCTTGTCGCCCACTGGCACGCCCCCTCATGTGGAACTTTTCTTTGGTATTTTTCTTTTATTCCACAAAAAATCTCCATAAATTTTCAGGACATTCCGAAAACTTTTATTTCTGCACAAAAACAACACCATGGAAATTCTACTGAAAACAGCGTCAGTCCGGGTTAGTTCCATTCAAATCATGCAAATTAGAGTCCAAAACAAGGGCAAAAGAGTTCGGAAAAGTAGATACGACGGAGACGTATCACTCCCCAAGCTTAAAGCCTTGCTTGTCCTCAAGCAACTCAGTTGACAAACTGAGAGAGACAAAATAAAAACTTTGACGAACTCTGTTTGATCTTGTTGTTGCAACTATGTCTAACTCACAACCAGAATTTCAGCAACATCACAATCAAACCACATAAGCAAATGACATCTAGGTCTCACGTAAATTCATATCAATGGCATAATCAACTAGAGAGCAAATAATAATAAGCCTCAAATGTCAACACTTCAATCAAAACAACATGAAGCAGTACGAACAGATGGTATCTCGCTAGCTCTTTCTGAGACCGCAAAACATAAATGCAGAGCACCTTCAACGACCGAGGGCTAACTAAACATTGTAATTCATGGGAATGAAGATCCAGTCATAGTCATACTCAAGACAGTTAAAAGCAAAGCATAAAAATGACAGAGGTGCTCTCTAATTGGTTCTTTTGTAAGAGGAGGATGACTCAACAGGAACATAAATAGACAGGCCCTTCGCAGAGGGAAGCATTGATTTGCAAAGGTGCCAGAGCTCAAGCTTTGAAAACAGAGATAATAATTTTGGGTGCATGCTTTCATTGTCAATGCAATGACTAAGAGTTCTCAACATCTTCCACGCTACACATGCTATAGGAGGTTCCCAAACAGAAAAGTAAAGTTTTGACCCCCCACCACCAATTAATCACACTCCACGGCTAGTCGAATCCTCGGGTACCATCCATACCAACAACAATCCTGGAGGAGTTTTGTTTGTAATTATCTTTTCGATTTGAGCATGGAACTGGGAATTCCAATTACCGGCCCCTTTCTCGTGAATGATAGTGAATAAACACATATCGAGGATAACACGCCTAGCATGGAAGATACCAATAGCCCCCTGTCACCAGATGAGTGGTTCGGTCATGCAAAACAGATTATTTCTTGAAGATTTAGAGAGTGGCACATGCAAATTTACTTGGAACGCCAGGTAGATACCGCACATAGGTAGGTATGGTGGACTCATATGGCACAACTTTGGGTTTATGGAAGTGGATGCACAAGCAGTATTCCCGCTTAGTACAAGTGAAGGCTAGCAAAAGACTGGGAAGCGACCAACTAGAGAGCGACAACAGTCATCAAAATGCATTGAGAGTAACTAACATTGAGTGCAAGCATGAGTAGGACATAAATCACCATGAACATGAGCATCATAGAGGCTATGTTGATTTTGTTTCAACTACATGCGTGAACATGCGCCAAGTCAAGCCACTTGAAACATTCAAAGGAGGATACCATCCTATCATAATACATCATAGTCATCTCAACATTCATGTTGGCAACCAAGACAAACCATTATAAGCTCCTAGCTAAGTAAGCATGGCATAAGCAACTATGATCTCTAAGTTGTCATTGCAAACATTTTTCTCTCACAGCAAAGCTGAATTAGGCATGATGAGCTAGTCATATTTACAAAAACAAAATAGATCGAGTTCATACCAGCTTTTCCAGGCTTAGTTACTTCATCATATATCGTCATTATTGCCTTTCACTTGCACGACCGAATGATGTGAAGAATAATAAGAGTGCTCATGCAGTGGACTAAAGCTGGAATCTATAGGCAAACACAAAGGAGAAGACAAAGTAATATGGCTCTTTGAAAGCTAAACAGGTATGCATGCAAGACCCACTAAACATTCTAACCAATATCTTCTACCTTGACCCAAAGAAAAAGAAAGCTATCTACACGGGAAAACTCCCAACAAGCAAAAGAAGAAAACAAAATCTTTTTGGTTTTTCTCAAACTAGACAGACACACGAAAATAAAACGAGAAAAAGAAAATAAACTAGTGAACACCGGCTAACAAAGTGAAAGCTTAAGCAAGAATGTAAAGTCGGTGAGAACACGTACTCCCCCAAGCTTAGGCTTTTGGCCTAACTTGGTCTACTCCCAAGGAGGGAAATAACCAGCTCCTGGGTACTCCGGAGTGGACTGAGGATGCCACTGCTGTGTGAGCTCCTCTGGCTCCCACTGATAAACTGGCGTCTGGTACTCGACTGGCGGCTCAGGCACGGGCACCTGTGGTAGGGCCAAGCCCCAATATGCGTAGATGTCCGAGAGCATAATAGTGTACCTGCCTGCATGAAGATTGAACAAAGAAGGAGCACGCAAACTAATAGTCTCACGAGTACCTTGACTAAACACCAGGTTATAAATCATCCTTCTACTTGTATCTCTATCAAGAAAGTCATGGCGAACCATGCTATCGTAATCTAGATATCTCTCGGGAAGAAGAACCTCTTCTTCCTCCTCCAGTCTAATGGGTATCTCAAAGTGTCTCGCAAGACGGGTAGCATAGATACCTCCATAGACAACACCCTTAGAACGGTTCAGGTTCAACCGTTGAGCTACTATAGCGCCCAAGCTATAAGTTTTATCGTTATAAAGGGCTTCGCGCAAGACCGCAAGATCTGGGGAACTAAGTGATCCAGCTTTCCCACGACCAATCAAACATTTTCCCACAAATAGTGACAAGTACCGAAGCACGGGAAAATGAATGCTAGTAGCTCTAGCGCAAGACAGTCCTCTCTCCTCTCCTACAACGATTGTACCGATGAATGCTTCCAAGTCCCGTGGACGAGGTTCATGAATATCCCCAACATAAGGTAATTTGCAAAGATTGCAAAAATCCTGGAGTGACATGCGCTGGGGGACATCATAAAGTGCAAACTCAACCATAGGAGGATTCTTCGTCGGATAGAAGTTAAAGCTTTGTACGAAGATATTAGTGAGGATGAGGTATTGCGAACTCTTATCTTCAACGAAGGCGGTAAGGCCTGGGTTCTCTACCAAGTGATAAAAGTCCTCATAAATTCCAGCGGCGCGTAAGAACACCTCTCTTGGCCACCCGCACGCTCGAAGTTCCGTGACTCGAGGGACCGGATACTTGGGCTTCTTCTCACTCCCATCATCCTTGGGGTCACGGCTTGACGAGCCTCTCAAGAACCTCCTCATCTTTTCCCTTTCTATCTCTGAAAATTTCTGAAATTTTTAGTGATTCTCAGGGACGGTGAATAAGGCTGAACGAAACTTGTAGCGACTACTCGAACAAGTGCCTAGAGACCATATTACGCATCAAAACTACTTGGGACCAGCTAGAATCAACATACAAAGCTCAAGAACATGGTCACCAAGGCAGCAAAAATACGCGGAGTATAAGGCACTAGAGCAAAAACTAATTGGACCAATGGAGGAGTCTCTTACCAAGGAGTAATTTTCCCAAAACAGTTCGGAGAACGGTGATTTGAGCAAAGAGATCGAAAATCCCAGCAAGAGGAGCAAGGACACGGGTTTGAGCTGTGAAACGATTTTTTCTGGAGGTAGGAGAACAGGATGGGAGCAAGAATGAGTGGAGGGGGTGCCTATGGGCCCCACAAGCCTAGGTGGCGCGGCCAGGGGATGCCCGCGCCCCTAGGGCTTTTGGCCCACTGGTGTGGCCCCCAGACAGACTCTTTGTCCGAGTATTTTTCAAATATTCCTGAAAAAATCATACTTGATTTTCAGGACGTTCGGAGAACTTTGATTTTCGGGGTACTTTTCTACCGAACGCTAAAACAGAAAACATGGAAAACTAAACTAAATCTATCATCTCCTAAGCAAGTTAAAATGAAAGCTTGGAACAGAGGTTTGCGACTCCTCGATTCATCCATCTCATGGTCATCGAAAGAAATCCGTCAATGCGGTTGATCTAATCCCCTCGACAAAACTTTCTCGAATCGCAAAAGACGGAGAATTTCCAAATAGTCACTAGGTCACCTCGATGGGGATGTGTATCTCCTCAACAGGCAAATCATACTTCATCTTGACACAAGGAATAGGGCATTCAAAGCTCCCAATAAGAATCAATGAAGTTTTTTCGATAGCATTGATGCAATGTACTCGATATTGTTTCTTAGGAAAGTGCACCGTATGCTCATTACCGTTGACATGGAAAGTTACATTGTCTTTGTTGCAATCTATAACAGGCCCTGCAGTGTTTAAAAAGGGTCTTCTGAGGATGACAGCCATGGCATCGTCCTCGGGAATATCCAAGATAACAAAGTTTGTTAAGATAGTGGTGTTAGCAACCACAACAGGCACATCCTCGCAAATGCCGATAGGGAAAGCAGTTGATTTGTCAGCCATTTGCAGAGAGATTTCAGTGGGTGTCAATTTATCCAGTTCAAGCTGGGCATAACACTAACACCGGCTACAAGGTCGCATAACGCAGTTCTAACGTAGTTGCCTTTAATGGAGCAAGGTATAGTGGTAACACCGGGATCACCTAGTTTCTTAGGAGTTCCTCCCTTGAAAGTGTAATTAGCAAGCATGGTGGAGATCTCAAGATCAGGTATCCTCCTCTTATTCGTCACAATATCTTTCATGTACTTAGCATACGGAGACATCTTGAGCATATCCATCAAACGTATTTGCAGAAAGACAGGTCTAATCATTTCAACAAAGCGCTCAAAACCCTCATCATCCTTTTTATTGGATGGTTTGGGAGGAAAGGGCATAGGTTTCTGAACCCATGGTTCCCTTTCTTTACCATGCTTCGTAGCAGCGAAGTCAAGTCATTCTTATCGTATCTCTTAGTCTTAGGTTGTGGGTTATCAAGATCAGGTTCAATCTCCACATCCTTTTCATTGCTAGGTTGAGCATCATCATGAACATCACTATTGATATTATCATTAGGCTCATGTTCATCACCAGATTGTCTTACAGCACCAGAGACAGAGACATCGTTTGGACTCTCAGGTGTAGCAGGAACAGGGTTGCTAGCTTGCAGGTTCATATCATCTTTCTTCTTCTTTCTAGGATGACTAGGTGCATCAATGCTAACTCCTTCGGAATCTTGTTCAACTCTCTTGGGATGACCCTGAGGATACAGAGGTTCCTGGGTCATTCTACCGCCTTTAGTAACGACTCTGACGGAATTGTCATTCAACTCATTGAGCAAGTCATTTTGAGCTTTAAGTACTTGTTCTACCTGAGTAGTAACCATAGAAGCATGTTTACTCAGAAGTTTAAGATCATTGACATTTCTGTCCACACAAGCACTCAAATGACTAAGCATAAGAGCATTCTTTTCCAATTGTCTGCTAACATAGTCATTGAAACTCTGTTGTTTGGCAACAAAGTTATCAAATTCATCCATGCATAAGCTAGCAGGTTTATCAAAAGGAATATCACTCTCATCAAACCTACGCAGAGATTTTACTTCTACTACCAGTATCGGGTTATCGAGACCATGTATCTCTTCGATAGGTGGTAGATTTTTGACATCATCAGATTTAATGCCTGTCTTCGGGACTGGGGAATAGAATACCTCTTTTCTTCGGAGTTGGCTTATGAGGTGGTTTGGGAATAGTCCAAGCATTCTCATTGCACAAGACGTTGTTCAATAGAATCTCAGCTTGTTCTACAGTTCGTTCCCTAAAAACACTACCGGCACAACTATCTAGTTGGTCTTTGGAAGCATCGGTAAGTCCAATATAGAAGATATCAAGTATTTCATTCTTCTCAAGAGGGTGATCAGGCAAAGCATTCAGCAGCTGGATAAGCCTGCCCCAAGCTTGTGGGAGACTCTCTTCTTCAGCTTGAGCAAAGTTGTATATTTCCTGCAAGGCAGCTTGCTTCTTATGGGCAGGGAAATATTTTTCAGAGAAGTAGTAGACCATATCCTGGGGACTACACACACAAGCAGGAGCAAGAGAAGTGAACCAGGTCGTAGCATCATCCTTTAGCAAGAAAGGAAACAGCTTGAGCATGTAGTAGTGGCGGATCTTTTCCTCACTAGTGAATAGGGTGGCTATATCGTGCAGTTTGGTAAGATGGGCTACAACCGTTTCACACTCGTAACCGTGAAAGGGATTAGATTCGACCAGAGTGATTAACTTAGGGTCGACAGAGAATTCATAATCCTTATCGGTCACAAAGATAGGTGAAGTGGCAAACTTTGGGTCGTATTTCATCCTAGCGTTCAGAGATTTTTCTTTCCACTTGCGCAGAAGTTTCTCAACATCATAGCTATCCTTACACGCAAGAAAATCATCAGCTATCTCTCCCTCCATAACATAGCGCGTATCAGGCATAACAGGCAATTCAGGCATAGTAGCAAGTTCTACTTCAATAGTATCAGCAGTTTCAGAAGTATCATCACATCTAGCAGTAACTCTTGCAATATGTGCATCAAGGGCACCAAGTGGCAAAGCAGTATCAGGCATAGCAGGCATAGTATCAAGCATAGCATCATCAGGCATAGTATCTAGCATAGCATCATCAGGCACAGGCGACATATCAAGATTTCTAGCTGGAGGCGAAGTCGCAAACTTATTGAAAACTGAAGGTGAATCAAGTGCAGAGCTAGATGGCAGTTCCTTACCTCTCCTCATAGTGGAAGGCAGGATTTTAGTTCTTGGATCCTTCAGATTCTTCATAGTGATCAGCAGACGTCAATCCAAGTGACATAGAGAATATAGCTGTGCTTCCCCGGCAACCGCGCCAGAAAAAGCCTTGATGTCCCACAAGCGTAAGGGATCGCAGCAGTTTTCGAGGGTAGAGTATTCAACCCAAATTTATTGATTCTCTCACAAGGGGAAGCTAAAGGAAATTCTCAAGTATTAGCAGCTTAGTTGTCAATTCAACCACACCTGAAAGATTAGTGTCTACAAGCAAAGTATCAGTAGCAAGGTAGTATGATAGCAATGGCACCAGAAAAAGCTTTGACAATCCCCGGCAATGGCGCCAGAAAGAGCCTTGTTCACGGGATCTTAGCGCCAACAAAGTATTGCAACAAGTAACAGCGGAGTAGCAAGGAACAGTAGTAGCAGCAGCAACAAAGTAACAAGTAACAGCAGTAGCAACAGCAGCAAAGTGACATCAGCAGCAAAGTGGCCCAATCCCTCTTGTAGCAAGGGACAAGCCTAGGCAAAGTAACGTAGCGAGAACCAGTAGTAAAAGACTCGTAGGCAGTGGATCGGTGATGGATGAGTGTGATGGATGTGATTCATCATGCAACAGCTATAACATGGAGAGATATGTGGCTAGCTCCCGTTCATCAATCTAATTTAGCATGTATTCTGTATGTAGTCATACGTGCTTACACTACTAGGAAAAGGGCTATAGATGATATAGAGACTAATGGCGCACCAAACAAGTAGGGCGCCACTACTATATAGTAGTGGCGCACCATGTGCAGGTGTGCCATTAGTGTGATGGACACTAATGGCGCACCACACACTCGGTGCGCCAATACTTTATTTTTTTTTGCAAAACTACTAATGGCGCACCACAAGCTGGTGCGCTATTAGTAACCAGGGTTACTAATGGCGCATTTGTAGGTGGTGCGCCACTACTATAATTTTTTTTTGCAAAACTACTAATGGCGCACCACCAGCTGGTGCGCCATTAGTATCTAGGGTTACTAATGGCGATTCTGTAGGTGGTGCGCCACTACTATATTTTTTTTGCAAAACTACTAATGGCGCACCACCAGCTGGTGCGCCATTAGTAACCAGGGTTACTAATGGCGCATATGTAGGTGGTGCGCCATTAGTAACCTAGGACCAGCTAGATATTTTGGACAGCCACCTACCACACTCACTTTCCCCACTTTCATTCTCTCCACCTCCTCCTCCAAGCTTGTCTCGGGTGCGTCCTCCTCCTCACCTCATTTGCATCATAATTTCCGAATAGTGTCCCCCCCGCACCCTCCCCCACTCCACCGCCGCCGAGCACCCACCGCACCCTCCCCCGCTCCACCGCCGCCGACGACCCCCCGCACCCTCCCCGGCCCGCTCCACCGCCGCCGCCGATCCCCCGCACCCTCCCCTCCTCCACCGCCGCCGCCGACCCCCCGCACCCTCCCCCGCTCTACCGCCGCCGATGACCCCCCGCACCCTCCCCGGCCAGCTCCACCGCCACCGACGACCCCCCACACCCTCCCCCGCTCCACCACCACCGACGACCCCCCGCACCCTCCCCCGCTCCACCGCCGCTGACGACCCCCCGCACCCTCCCCCGCTCAACCGCCGCCGACCCCCGCACCCTCCCCCGCTCCACCGCCGCCGACGACCCCCCGCATCCTCCCCCCGCTCCACCGCCGCCGCTGACCCCCGCACCCTCCCGTGTCTCCTCGCTCGGTTCCCTCGAACGGAATCGGCCGAGCACACCACCCACCCCCTCCCTCCCATCCGAGCGCCATTGCTATCCAAAAAAAATTTACTAATGGCGCACCTCTCTGGGGTGCGCCATTGCTATCCAAAAAAAGATTACTAATGGCGCACCTCTCTGGGATGCGCCATTGCTATATAAAAAAATTACTAATGACGCAGTCCATGAGGATGCGCCACTAATATCAAAAAAACATTCTAATGGCGCACTGCTCAGGGTGCGCCATTCCTAACCCCTATGCCCTCACCTCTCCTATGCCCTCGCCCTCGTCCTTGGAGATGCCGCCCACCCCCTCCCCCACCCTCGTCCATGGAGACGCCGCCCACGTAGACGCCGCCGCCGCCACCCTCCCCCTCCCCCACCCTCGTCCACGGAGACGCCGCCCACCCCCGCCCCCACCCTCGCCTATCCTCTGCCCTCGCCCTTGTCCACGGAGACGCCGCTCCTCCTCGTCGCCGCCTGCGCCGCCGCCTCCGCGCTCGATGCCTTCCACGTCCCCTCCGTCGAGGCCCAAGCCCACGTACGTATGCCATCTGCCCCTCGCTCTCCTGGCCTCTCTCTAGAGCGGTCTTCTGCAGTTGATCCCTCTGAACCGCGAGCGCTCGCCTGAATCTGTCACACGATTTGCGGAGGTGGTGTCGCCAGTAGTAACGCCGGAATTTCGCGATCGTGTGAGGAGCCCAGTAGTAGGGCTCAGGGCTTGACGTCGCCGGTGGGGGTGAGCTTTTGGGGATCTGGCCGGTTCTGTGTCTGTGAATTCGCCGATCTGCCTGGATGCATCTTGGCAGGGCAGGTTCATTGTACCATGATATTCGTTTACCTAGTATTCTATACGAGTACAAGTGTTTAGGCTGTTACGAGTTGTATGAAAGTTGGGTTCAGATTCCATGGCTTGTTCCTTGCGGTCACCAGAAAGTTTGTTGCTTTATCAGACATGATTTTCTCGTTGTTGTGGAACGCACGCCTTCAACCCCCCTGCTTGTTCCTGTTTTATACATGTTGTAAAGCCTGATTATTGATTCTCTTGTGCTCCCGTAGGTAATGAAGATAAATCAATTCCACAAACAGATTAATGGGAACGACAAGGTTTGTGCTTTTACGCCGCCCTTTTTCAAAACGAACGGAGGGAGTGCTTCTATTGTAGCACCACTGACAAATTTCTGAAAACAAATGTGACCGGTGACCTTGACCTTCAGTCTATCTGCAAATTTGGAATCACTTTTGACGTGGAACACAAAGCAGGTGATATTTTCATTCTAATAGGATGTGCAATGCTAAACTATTCTCTAAATGTGTAGATGCCCAGTAATCGGTCGAGCACACCACCCACCACCTCCCTCCCCCCGAGCGCCATTGCTATCAAAAAAAATATATTACTAATGGTTCACCTCTCTGGGGTGCGCCATTGCTATCCAAAAAAAAGATTACTAATGGCGTACCTCTCTGGGATGCGCCATTGCTATATAAAAAAAGATTATTAATGGCGCACTACATGGGGATGCGCCATTGCTATCAAAAAAAAATCTAATGGCGCACCGCTCGGGGGTGCGCCATTGCTAACCCACACTGCTCTCTGCCTCTAACCTTGCATCTCCTCTCCCAAATCCAACCGAGATCCCACCTCGCTCATCCACGCCCCGGAGAGATCCCGCTCGTCCACGCCCCGGAGAGATCCCGCTCGTCCACGCCCCGGATTTCTCTCGCTCATTCCTCCCATCCCTCCCTCGTGTCTCCGGTTGACCGGCAAGGGTTCCGCTTGGCGATGTTTGGTGGTGGTTGGCGGAGCGGGGAGCGCACGGCCTTGACCGTCATCCGTGCAAGCCAAGACGGATAGGTGTCGGCGGCGGCGACCACGACTGCAAAGCAAAGGAATTCCCCACCAAAGGTTAGAGCTTTTTTGAGTCTTGCTGGATTGCGCCCTTGCCCGGCGGGTGTTCGGCGGATTGCGCCTTTGCGCCAGAGGAAGGGAAGGGGGAGTTGGACAACAAGGCGGAGACAACGACCTGGGAGGAGATGCTGCGGCGGATGCTGCCGCCCGGGGCCACCATCCAGGAGGGCGCGGCAGGGAACCCAGTGCGCCACTACTATAATTTTTTTTTGAAAAACTACTAATGGCGCACCATCCGCTGGTGCGCCATTAGTAACCAGGGTTACTAATGGCGCATTTGTAGGTGGTGCACCATTACTAGTTTTGCAAAAAAAAAACGCGGGACATAGCCGAAATATCAGGCGGGCTTTACCCAAATCGACCCCGCGCCGATAATTTTTTTCCCAAATCGACCACGCGCTATCCCCTGCCCTCTCCCTCCCGCAGCCTCCCCAGATCTCAGCGGTGCCCTGAACAGAGCCTACTCCACCGGCGCCCCACCCCACCCTCTACCGGCTCCCCTCACCCGCTCGACCGGTGCCCCACCGCAGCCTCGACCGGCGCCCCACTGCAGCCTCGATCGACGCCATGTCGAGCCCGCCAAGGAGGGGTCGCCTCGTCCCCACCCTCCGGCGGCGACCTGGAAGAAGCGGGCCGTGCTGCTCCTCGTCTTCGTCTTCGGGCTCGCCTTCTTCATGTCCCATGAGCCCCCTCCCCCACCCCCAAACCCTAGGCTACCTACGCCCCCGCCGGCGGTCTCGGGCTCACGTCGGGGCGCGCGCCCTTGATTTCGGTCGGTCGGTCGGTCTGTTGTCGTCGGTGCCGCGACTAGGTTTTATGCCTGTTGCCCCTGATGTGCGGGCGCTGATTTGGGGAGGCATCATTTCAGGCGCATCCGCGGAGTAGCAGTATTGGTTTGTTCAATTGGTGCTATGATTTGTTGCATTGGGAATCGGTAGGCTCGACTTAGCTTGCTGGCTTCCATTCTAGATGATTGGTGTGAGTTCTCTGGGCTGTCGTCGGCAATTTTACTGCTATTTCAAGATGCCTGGAACCTGTAGTGAGTTTCAGATGTTGCATTGGGAATTTGTCGACTGGACTTAGCTCCGAGTAGGTTGTTTTCTTTTCCATTCTAGATGATTGGTGAATTCATTGGGGCATCGTAATTTTTACTGCTACCTCAGGATGATTCAAGTTTGGGATGAAATTGTATATGGTGGAGTATATTTGCCGATAGTTGTAGCCGGATTATACCATGGAATACACGGTGTAGTCTAAAGACTAGGAACATACGAGCTAGACATGTAGGTTCCATGTTAAATTGAAATATGACTAGCAATTTTATCAAGTCTTTCTAAAAGTTGCCAAAAACGAAAGGTTGTACATATCAAGGCAGATTTATATTGCAGTCACACAATTTTTTTAACTCTATTTAAATATTATTGCTCCCTCATGGCTGTGCTGAATGCTTGAATTTCTCCATTGCAGTGACAAGCTCTTTAGTTTGGATTAACTTCCCATTCGCCATATCCTTGATAGTTCTGTTTCGCTGCCTATCACTTGACTATGAATTCCGTAGAAAGAGCACAACTGCCACAAACCATGGTACCAGTCGCCCACTTGCCAAAACAAAAAGTATTGAACTAAGAAAACCCTCCCCTGACAAGAAGAGTGGAAGTACTAGTTGGAGGATCAAGGTGAATTCGCCTCGAGTTGAAGCAGCATTTGAACAGTTCACAAGGCATCTTGTCACAGAGTGGCTAACAGATCTTTGGTACTCCCGTATAACACCTGATAAGGACGGACCGGAGGAACTCATCAGCATAGTTAATTCCGGCCTTGGAGAGATTTCTAAATGAGCAAGATGCATTAACATAATCACTGTGCTAACTAGGTTAGAAAGCTTCTTTTATCTCATGAAATGCATGAACAATTGTATCTTTATCTTTTCAGAACGTTGGGTGTCTTACGAAGACTTTATCTACCTTATGCAGGGACCTGGTTGATCTCGTGAATTATGTTCAGATAATGCAGATCTCGCCAAGGAGGCCACTGATGTGTTCATCTGGTGCCTGACTCAGAGTCCAGGTATCCACCATCTGTTTAGCCCAATCACATATTTCGTCCAAGCTTGAAAACCTTATATCGTGAAGTATATTATATATGAAGAGATCAAGTTCATGCTCAAGTCAAGACTACCATATCGCTGTGATTGAGATCATCAAGATAAAGCTTAGCTAATTCCAGCAACTTCTTGCTTGTTCCCTGTCAAATAATTAAAGTACTAATTGTAAAAATATATAGAAAGTGTGCTAGTAGTGGCAGACTAGCAGGACAACACGCAAATACTAGTAATAAAATGGATTGCGAGATTAAATTTCTTTGAAATGATTCCCGAACGGTACAATTTAACCTACCAATTGAATGTCATGCCAGATTGACTTTAGGAGTTGGGATGAGATGAATAAGCTTGGGGATGGGCACTTTAGGAGTTGACGATTCGTTTCTTTGTGTACTTGATTTTCAACCTATTAATTGATCTCCCAAGAGTCAAAGCGGCAAGTAGCAGCCAGCTTCTCCTCGCGTTCACCGCTGTGTGTTGCTGCACATACATCCCCTTATTACACATTCCTTTATTATTTTTCTCACTTTGGTTTGCTTCTTTTTCATGGGCTTTTACAAACGGGATGATGGAGTGGGGGCACCCGCTTTAGCCTGACTGGGGGCCTGCTGGCTGGCATCGATGTTTATAGTGGGACTACACGAAGTTGAGTGGGGTCCTGGACCCCCACTCGTCATAACGTGGGTCCGCCCTGCATCGATTTACATGTTAAATCTATTACCTGTAAGTGTCTCTATGGCGTCAAATGCCTCTTTAAATGAGTGGCCCATGCCATGCATTTTAGAAGATGGCAGCAGCACAAGCAACTTTTTCTTCAGAATTTACTTGGTTTCTTAGAACTGGCTAACTCTGTACGTTGTTCCGCAGCTACTCCCTCCGTTCCTAAATATATGTCTTTTTAGATATTCCACTAGGGGACTACATACGGAGCAAAATGATTGAATCTACACTCTAAGGTATGTCTATATACATCCGTATGTAGTTGTTTAGTAGAAACTTTTAAAAGACTTATATTTAGGAACGGAGGTAGTACATTCTTTCTGTATTACATTGTTAAGCCCAACTTAGAGTCAGAGAATATTTAGTTTAAGTTGCAGATTTGCTGCTGTGTTCTTTTAAGATAGTATTGCTTATAGATGGAATCTGGACTATGCTGTGCAGATTAGCGTATCAGGTGTAATTATTTACATTGATAATAATATTCGTTTTAACTCTTCAAATCAGTAAAGGTATATACTGTTCTAAACTTGTAAATATATTGCTGCCTCCAAACACATATGCCACTGGTCCATGTTGTTGTTAGATTCTGTTTCCTATATTTTCTTGTTAGTTTCTGTAAACGTATTTATTCTTTTGTTGTTAGTTCCTGTTTCCTATATTTTGAAGGCTGATCGTTAACCACTGGTCCATGTTGTTCATTGCTACTACATAAATGGCATTGGATCTACACTGATGTGGTCCTTAGTTCCTTACCAAAGGCATGAGCATGAGAGATCTCTATGGTGAATTTCCCTTGTGTAAATCTCTAGGTAGTAACTGTCAAACATCGACAGGAAAGATTTTATGTAATGCAGTATTCTTAAGTATTATCGTGCTTAGCAGACTCATTTTATTGTGGTTCTGTTGTTTATTCTTTGAATCCTGTTTCGTCAATATATATGTAGAGCTTGTTGCATTACTGTCAAACACTATTGTGCCATTTTGCAGGTTGAAACCCAATATTGATTTTCAGTACGAGGTAAATGCAAAAGGATCCTCCCCAGCTGAGATCCTTGGTACCACCTACCAAACCAACCTGAAGCCTGCACTCAAGGCTCTAGCTAGTGCCAAATATTACTTACTAATGCCCGCAAAGTATCGTTGTGTATTATATTTGCTATGGAGCTATGTATGTATGGATGCTATGGAACTATATGTATATATGGATACTATGGAATTTTGGATGTATGGATGCTATGGAATTTTGATATATGGATCATGACATTTGTTATGTAACTTTGCATATATGTTATGTGTTGTGGATCAGTAAAACTATTGGGCACATATTATGTATTATATATTTGATATATATGTTATGTGTTGTTGAATTTCTGGTTTTGAAACAAAACATATATATGCCAGAATACCAGATACTAATGGAGCACCATGGGCTATACTAATGGCGCACTGCCTGGTGCGCCATTAGTATATATGCCGTGGGAGGCATACTAATGGAGCACCATGGGCTATACTAATGGCGCACTGCCTGGTGCGCCATTAGTATATATGCCCTGGGAGGCATACTAATGGAGCACCATGGGCTATACTAATGGCGCACTGCCTGGTGCGCCATTAGTATATATGCCATGGGAAGCATACTAATGGAGCACCATGGGCTATACTAATGGCGCACTGCCTGGTGCGTCATTAGTATATATGCCCTGGGAGGCATACTAATGGCGCACCATGAGCTATACTAATGGCGCAATGCCTGGTGCGTCATTAGTATACCAGATACTAATGGTGCACCTGTGGTGCGTCATTAGTAAAAAATTCTAATGGTGTGATGCTAGTGGCGCACCTGTAGTGCGCCATTAGTAGCCAAAACAGGTCCTAATGGAAAAGAACTTGCATGACATCTATTGTCCATCCCTCCCGTGGCAGCGGGGTCCTAATGGAAACTATGGGATATTAAGGTTCTCCATCTAATAAAGAACCGGACCAACGCAGTAACACGCGGTGAATACATGAACTCCTCATACTATGGTCATCTCCGGGAGTGGTTCCGGCTATTGTCACTCCGGGGTTGCCGGGTCATAACACATAGTAGGTGACTACAACTTGCAAGATAGCATCTAAAACACACATATATTGGCGACAACATAATAGGTTCAGATCTGGAATCATGGCACTCAGGCCCCAGTGACAAGCATTAAGCCTAGCCAAGTAGTAGCAACATCAATCTAGAACATAGTGGATACTAGGGATCAATCCCCGTCAAGAACTAACTCGATTACATGATAGATCTCATCCAACTCATCACCGTCCAGCAAGCCTATGATGAGATTACTCCCGAAAGATGAAGAGCATCATGGAATTGTCGATGGAGAAAGGTTGATGATGATGACAACGACGATTTCCCCTCTCCGGAGGCCGTAACGGACTCCAGATTTGCCCTCCTGATGAAGAACAGGATGTGGCGGCGCCTCTGTATCGCAAAACGTGATGAAACCTTCTCTCTGATTTTTTTCCAGGGGAAACGGAAGATATAGAACTGAGATTTGGGGCGGTGGTGCCACGTGGGCCCCACAAGCCCTCATGGCGCGGCCATAGGGGGTGGCCGCGGCCCAGGGGCTTGTGGCCCAATGGCACGTCCCCTCACATGGAACTTTGCGTAGGTATTTTTCTTTTATTCCAGAAAAATCTCCGTAAATTTTCATGACATTCCGAGAACTTTTATTTCTGCACAAAAACAACACCATCGCAATTCAAATCATGCAAATTAGAGTCCAAAACAAGGGCAAAAGAGTTCGGAAAAGTAGATACGACGGAGACGTATCAGGGCCCGCCCCACGCGTACCTCCGCTGCGATTGGACCGACCGGATACCATGACGGCCCAAAGGGGGAAGGGGCTAAGACCACAGTAAGGCCCCTGAGTCGCGATGCTCAGGAGTGCCCCTTGATGTACGAGCGACTCCAATGTCCCTCCTAAGAAACTGACACTTTGAGACTCCCGAACTCCTTGAGCACTCTGCGTGGGAAGATCCCACCCCGCGCGTACCTCTGCCGCCGTTGGACCGCCTGGGTGGCCCAAGGGGGAAGGGGCTACGGGTGCAGTTCAAGCTCCTGAGTCGCGATGCTCATGACTCCCCCTTGACGTACGAGTGACTCCAACGTTCTCCCTAAGAGATTTTAAGTGGCTTGTTGAGCGCACTAGGCTCTGCATCGGCAAGGCTCGCCCCGTGCGTACCTCCACCGCTGTTGAACCGGCCGGATTCCAAGATGACCCAAGAGGGAAGGGCTACGAGCGCTATTAGGCCCCTGAGTCGCAATGCTTAGGGGTCCCCCTTTACGTACGAATGTCTCTGTACCTCCAGTTGTCTGTCCCCGCACTGAGCATGGGCGTAGTCGTAGGTGGGCTGGGTTGACTTTCTGTCCAGCTATGGGCATAGTCATTGGTCGACTGTGTTCATTTCCTTGCCAGCTATGGGCATAGTCATTGGTGGACTGTGTTGATTTCCTTGCCAGCTGTGGGCATAGTCATTGGTGGACTGAGGTTATTGCCTCCGTCTTCTCCCCAGCACCGAGCGTACGGTTTCCACTAGGCGTGGGAGGGACCCCTCCGCATCCTCGAGGGCCCCCGGGCGTATACAGGCACAACTCGTTCTTACGTGAGAGTGTCACGATGGGGGTGTATCTCGGATGTCGCGAGGACGCTTTGGCCTCGCGAGTGTCCCTACCCCCGAGGCATAGGCGCCTGATTCCTTTTGTGTCATTGGTAAACCCTGCTGACTTCTTCTTCTTCTTCGGGAGTGAGGCTGGGTGTCTGCTACCTAAGGAGTCCTGCACGGATAAGCATCGGCAGGAGCCCCCAAGCGGGGGTCGACCGCCCAAAGATGCAAGCAAGGTAGAACGTTAGGGTTCAAAGTGGGTGCGACAGAAATAGCTAAAGGATGCGTAAGTGAAAGTGGCGGCTGGGGAGTGCCCTGAACTCCTGGAGGCCACATGGCCCTGTGGGTGCCCTCGGACAGAGTGAGCCAAAAAGTTACTTGGCGGCAGCCAACAAAAAGTCACCTGGCGGCCATGTCGTTGAAGGGCCGAGGGAGCGGTCATCACCCGATCTCCTGCTTCCACGATCGCGACCGTCATGGGTCTGCCGTCTCCCGAGGCTCGGGACCTTCGCTTGGCCTGAGCATCTCCTCCTCTTATTCACCACGCCCCAGCAGGCAAGGCAAGAGCATGGCCTGCTGGAGCCGCCGGTAGGTAGCAGTCGTGTTCCCCAGCCCGAAGGGCATGAGGGTGCTGGCTCCAGGGTACACCCACTGATGGTCAGCTCGCGTGGGCTAGAAGGGTCCTTGAGCCGCGGCTCTGTCGACTACGAGCGCATTGATGCAGACATGGGGCCAATTGACCGTGCCTATGACGGTGACTCCGATTGGTGTTGCTGGGCAGTCCCTGCCTCGCACGGCCTGGGCCTCTCGAATCTCTTGGATTTCTCTGATGATGGACTCACACGAGCTAGGCTGACGCATGCCGAAGTGCGCCCTCCGGTTGTGCTCGAGTGCCACCCTCGCCTCACTGGTCAGGCCGAGAACCTCCCCGGCGGGAGACCCCACGACCGACCCAAAGGGGGCATGACCCCGTCCCCGGGCAGGGAGCGCGAATTCCGAGGGCGCTCCATGGGGAGGAGCTGCTTCTTCTTCTTGCATGGGTCCTCGCATGGTGGCTCGTCTTCTTCGTCGTCCAAGCGTTCCGCCACTGCGGCGCGGTAGGCACGCTCGAGTGCACATACGGCATCCTAGTGCACATACGGCAATGGTGGTGATGCCGCCGCTCCCTAGTATCTTGAGGACGTTGTAGCCATCATGGGTCACTGCCATGAACTTGGCAAGAGCCGGGTACCCAAGGATCGCATTGTACGACAGGTGGATATGCGCTGCGTCGAAGACGATGATATCAGTGCGGTAGTTCTTGCGCTCGCCCAAGGTAACTGGCATACGCACCTGCCCGATGGGCACGGTGGACTCTTCCGTGACTCCTGAGAAGGGCTTGGTCGACATGAGATGTTCGTATAGCAACTGGAGTGTTTCGAAGAACTTGACCGAAAGGATGTTGAGCCCCGATCCACCGTCGATCAGGGTCTTGGTGATGAGGTCATTGCTGATGGTCAGGGTGCACATCATGGGGAGCTTGCCGGCCATGAACGAGCACCTGAACTCTTCACTTGGGTCGAAGGTGATGGTGGTCTGGGACCATTTGAGGGGCACATCGCTTTAGGCTTTGGGAGAGAGGCATTCACATCCCGGGCGAACTGCTTGAAGTCGCGGTTTGAGGCCGGGGTCTGGGCGCCGCCCAGGATGGAGGCAACCGCCCAGACCTGATAGAAGCCCCCAGCCCCATCATTATGCGTATCTTCATCCCTCCTTCTGGGTGGCGGAGGCAGCCCAACCTCACGTGGGCGAACCTCACAATGCTGACCGCGTCGTTGCCCCTCCTTAAGGTCGTCACGCCAGCGGTCCTCCTAAGGCTGGCCGCGCCAGCGGTCTTCATGAGGCTAATCAATCCACCCCTGACGTGGCTCCCAGTCATCCCAGCGGCCACCTCTATGACCACCACCGCGCACGGGGCCTCTGGCTCCCCGTCCGGGGAGTGTGCTGAAGTGCTCGTCACGGACCAGTCGGAGCTCGTGGCACTCGGAGGTGTCATGGCCCCCCTCCCGACGGACGCGTTGCCCCTCGGCCGTGCTTCGCCTGAGGCTCAGCTGCGATCACCGCCGGAGCCTTGCGCTTAGCTCATTGGCCTTGGTGTTCTTTTCTTCTAGTTCCGCCGCTTGAGGCCCGAGGAGCGACAGGCGACCTTCTCATCCCTCGCGCAGTTGTTTGCCTGGTTGAATATCTCCAGTGCGGTGCTCATTTCATCACTCATGGCGAGCTCCTCCTTGATCTTGAGGTCGGTGACTCCATCGGAGAAGGCCGAGATGACGGCCTCGTCCGACGCCTTGGGGATCTTGAGGCGCATGGCCGTGAAGCGTTGTATGAACTTGTGCAGGGTCTCCCCGTCCCGCTGCTTGATGCGCCGCAAGTCATTCACAGTGGAGCACGGTCGCAGGTGTCGTGGAATTTGGCAATGAAACGTTCACGTAGATCATCCCAGGAGGAGATGGGCGCCCTTGGGAGGTTGAGGAGCCAAGAGAGCTCGCTGCTCTTGAGCGCCATGGGGAACCAGCACAGCATGACCTTGTTGCCCCCTCCTGCCGACCCGATACAAAGCGTGTAGAGTTGCAGGAACTCGGCCGGGTCCAGGGTGTCGTCATAGCGCGATGGTAGGTCGGGCTTTAACTTGTAGGGCCACTCAGTTGAGTAGAGCATAGGGGCGATGGCAAGGCACCCCACCGGCCCTATGGGTGCAGCGCTCGTAGGGGCGACCTGGTCCTATTGCTCCAATGGGTCTGCTTCAAGCGGGCCACGCTCGCGGCGCGATACTTGTAGCGCCGGGAGTGCGCGCACGTCGGCGCATGGCCGAGGGACCACCTGAGAACTTGCTTCATTTCCTGGACCCACCCTAGGTTTGCGAGGCCGGTCGTGGGGACCCGCTTCCTGCCTTGGCTCGGGGCGCGTGCCATGCCGCGGAGGTGGGGGTGGCGCGTCTTGCTCCTCGTTGTTCGCCAGGGATGGTTGGGGTCGAAACGAGTAGAAGAACACCGCGGGATCAACAACAGCGGCGACGAGCTCCTCGATGCGCTGGAGCCAATCGGTTTGGCGGTCAGGGGCGGGCCAGTAGCGGAGCATCTCGGTGGCCATGGCAAGCGCGCCGGCCATGCGGCATTTTTGGCCGGGCACGCGAGGTCAACCCGGAAGCCCGAACGAGCGACGGAGCGGCAGTGCGCTCGTCAGGCTTCTTGGTAGCCGGCTGGGAGGAACCTTGTTGTTCTTCTACGTCAGGGCTCATGGCGATGTCCACCATGGGCGATGGTGTCCTGCGTGCGCCGGCAGGGCCCACGGGCACCGTCTAAGCAACATGCTGGCGTGGCGCTCGGTGCGAGCTCGGCGAGCGTCATCCATCGGAGCGGCAAAGCTTGTTCACGGCGGAGCTTTGTAGCAATCCTTGACACGCCCCCTACCTGGCGGGCCAAATATTTGATTTTGGGCTCCTGATTTCGGGCTCCGCAAAACCCTAAAGATTCGAACTCAGGGGCTTGTACGAAGATCTCTCGCAGGGTCGCCTCACCTAACTCGCTACTCGCTGGGGATGGCAGAGAACTCATTTGATGGTGAGGAAGACACAAAACACGGCAGTTTAACCAGGTTCGGGCCGCTGAGAAGCGTAATACCCTATTCCTGCTTTGGTGGATTGCCTCTCGCAGAGGTTGGCAGATGAACTAGTACAATGTTTGAGGGCCGCCGGAGGCTGGGTGGCCTTTGTGTGGTGCGTGTGGATGAATGAATGAATCTCATCCCCTCTATGAAGTAACCTACTCTCTATATACAGTGGCGGCTCAGGTCCTCTTTCCTTATCGTTTTGGCGGGAAGGGATCCCACAACGTCCAATTTTGAAGGAGAGCAGGGGAACATGCTTCCCCTGTCCAAAAGTAGTCTTTGCCTGCAAAGTGGCTGTCAGCGCGGTAGGGACGGGTCGAGGGCTGACGTTTGTCCTGCTGGCGACCGGCGATGGCCTTGTTGTACCAGAAAGGAAACCTTTGGAAGATGCCTTGGGAACTTGGTTCATCCTTTCCCCCTTTGCAATAAAGGGGAAACTGCTCCGTCCTGCTATCTACTGCTCGCCTGTCCTTCCTCCGCATCATCCTTGACTCCCGATGCCGGGTCTCGCCTCGGAATATCCTCCACCCCGGAGGGGTCCTGAGGAGGCCCCGTGCGGGTCTTGATGTTGTTCCTCCTTGTGATGGGACTGGCCCCTCGCGAGGGCCTTGCCTTGAGTGGTGCCAGGCCTATTGGTTTTTGGTCGATCAAGTGGGCCAACCTTGGGCCCCAGGCAGGCACGTGTGGGTACCCCCATTCCCAGAACGCCGACCAAACCGTGTTCACTATAATCTAGAGAGGGACATGAATCGTCTGGTGCCAAATGATGCCAAATAACCGTCTCACACCAAAAGGGCAGAGGGAACTAAGAAGACTGAGGATGGCAGCAACTCCGGTGACCACCTTCAATATTCTCCAGACTCTGGGCTATGATGAACTGTGCTAGGAGGTGCAGGAGGAGAAGAGCCACGCAGCTCCACATCGGAATCCCACAGGTAGTGTTGAGCGATCTAGGTATATTCAATAGTGAGCCGGTCCTCCGGACCACTCTCAATATCCATGCAGATGTGCCTACCCATAGCCTTGTGACGTCTGATAGCTTCCTTCTTTGAAGTGTGAGCCTTGTGCTGACTCAGCGCGTATAAACATAAAAACTTCTTCATCTTCTCCTTGAGCTTCTTAGCCCAAGATGGATCAATGGGAGGGGATAAGACACCGGGAGTAGTGCCACCCTCGGCCACGTAGTCCTCATCATCCTCGTCATCCTCTAGAAGATCACTCTCAGGAGTAGTGTGACTTGCACACTTGTCCTTCTGCCATACTTTTGCAACCTTATGTGGGACCAACTTACGACATTTAAATAGGAGTCCTGGAAATGTCTTCGCCCAGGTGGCCTCAATAAAGTGCATCATGTAAGGCCCATTGATCGGATACTTACGCTCCAACACAACAGAAAGGAGCTTAGACCACATCACATGTGATACATCCAACAACTCCACATTGAGCTTGTACCTATGAGACTGCCAGCATAGCAATATATCCACCAAATACGAGTGTACCTGATCCAGATTCCCAACCCCGGGAATGAGAGTGTGCTGGAAGATGCAATGCATAATATCTAGAAAGGGTTCCAACACAAAGGTAGACTTGCCAATGGTGGAGGAGATCTTCTTAGTAGTGTAGGGATAGAGATGGATCTTGTGAGTTGAAGCAGTCTCGCAGTGTTGGCGAAATCCAGTTGGGTTATGGACCCCTGATCCATGAACAGACCCATGATCTCCTTCCACGGAGAAGACAACAGCCTCCTGTTGGTCATCCAGGTGAAGGTCCTTGTCGGATTTCGGGCTCCAGAAAACCCTTAAGATTCGAACTTAGGGGCGTGTACGAAGATCTCTCGTGGGCTCGCCTCACCTAACTAACTACTCGTCGGGGACAACAGAGAACTCACTCGATGCTGAGGAAGACATAGAACATGGCAGTTTACCCACGTTCGGGCCGCTGGGAAGCATAATACCCTACTCCTGCTTTGGTGGATTGCCTCTCGTGGAGGTTGGTGGATGTACTAGTACAGTGTTCGAGGGCCTCCGGAGGCTAGATGGTCTATGTGTGTTGCCAGTGGGCAAATGAATTAATCGGGGGGCCTCTCTATGAAGTATCCTATCCTCTATATATAGTGGCGGCCCGGGTCTTCTTCCCTTATCGTTTCCGCGGGAAAGGATCCCACAATGGCCAATTTTGAAGGGGAACAGGGGAACTTACTCCCCCTGCCCAAAGGTGTTCTTCGCATGCAAAGTGACTGTCAGCGTAACAAGGTCGGGTCCAGGGATGACGTATGTGCTGCTGGAAGGCGGCGATGGCCTTGTTACACTAGAAGGGAAACCTTTGGAAGATGCCTTGGGAATCCCGGTACGTCCTTGCCCCCTTGCACTAAAGTGGAAACTACTCTCCCCTGCTGTTTGCTGCTCGCCTGTCCTTCTTGCACGTCATCCTTGACTCCTGAGGCTGAGCCTCGCCTCGGAATATCCGTCGCTCCGGAGGGGTCTTGAGGAGGCCCCGTGCGGGTCTTGAAGCTGCTCCTCTCGCGAGGCTTGTCCCCTCGCGAGGGCCTTGCCTTGAGGGGTGCCGGGCCCGTTGGTTTTGGTCGATGAAGTGGGCCAGCCCTGGCCCGCTGACAGACATGTCTGGGTACCCCCTTTCCCAGAACGCCGACATTAGCCCCGGGCCCAAGGCATGCTTGGGCTGGCTTCTCGGCGAAGCCTTGAGGGTGGACCGAAGCACCGCGGGCCCTTAATGCCCGTGGGCCAGGTCTGGCGCGCGTCACGCAGCCGATGTCTGGTTCCCCTTGCCTTTTGTCTCTGCTCAAGTTATTAGGAGTCTGATTTGTTGCGTTGGTCCATTATTGCTTTCCCTTCTCCCACAGTTGCTCTTACTCCTTGGTCTCCAACTCCAACCGACGTCTCTCAGATCCAACGCCGCGCTGCTCCCTTGCCAGTTCAGCAATGGCGCCCGCCGGCAAGCAGAAGCCAGAGGCGCAAGGTCCTGCCCTGGCTCCTCCACTCTAGGAGTGCGCCCACTCCAAGGATGTGGATCTCGCCCCTTGCTTGCATGGACTGCGGCCAAGTCAAATGAGCACGGGCGGACCCTGATCTGGCCTTGCACCATAAAGAAGCGGCCCGCGTCCAAGGTGGTACACCCCTTTTCCTCCATAGCGTTTTTGCCGGGGGCGAAGAAGAAGAAGGCGGGCGTCAAGCCGAAGGCGCCTCTTGACGCACTGCCGGGTCGCCCCAATGCGTCACAGCCTGCGAATGAAGAAGGGGAGGCTCGCGGGGCGACCTCTCTCGCCTTGGTCGCTGAGCCCCCCGAGCCCCCGAAGCGTCCCAAGGCGGTCGTGGCGGCACCGTTGCCCGAGGGGCAGGCTCTTGAGGCCCCTCGGTCTACCGATGTGCCAATGCTTGTAGTCTCCGAGCAACCTCCAGAACCCCATGTCCTTCGTGAAAATGCCTCCCTAACGGCACTGCCAGCGACAGCACTAGAAGCTCCTCAGGAGGAGATCCTGAAGACTTCGGTATTCACCCAGGGCATCCTAAACAAGGCCTTCACCACCATGGGCAAGGTCGCTGTGGCGATGTCGAAGGGCGAGGAGGAGGCAAAGGCCGCTCGTGCTGCCCGCGAGATGGCGAAAGAAGAAGCCACGGCAACCGCCAAATGCTGCGAAGAGGTGATGGCTCTCCTAACGGCCTTCCAAGAAGAACAAGCCAAGCTAACCGAGCAGCTTCGCCTACGGGAGGAGGAACTCACGGCCCACGAGGCCAAGCTCACCGTCCGAGAAGAAGAGCTGTCCTAGGAGGAAAAACAATTGGGCGCGAAGCAGGCGCACTTGGACGAGCAGGAGAAGGTGATCACCTCAAGGAAGACCCTTTTCGATGCCAAGGAGGAAGCCTTCGCTGCGGTCGACAAGAAGGGGGCCGCGGAGCTGGTCGGCTTCCCGGATGTTGAGCTCGGGCTTCGCACGGAACTCCGCTCCCTTTGTCGGGGCGGGTTTGATGAGCCTCTGTCTACCCCAGAGAGTGCCCGCGCCATGCCCGTGGCAGAGCTCGCCGTGACGTTGGAGGGCGCCGTCATCCAAGTGGACAAGATCTTGGACAGCGAGACCCGCGACCTCTTCTTTGAAGCCGTGACACGCGTCTTCACTCACCTTCATCTTTGCGAGCCAGGATTTGACTTCGGCACCGTGATCCAGCCGGTCCCCACTAAGGCCCGCCACAGCGTCGCGGAGGCGGTGAAGTGCCCCGTGGAGGCGTTGGTGAAGAGGTTCGTTCACGTCGTAGCTCCTTCATCTCCGGATGCCGCGAAAGTAGAGGACTAGGAAGACGATCTTTTTGACGCCGACGAATAGGTCCCTGAAGATGGAGCGACCAACAGCGAAGGCTCCTCCTGATTTCTTCTCCCTGTTTTTTTCCTGCAATGCACATCGTGCCTCGTGGAGGCGCCAAACATATTTGCGTTTTCAAGAACTTGTTGAGTTTTGTAATAACTGGCTGACTACTTAAACGGTTTCTTCGCCTTGTTTCTTTCATGTTTACTACTTTACGTCAGTAGGGCCCACCCCGCGCGTACATTCACCGCCAGTGAACTGACCGGAAACCAGGACAACCCAAAGGGGGGAGGGGCTACGAGCATAGTTAGGTCGCTGAGTCGCGATGCTCAGGTGTCCCCCTTGACGTGCGAGCAGCCCTCATGAGGGGAACGCGCTGAGGATTTTGAAACTTCAGAACACCTTCAGCACTCCGCATCGGTAGGGCTCGCCCCACGCGTACCTCTGCCGCGATTGGACCGATCGTAAACCAGGATGGACCTAAAGGGGAAGGGACTACGGGCGCAGTTCAGGCCCCTGAGTCGCGATGCTCAGGGGTCCCTCTTAACGTACGAGCGACTCCAATGTCCCTCCTAAGAAAATGACAATTTGATATTCCCGAACTCCTTCAGCACTCTGCGTCGGCAGGGCCCACCCCGCGCGTACCTCTGCCCTGATGGAACCGACCGGAAATGAGGACGGCCCAAAGGGGGAAGGGGCAACGAGCATAGTTGAGGCTCCTGAGTCGCGATGCTCAGGAGTCCCCCTTGACGTATGCGTGACTCTAGTGTTCTCCCTAAGATATTTTAAGTGGTTTGTTAAGCGCACAAGGCTATGCGTAGGCAGGGCCCGCCCTGCGCATACCTCGACCGCCGTTGAACCGACCAGAAACGAGGACAGCCCAAGAGGGAAGGGGCTACGGGCACAGTTAGGCCCCTAAGTCGCGATGCTCGGGGGTCCCCCTTGACGTACGAGCAGCTCCGTACCTCCAGTTGTGTGTCCCCGCACTGGGCGAGGGCGTGGTTGCAGGTTGACTGGCTTGGCTTCCTGGCGATCCATTGGCATAGTCATTGGTGGACTGTGTTGATTTCCGTGCTAGATGTGGGCATAGTCATTGGCCGACTGTGTTGATTTCCTGGCCAGCTGCAGGCATAGTAATTGGCGGACCGAGTTGATTGATTCCGTCTTCTCCTCAGCGCGGAGCGTAGGGCTGCAACTAGGCATGGGAAGGAGCCCTCCGCATCCTTGGGGGCCCTGGGTGTATACAGCCTCGACTCGTTATTACGTGAGAGTGTCATGGTGGGGGAGTATCTAGGAGGTCGCGAGGACGCTTTGGCCTCGCGAGTGTCCCTACCCCCGAGGCATTGGGGCCTGAATATTCCCCCAGCGCAGAGCATAGGGCTTGCACTAGGCGTAGGATGGCCCCCTCCGTGTCCTCGGGGGGCCCTGGGCATATACAGCCTTGGCTCGTTATTACGTGAGAGTGTAACGGTGGGGCTGTATCTAGGAGGTCGCGAGGACGCTTTGGCCTCGCGGGTGTCCCTACCCCGAGGCATTGATTTTTTCGGTCATTGGTAAACCCTACTGACTTCTTCCGCGGGGAGAAGCTACTTCTTCTTCTTGTGTGGGTCCTCGCGATGTAGCTCGTCTTCTTTGTCGTCTGAGTGTTCCACCACCATTGTGCGGTAAGCACGCTCGAGTGTACAGACGACATCCTTCTCATCACAGGCGATGGTGATGATGCTGCCGCTCCCTGGCATCTTGAGGATGTTGTAGCCACGGTGGGTCATTGCCATGAACTTATCGAGAGCTGGGTACCCAAGGATCGCGTTGTACGGCAGATGAGGTGCGCGACCTCGAAGATGGTGATCTTAGTGTGGTAATTCTTGTGCTCGCCAAAGGTGGCAGGCAGATGCACCTGCCCGATGGGCACGGTGGACCCCTCCGTAACTTCTGAGAAGGGCTTGCTCGACATGAGTTGTTCGTACGGCAACTGGAGTTTCTCGAAGGTCTCAACCGAGAGGACGTTGAGCCCTGCTCCACTGTCGATACGGGTCTTGGTGACGAGGACGTTGCTGATGGTCGGGGTGCACATCATGGGGAGCTTGCCGGGCATAAACGAGAACCTGAGCTGATCACTTGGGTCAAAGTTGATTGGGGGTTTTGGACCAGTTTAGGGGTGCATCGCTTCCGGCTTCGGGAGACCGGCACTCACCTCCCGCACAAACTGCTTGAAGGCGTGGTTGGGGGCCGGGGTCTGGGCGCCGCCCAAGATGGAGGCCACCGCCCTCACCTCCTCGAAGCCCCCAGCCCCATCGTCCTGCGTGTCTTCATCCCTCCTTCTGGGTGGCAGAGGCGGCGGAGGCAGCCCAGCCTCACGAGGGCGAACCTCATGAGGATGACCGCGTCGTTGTCCCTCCTGAGGGTTGTCGCACCAACAATCCTCCTGACGCTGGCCGCACAAACGGTCTTCATGAGGTTGTTCACGCCACCCCTGATGCGGCCCCCGGTCATCCCAGCGGCCTCCACTACGACCACCGTTGCGCGCGGGGCCTCTGTCTCCCCATCCGAGGTGCCTGGAGAAGTGCTCGGCACGGGCGAGTCGGAGCTCTTGGCACTCGGAGTTTTCATGGCCGCTGATGCCATGGAAGATGCACATTGGTCCCCCTCCTGACGAACACTCACCTCCTCGGCCATACTTCGCCTTAGGCTCAGCTGTGAGCACCGTAGGAGCCTTGCGCTTCACCTCCTTGGCCTTGGCCTTCTTCTCTTCTGGTTCCGCCGCCTGAGGCCCGAGGAGTGATAGGCGACCTTCTTCAGCCCTAGCGCACTTGTTGGCCAGTTTCAACATCTCCAGTGCAGTGCTCATTTCATCACTCATGGCGAGCTCCTCCTTCATCTTGAGGTCGGAGACCCCGTCGGAGAAGGCCGAGATGACGGCCTCGTCCTACGCCTTGGGGATCTTGAGGCGCATGACCGCGAAGCGTTGTATGAACATGTGCGATGTCTCTGCCTCCTGCTGCTTGATGCGCTGCAGGTCATTCACGGTGGGAGCGCGGTCGCGGGTGCCCTGGAATTTGGCGATGAAGCGTTCGCATAGCCCATCCCAGGAGATGATGGAAGCCTTTGGGAGGATGAGGAGATATGAGAGCACGCCGCCCTTAAGCTCCATGGGGAACCAGCACGCCATGACCTTGTCGCCTCCTCCTGCTGCCCTGATGCTCAACGTGTAGAGTTACAGGAACTCGGCCGGGTTCAGGGTGTCGTTGTATCGCGGGGGTAGATTGGGCTTGAACTTGCAGGGACACGTAGTTGGGTAGATCTCAAGGGCAATGGTGAGGCACCCCATCGGCCCGAGAGGTGCAGCGGGCGGGGGGGCGACCTGGTCCTGGTGCTCCACTGGGTCTGCTTCGAGCGGGTCACACTCGCGACACGAGACTTGTAGCGCCGGGAGCGCGCGCGCGTCGACCTGCTGCCGAGGAACCACCTCACATCTTGCTTCATCTGCCGGCCCCTCCCTGGGTTCGGGAGACCGATCGCGGGGACGCGCTTCCTTTCTTGGATCGGGGTTCGCGCCACGTCGCGCAGGTGGGGTGGCGCGTCTTGCTCCTAGTTGTTGTCCAGGGATGGTTTCGGTCGAAGCGAGCAGGAGAACGCAACGGAGTTACTGGCAGCAGAGATGAGATCCTTGATGCGCTGGAACCAGTCATTTGTGGCGGTCAGGGGCGGGCCGGTAACGGAGCAGCTCGGTGACCATGGCAAGCGCGCGCCGACCGTGCGGCACCTCCAACCGGGCGTGCGAGGCCGACCTGGAAGCCCGGATGAGCGACAAAGTAGCGGTGCGGCCGTCGGCCTGCTCCGTAGCAGGCTAGGAGGAACCTTGGTATTCTTGACCGTCGGGGCCCGTGGCGGCGTTCACCACCGGCTATAGTGACCGGTGCGCGCCGGTAGGGCCTGTGGGCACCGTGTGAGCAATGCGGCTGGCGCGGCGCTCGACGCAAGCCGGGGAGCATCAGCCATCGGATCAGTGAAGCTTGGTGAAGACAGAGCTTGGAGAAAACCTTGACACGCCCCCTACCTGGCACGCCAAATGTCGGATTTCGAGCTCCGCAAAACCCTTAAAATTCGAACTCACGGGCGTGGACAAAGATCTCTCGTGGACTCGCCTCACCTAACTCGCTACTCATCGGGGGTGGAAAAGAACTCATTCAATGGTGAGCAAGACACAGAACATGGCAGTTTACCCAGGTTCAGACCGCTAGGAAGCTTAATACCCTACTCCTCCTTTGGTGGATTGCCTGTGGTGGAGGTTGGTGGCTGAAATAGTACAATGTTCGAGGGCCTCCGGAGGTTAGATGTCCTATGTTTAGTGCTAGTGGGAAAATGAATGAATCGGGGGGCCTCTCTACGAAGTATCCTAACCTCTATATATAGTGGAGGGTCCGGTCCTATTACATTATCGTTTCGGTGGGAAGGGATCCCACAATGGGCAATTTTGAAGGGGAACATGCCCCCTTCCCAAATGTGGTCTTTGCGTGCAAAGTGACTATTAGCGCAGCAGGGTCTGGTCCAGGGATGACCTGTGTCCTCCTTGCGGGCGGCGATGGCCTTGTTAAACAAGAAGGGAAACCTTGGGAAGATGTCTTGGGAACCCCGGTACATCCTTTCCCCTTGCACTAAAGAGGAAACTGCTCTGCCCTGCTATTTACTGCTCACCTATCCTTCTTGCATGTCATACTTGACCCCTGAGGCTGCGCCTTGCCTCGGAATATCCGCCGCTCCGGAGGGGTCCTGGGGAGGCCCCCTGCGGGTTTTGAAGCTGCTCCTCCTCGCGAGGCTTGGCCCCTCGTGAGGGCCTTGCCTTGAGGGGTGCCGGGCCCGTCGGTTTGGGTCGATGAAGTGGGCCAGCCCTAGCCCGCACGCAGGCAGGTCTGGGTACCCCCATTCCCAGAACGCCGACAGTTCTGTCCTCATCGGTCCCAAGATGGACCATGGTAAAGAACACATCGACAATCTCTGGATTAAAGTCCTTGTTGAACGGCATCAAGTCGATAATACCTAGCTTTTCACGCATGTTGAGAGCACTACCAAACTATTGGGCATTCTTGTTCAGATAGTCTATGTGAATGTATTTGACATTTGTAACAAACAAATTTTCCTTGTGCTTGAGGACATCCATATAGATAGCAGGTTGCTGGCGGTTCCAGAAAGGACGATTGAGAAGCATTGTGTCTTGGGGAGTATCATAGGGGTATTGCTTCCGGGCGAGCCAGAAGTCCTTACTGGGCAACAAAGGAAAGGTCTTAGACTTTTTGGCCTTGTGAGCAACTGACTTGGTCCTTTTCTTCGGCGGTTGCTGACTAGAACTATCCTCCTTAGTGGTGAAGTACCACTTGGAACTATCACGGGCAAGGGTCGTTCTTATTTCAGAGGTACCATCAGCTAGGATCCAAAACATAGGGCGAAGGGACAAAAACGAGTGTAAATGATATGCATAAGCCAAAATAAATCAAAGATATGGAGAAATCTTGAGGTGGAATTGGAAAGTATGTGCAAATGCCATCCCAAGCGGTAGTACCGCGGATCAGGGCAGTAGTACCGCCCATAAGCGGTAGTACAACTCTGATGAGCATCCACTACCGCCGGGCAGATCTGGTACTACTGGGGATGCCAAGTGAAAATATTCTCCACTAGAACATGAAATCTAGCCCCTAGCCGACTTCCACATCCTACTCATGTCGTGATTTAATGAAAAACAAAAGAATGCATCTCATATTGCCCTAAATCTATATCTTAAGAAAAAGAACCAAACGATACAAGAACGAGAGCAATATCGACATCCACGGCAAGAGGAAGAGGTGGAGATCGAGTTCATTGGTCGGAATCATGGAAGAATGGCCAAAAACGGAGATCCAGCGGCAGCCTCCGAAGCTCGTGGGTCGCGTGGGGGGAGAAACACATGAAGAGAAAGGGGGTGAATGGGTATGGGGAGTGGAAACTTCCCCAACCCGCCCCCATAACCCCTTGGTGGTCCCTCAAGAGAAGTAGTACCTCTGATGAGAGCGGTAGTACTGCCTAGCATGAGTCCCGCTGTCGATCGCAGTAGCATCTCTAATGAGAGGTAGTACTTTTGTGATCCCCGGTAGTACCGCTCATTATGACCACAAAGAGACTCCTACAGGTGGCTTATGCATAAATTTTCTTTTCCTTTTGAAGGAATGGGTAATAGACTAAAAAACCAGCCAATGAAAGGAGACACACCAAGTTCTGAAGATTCAGACCGAAGAAAAACCAACTTGGGGTGTCACAAAACACGAATAAGATCTAAAAGGTAAATGCCTCACTAGAAGAGGGAGGTGGCCGAAGACACCTATGTTTGAGTCAATTGGTATGGCACCGTGAAGATTTTAACTTTGGGCCCAGTACCAAAACTCGTCTTTGATAGACTAGTGTCATCAAGTACGAGTATCGTGAGAGACTTGGTTGATTCGTGCGTAATACAGGGAGGGAGAGTTCATTGAGAGAACAACACTTTGCTAAAATCATGCCTACATCTTAACAAGGAAATATGATGAGTGTGCTCGGGTGTGCAAACTTTCAAGCCACACAGGTCGAATCAATGATATTTAGCTCATACCTTAACTCATTAAATCTTCCTCCATCTAATGGCTTTGTTAAAATATTTTCAAGTTGCCCATTAGTATTGATATGGATAAGATCAATCTCTCCGCGCGGGATTCACCTCCCGGGCAAACTGCTTGAAGGCGCGGTTGGAGGCTGGGGTCTAGGCGCCGCCTAGGATGGAGGCCACCGCCCTGGCCTCCAGGAACCCCACAGCCCCGTCGTCCTACGTGTCCTCATCCCTCCTCCTAGTTGGCGGAGGCAACGGGGGCAGCCCGGCCTCCCAAGGGCGAGCCTCACGAGGCTGACCGCGTCGTTGCCCCTCCTGAGGTTTATCACGCGAGCGGTTCTCTTGAGGCTGGGCACGCCAAGGGTCCTCCTGAGGTTGTTCACGTCACCCCTGACGTGGCTCACGGTCATCCTAGCGGCCCTCCATTGCGGCCTCCTTTGCACGCGGGGTTTCTATCGATCCGCCCGGGGCGCCTGTTGAAGTGTTTGGCACGGACAAGACGGAGTTCTTGACACTCAGAGGTATCATGGCCGTTGGTGCCATGGAAGACGCATGTCGGCCCCCCTCCGGACGGGTGCTCTCCCCCTCGGACATGCTTCGCCTCGGGCTCGGCGGCGAGCACCACCGGGGCCTTGCGCTTCACCTCCTTAGCTTTGGCTTTCTTCTCTTCCGGTTCCGCTGCTTGGGCCCCGAGGAGCGACGGGCGCCTTTCTTCTGCCTTGGCGCGTATGCTTGGCTAGTTAAACATATCCAGTGTGTTGCTCATTTCATCGTTCATGGGGAGTTGCTCCTTCATCTTGAGGTCGGTGACTCCATTGGAGAAAGCCGAGATGACGGCTTCGTCCGATGCCTTGGGGATCTTGAGGCGCACGACCGTGAAGCGCTGTATGAACTTGTCCAAGGTCTCCCCCTCCTGCTGCTTGACGGGCCGCAAGTCGTTCATGGTTGGAGCACGGTCATGGGTGCCCTGGAAGTTGGCGCAAGCCATCCCAGGAGGTGACGGACGCCTTCTGGAGGTTGAGGAGCGAAGAGAGTGCGCCGCCCTTGAGCGCCATGGGGAACCAACATGCCAAGATTTTGTTGCCTCCTCCCACCGCTGAGACGCTCAGCGTGTGGAGTTGCAGGAACTCAGCCGGGTCTTGGGTGCCATCGTAGCATGGGGGCAGGTCGGACTTGAATTTGCGGGGCCATGCAGCGGTGTAGAGCTCGGGGGCGATAGCGAGGCACCCCACCATTCCAACGGGTACGATACGCGTGGGAGCCGCCGGGTCTTGTTGCTCCACGAGGTCTACTTCGAGCGGGGCATGCTTACGACGCAGAATTTGCAGCGCCGGGGGCACGCATACATCTGCACGTGACCGGGGGACCACCTGGCAACTTGCTTCATCTCCGGGTCCCACCCTAGATTCACGAGGCTGGGCGCGGGGTCACGCTTCCTGCCTGGGCTCAGGGTCCACGACACACCGTGGGGGTGGGGGTGGTGCGTCTTGTTCCTCGTTGTTTGCCACGGACGGCTGGGGTCAAAGCGAGCAGGAGAGCGCTGCTGAGTCATCGGTGGCTGCATTGAGCTCCTCGATGCTCTAGAGCTAGCCGTCGTGGCGGTCAAGAGAAGGCCGGTAGCGGAGCAGCTCGGTGGCCATGGCAAGCGCCCGCCAGCCATGGGGCATCTCTGGTCGGGCGCGCGATACCAATCATGAAGGCCTGACGAGTGACGGAGTGGCGGTGCGGCCATCGGCCTACTCGGTGACCGGCTAGGAGGAACCTTGTTGCTCTTGAACTTCGGGGCCGGTGGCAGCGTTCACCACGGGTGACGGAGACCGGCGCGCGTCGGCATCACCGACGGGCGCGGTCTGGGCAACATGGGGGGCGCGGCGCTCAGCGTGAACCCTGCGAGCGTCAGCCACCGGAGCGGCGAAGCTTTGTGAAGACGGAACTTGGAGGAAACCTCGACACGCCCCTACCTAACGCGCCGAATGTCGGATTTTGGGCTCCGCAAAACCCTAAGGATTCGAACATAGCGGCCTGTACGACGATCTCTCTGGGATCTGCCTCACTTATCCCGCTACTCGATGGAAATGATGAAGGACTCACTCAATGGCGAGGGAACCACAAAACACAACAGTTTACCCAGGTTCGGGCCGCTGCGAAGCATAAAACCCTACTCCTGCTTTTGGTAGATTGCCTCTCACGGAGGTTGGTGGATGAACTAATAGAGTTCTCTCGAGCCTACGGAGGCCAAACGGCTTGGTGTGTTGCTCTAGCGTCAGAATGAACCGATCCCTTTACCAAGTGTTCAACCCTCTCTCTTTATAGCGGAGGCCCGGGTCCTCTTCCCTCATAGCTTCGGCGAGAAGGGATCCCACAACGGCCAATTTTGAAGGGGAACAGGGGAACATGCTCCCCTGCCCAAAGGTGGTCTTCACCTACAAAGTAACTACCCGCGCTGTAGGGACGGGCCCGAGGATGACGTTTGCCCTACTAGTGGGCAGTGGAGGCTTCATTGCACCAGAAGGGAAACCTTTGGAAGGTGCCTTTGGATGCCTTGTACGCTCCCACCTCCTTTGCGCCAAAGGGGAAACTGTCCCTTCCTACCATTTGTTGCTTGCCTATCCTTTTCTGGCGTCACCCTTGACTCGTGAGGCCCGTCCTTGCCTCGGAACATCCTCCGCTCCGGAGGGGTCCTGAGGAGACCCCCTGCGGGTCTTGACGCTGGTCCTCCTCGTGAGGATTGGCCGCTCACGAGGGCCTTACTCTGAAAGGTGCTGGGCCCATCGGTTTTTTTGGTGAGGTGAGCCTGCTCAGGGCCACAGGGAGGCAGGTGTGGGTACCCCCATTCCGAGAACACCAACACTAGACCCCGGGCCTGTGGATTGCTCGGGTTGGCTTCGGGGCGGATCCTCGGGGGGCAGCATGAGGCGCCGTGGGGCGTCAAATGCGTGTGGGTCAGGCCAGCACGCGTCATGTGGCTGGTGTCGGGTCCTCCTTGTCCTCTATCTCTGCCCCCATTATTAGGTGCCCTGCTCGTAGCTTTGGTGCCTTTTTGCTTTCTTGCGCGCGTCATGAGGCTTGGCCCCTCATGAAGGCCTTACTTTGAACGGTGTCGGGCCCATGGGTTTGTATTGATGAGGTGAGACTGCCCTGGGCAATAGGCAGGTAGGTCTGGGTACCCCCATTCCCAGAACGTCGATACATCTCACGTCAACTTTAGCCATTGGGCAAGTCGCAGTCTTAGTGGGTCACTCCGAAAAGTTAACCACATAAAGACCGTTTTTGACATGCGCAACAAAGGCTACTTTAAGAGTCTTGCTCCACGAAAGGACCATGGTGTCAACACCAAAGAGCTTGCGAAAACCTATGAGTGCAAGTTGATGGACAAAAAGTAAATTGTATGCGAGGGTCTCAACAAGCATGACATTCTCGATGGATAATTCCGGAGAGATTAGCACCTTTCCAAGACCTAATACCTTGGAACTTGCATCATCACCAAAGGAGACTAGTGGCCATGGATGGTTTAGCATGAACGTCCACCACCAAATCCTTGCTTCCGGTCATATGGTTTGTTGCTCCACTATCAAGCAACCATGGCACTGCTCCAAAAGCAAACTCCAACAAGAGATCAATGCTTGGATTTAGGTACCCATTCTTTAATGGGTTCTTTCATGTTAGCAATAAGGGTCTTAGGACAAATACACCATTCAATGTACTCATAAGAGGAACCACCAAAATTGGCCTAAACATGCCCATCACTAGCACGACATAAAACATAGGAGGGATTAAAGTCTTTGGCTATTGTTCGAAGGAGTGGGTTTTTTCCTTCTTGGTATTACCACCCATAACCTTGTCCTTCTTCTTCTCATGAGTACCCTAAGCCGCTTTGAAAAAAGTTTCTTTCAGCAAGGGAGGATCCTTGGTCTTTATCTTCTTTCTCTTCTTAGATTTGGTTGTGAACCCAATTTCTTCCTTGGCGACAACTTCCTTTTGATTGCTCAAAATGTCATTGAGGTTCTTCTCGCCATGGAAGAAATTCACGAGGCCTTTCTCAAGTTGCTCCTTCATCTTGGTATTTTCCTCCACAAGATGCACATGCTCACAACAAGGGTTAGTAGCATTTTAGCTTTGCTTGGAGTTGACCGTGAGACCTTTTTAGAGTAGCATGAGAAGTTTTAAAGGCCTTGTGAGAATTGTTAAGTGTAAAAAACTCCTCATTGAGTCTATTATGGTCAAACCCAAGTGCAACCTTTTCGGATTTGGAGCACATGTGTAAGAACAAGAGCATGATCATGATCTTTTCGTAGTTTAGCAAGGTTATCATTGTGTGAGTCCTCAAGAGTAAAGCAAAGACCTCGCTCTTCTTCAAGAGAAATGGAAAGATCCAGAATCTCATCAGCATAGTCAGGACTATGCCCATCTAAATTAAAGATGGTCTCTTCATGAGACTCAATGAGAACACTAGCCTCACCAAGTTGTTCCAAGATAACCAAAAGTGCTTCTTGGTCTCACCCATGTTTTTTCTCATAAATTTATAAAAGGAATTTTCCTCAACTTTTACCCCCCCTTTTTCATATTGACTATCCGTAGAAGAAGGGGTAGTGGAAATGCTAGTCTTGATGTTGGAGGTTACCTTGTTGGTTGCATTGGCCATAAGGCACTTGACAATACGGTTCTCGTTGGGGGAGTCGAAGAGAGATATCTTGATTCGAGAAGAGGTTGCGATTTCCGCAGTGGCTAGTGCCATTCCGTCACCACTTGCATCATCATCATCATCATCATCACCATCGTATAAATACTCTTCTTGAGCCACCAACACCGTTTGAGGCACTTTCTTGGGGAAGTTGTTCTTGTTTGGGAAGGACTTGGTTTGTCTTTGCGATTGAAGTTTCCACCATTGTCTTCCCTCTTCTCATATGGATAATACACCACAAAGTGATGCACATTGCCACAATTTAGCAAGTCCTCACACGTTGCCTGCCCTTGGACCCGCTTGTGTTGTTCTTGGAGATGTTGGTTCTTGAGTTTCTCTTGTCCCCCAAAATTTCCTTGACGCAAGAGCCATTGCTCGTGGTAAGCATATTTGGTGTCTTCGGGACAACACTACTTTTATTCTTCTTCTTCTGCAATAGCCTTGGTCTTCAAAGCAAGGCTGGGTGTTGATTTCTGTGACAGTTGGAGACGAGATAGGGCATTGTCGACGATGTTGTTCAAGATGTTCATGGCAATAAACTAATCCCACACATTGCTTGAGGACAAGGAGTGGAAGTCCGATCTTTGATGGATAACGGAGGACATGGCCTTGTTGAATGACATTATGTCCTTGAGAAACTTACATTTGATCCAATTGTCATCCGTATCCTTGCTTCCATGATCTTGAAGGGCAACAGCAAGAGTTGTCACTCTTCAGTAAAGCTCACGAGGGTCCTCATCAAGAACCACCTCAAAGTTGGACCGTCGAATACTCGAGCTTCCCTTGTACATGGAAACAATGTGTTCCCAACAATCCTTAGCACGAGTGAAAGGATGCAAGTGACAAAGATCTTCAATTGGGACAACAGACTGAAGAATGAACAAGGTGAAGTGATTGAGTTCATTGTCGTCCTATTCTCCTGGAGTGAGGTTGCTTGGATCATGTGGGTAGTACCCTTGCTCAGTGATTCACAAAATTTGTGTTGAGACGTGATTAAAATAAGACTTGATACGAAAAAAACAATTAGCAAAATAATTCTTTACAAGTTTAGGAAGAGGACCAAGGTTCACAATATGAAGTGGGTGGACCGGTCCTCCATAAACCACGGGAGGGTGAACCAAGGCAAGATTTCTTGTCCTATTTTTAGATTGAGGGAACTTATCCTTATTACAACTATCCCCCTCCTTTCTGGAGTTGGCATCCGACTCTGAGGTAGTGAGTTGAACCACCCGCAACGGATTGGTAGAAAGCTTGAGACCATCAAGGAATTGTTGGAACATGGATTTGACCTCGGTCATCATAGTGGATTTAAGTGAGGCCATAGCTTCATTTAAATCCTCATGAGAGATCGTGTTCACACCCACGGCCTCAGGTAAGTCCACAACCCTATCCTATTCGTTATCCATATTCTTCGGGTGGTAAAACCTTTGGTAAATTATGTAGCTCTGATACCAATTGAAAGGACTGATATGGTTGACTAGAGGGGGCTGGGTGAATGGGCAACTACCAAATTTTTAGATTTTCTTAACAAAATAGGTTTAGCACCAAATAGGTTGTATAGATATGCAACTAGGTGAGCAACATATATGTTGCTAAAAACAATAATTCCAAGCAAGTAATAAGCAGAAAGTAAAGGTAAGAAGTAACCACAAGTGGAATCGATGAAGACGAGGATGTGTTACCGAAGTTCCTTTCCGTTGAGGCGAAGTACGTCTCCGTTCGAGCAGTGTGGACGCACAATGCTCCCCAATATGCCACTAAGTCAACCGTATTCTCCTCATGCCCTCACAAAATCCGAGATACCATGGTTTCACTAGTGGTTCCCTTGAAGGCGGCGACCGAACCTTTACCAATAAGGTTGGGGCAATCTCCACAACTTAATTGGAGGCTCCCAACAACACCATGAAGCTTCACCACAATGGATTGGGGGTTCCGAGGTGACCTCAACCGTCTAGGGTGTTTAAACACCCAAGAGTAACAAGATCCTCAATGGATTAGTGGGGGGAATCAAGTTTCTCTTCATGGAAGTGTGGATGGGGCCATCTCGAGCAAACCCTAGGAGATCAACAAGTTTTGTTGGCTAGGGAGAGAGGTTGGATGAAAATGGAGCTTGGAGAAACAATGGAGCTTAGTTAAGCAAGAGGTGGTTTTATTGGGGATGAAGACCTCTTCTATATAGGGGGGAACAATTCCAACCGTTACCCACTCACACAACCCGCACATGAGCGGTAGTACCCCTGCAGCTGCAGAGTAGCAAATCAAGAGGGAGGCAGTAGGGAGGTAGTACCGCTAGAGTGGTACTACCGCTTCAGGGAGCGTTACTACCGCCCATAAGGGGTAGTACCGCCTCCTCCAATCACTCCACATCTACCGAGACTCCAGCCCAAGAAGACATGGGCGGAAGTGGCGCGGTAATAATAAGCGGTACTGACGATCTAAGAGTAGTACTACCGCTCAGAACTACCGTCAGTAACCGCCTAGTTCGACACGAAAAGTGTCGAGACGCCGAGGTCGCGGCACAAGCCAGCGGCACTGACCAGGGGCACTTCCGCGTGAGAGCGGTACTACTGCTGGCCAGGGTGGAACTATCGCTGATAACAGGTAGTACCACTCCTAGGAGTGGTACTACTGTTGAGGTCTTTTCAAGCTGGAACAAAGGCAAGATTGGGGCTCCATCCTAGTGGAAACAAACATGGTTGCAATAAAATGTGTACGCAAGGATTCCTCACAAACCTTTTCGATGCGGAACCCCTCTTAATAGTATGGTTTTTTCCTAGGACTCAAGTCCATTGACAGTGGAACGTAAGAAAGAAAACCTTCTTCACTTTAATCCACCGAGGGGCATGAATCGTCTTGTGTCATATGATGAAATACCTGAAAGGCTTAGTGCAAACGGTCAGTCCACAAATGCATTGCATCAATCAATAAAATCTCTAGGGTAGAAAGATGCCTTTACACAACATGAGCTTGCAACCGCTGAGTATGAGATTAAACCGAACTTAGTTTCCATGGTTCAATAGGAGTAGTTTGGAGGCTCTGCTTCTAAGGATGACAGTATGCACTTACACCATTTAAGTTAATTGTGCAACATGACACACATCAAAGATTATGATCCCGACGTTCTGAAATTGCATTTATTTCCTTTCGTCCTGAGAGGAAAAGTTAAGGAATGGCTTTTATCTCTTCCTAAAGGTGGTATTACTTCTTGGGCTAATTGTTGCAGTAATTTGTATCTAAGTTTTGTCCACCTACAAAAATTATGCAATTACATTATCATATTACATGTTTCAAGAAAGAGGAATGTGAGCCACTAGCGCTTTCTTGGGATAGAACAAAAGAAGCTATAAGAAATTGTCCCAATCATGGAATGGAGGAGTGGTTACTCCTTCATATATTTTATAATGGTTTAAATCATATGTGAGAAACTAGGTTTGATACAGATGCAACACTACTGGAATCTGCTGGTTTGCCGACAGCCAGAGCTGACGGCAACGCCCTGTTTAACCGACGGCAAAGGCTTTGCCGTCAGTGTGCGGTCGGCAAAGGAGTCCGCCACGATTTTATCGGCAATCACCTTCTTTGCCGTCAGCTGCAAATCGACCGACGGCAAAGCCTTTGCCATCAGCTTTGTGGCACGAGTTGACGAGACAGAGCAATGGCGGCAACGGCGCAAGCCGAGCCCCGTTAGAGGGTTAACGGCAGGCTTTGCCCTCAGATGGACGCTGGCGGACGGCAATGTTCTGGTGAGCCATACATTTTAGGGATGCTAGCAGCACTGACATGTGGGTCCCCTCTTTGCCCACAGCCGGAGCACAGCTGATGGCAAAGCCGAAAACCTAGGTCCCCTGGGTCCCCTCTTTGCCCACAGCCGAAGCACAGCTGACGGCAAAGCCGAAAATCTGGGAAAATTTGGTGTTCTCACAGTTGCCAGGTTACACAGGCTGTCACCACGTGTCCTTCTTTGTCGTCCGCCCACCGACGGCATAGGCTTTGCCGTCAGTAAGCTGTAGGCAAAGACCCTCTCTGCTTTTTTTATATATTTTTTATGTTAATTCCCTACATTTGCAAAACATAGATACAAACAACAATATATATATATATATATATATTTGCCCAGGCCCTAAACCGCACCACAAGTGCATCACAAAGTGCAAACAGCACCACAAGTGCATCACAAAGTGCAAACAAGATCACAAAGTATTACAAAGCATCACAAGTGCATCCGCAAATACAAGTGCATTACAAAGTTCATCTAAGACTACATGAGTACAGTCCCTGGAGCATCCATCCATATGCCATGCTGCTTTATCAAAATCTGCATAATGAGAAAGAAGTTAGAAGAAGAATACAATAAGAAAGAAGTTAAATTATGCTTAGCAATTAGAAGAAGAAGTGGAAGAAGAAGAAGAAGAAGAAGAGGAAGAAGAAGAAGATGGAGAAAAATAAAGAAGAAAAAAAGGAAGAATAACAAGATTTGTTCTTCTTATTATATCTTTTTCTCCTCTTTCTTCTTCTCTTATTTCTTCATCTCTTATTTGCTCTTCTCTTCTGGTTTCTTTTTAAACTTTCTAAACTAATTATGTCATTTTTGAGCTCTATTATCAACTAATTATGCTATTTTTTGTGTTATCAAGTAATTATGTCATTTTTGAAGTAAGTAAGCTAATTATGTAATTTTTTAGGTAAGTAAGCTAATTATCATTTAGAGTTTACTAAGCTAACTAAAGCATCGCTAATATCAACTAGAATTTATTAAGCTAGCTAAAGCATGGCATAATCTAAGTTGATCTAAACAATCAGAAGAATAAGGAGAGGATAACTTACCGAATGCCAAGAAACGGAGGAGAACCACCATCTCGGTTGGTCGCTGGGTTGCTAGGGCTCTCACCAGGAGAAGTAAAGGGATCATGGGATTCAACTCTGTAATAATGCTACAACAAGGCAAGAGTTAAAATATGTGGTTAGAACGGCGGCAGACAATGGTATAAGCCCGTGCAAGGTTGGTCATTGAAAGGGAACTCACCGTTCCCAACGGAGAAGGCATCGACGGAGGGGGCGGCAAACCTTGCTTCTCACACATAGCCTACAAATTAGTTTTCGAGGAGTCAAAGAAATAGCCTTCTTGCTTCTCACACATAGCCTTGATTCTCACACAACTGACTTACCGCAACGAAGTCGTGCATGGCCTTCGCATGGGCATTATTGCGTGCCCTCTCCTCCTCAAGCAACCTCTGCGTATTTCGGTCCCTCTCCTCCAACAAGAGCCTGGTGGCCTCCCTCTCATTCTCAAGTGCGGCCTACAACCAGTCCTCAAAAGGAATTTTCATCATCCATCCAGGGACAAATGAACTAAAGAAATAAGGAAGAAAACTAACCTTGATGGCAAGATCAACTGGCCTCGCGCGTTGCCGTATTATAGGACCGGAGCTCGTTTGCCTCGCCTTGATCTGAGATAGAGTCTCAGTGATAGGGACAAAGCCATCACACATGGCCAGCATGCCATGACTCTTACCGCCACCAAAGATCATCAACGCCTCCAGATCGATAGGATTCTGGCTCGGGTCAAAGTCAGGCCCGCGCAGCTGTTTGACCACCTCAGAATAAGACATCATCTTGCTGTAGGCAGAAAGGCTTGTGTACGCCGATGGCCCGTCCCCCTCAGAATATGCCTTTGTCGTCTTGTACGAGCCCTTATGGGCCATGCTAAACGCGGCGTATCCCTGAGGCTCGGGCTGGTTATTGTGTTTGGCCTACACGAAAAGACAAAGAATTATTACAACAAAAACCATTAATGAATGAATTATCGATGAAACAAAACAAGGCACACATACCCATTTTTGGCGTATTGCTTGATGTTGGCATTGCCTTGGTGGTGTGGCACACCAACCAATTGGGCATGACGGTCCTTTGCCATAGTGTGGGTGCTCAACCAAGCCTCTGTGCACCGCCTGTCCACTATCATCTCCCAACAATCCATCTTATCGGCCAACCATCCTGGGGGCACCTATGAATGTAAGTTAATGAAGAATGAAACTAAGTATTATAACTAAATAGACCTAACTAGCCCTAACAAAACTATTAAAGAATTGATCTTTGGAATGTACATACCTCCATGTACTCGGTCTTATCAAGGTATATCTTTCGACATTCAGTGTTTGTCTTCGGCTCCCCTTGCTTGGCGTACCAATATCGAGCAGCCTAAACACGTAGCCTCCTCCGTCCCCTCCGCGACCCTAAAGTAACTCTGCAATTATGGCATATAGATGCACACATGAATAGTGAAATGATTTGGAAGGAAATAACAATATATAACATTGTATACTTTTTTATTGGCTAAAATAATAGTTACCCAAAAATCAGCCAACACCTTGTCGGCCACGCTCATGCAAATAACACCATTCACATGTGTGTTTTCCGGGAGCAGAGCGGCTTGGTAGTGCTCCCACTGGAGTCCTGGCTTGGGAACCATACCCTCACCGGGCAACTGCATTATCCCGGGGTAGTTCTCCCTAAGTAAAGCACCAAGGAGGCAGTTTGGATTCGGTGTATTCTTCGGGTAATCCCACCCCCTATATAATGATAAGGCAAACACATTAGCTACTTGGTGAAATATAATGATATAAGGTACACAATATATATCAACTTACTTCTCGCCATCTCGCTCAATGAACGCCCTGTGTTGCAACTCTAATCGGTCTGGAACGAGTGTCATACCACGTTGGTAGACCGACTTGCTGGCAAACGGGCTCCGCCTCTCTCCCTTAGCCTCCGCCTGAGCCCCCTCAGCCTCCTCCTCAGCCTCCTCCTCAGCCTCCACCTCACCCTCCGCCTGAGCCCCTTGCATCGGTGTTTGCTCCTGGAAGGGAGGATCCCGTATCGGTGACACCCTTGTCTGCAAGGGTGAAGTGGCTGAGACAGAAGTAGCCGAGGGTGGTGGCGACTGGCTCCTATCAGGCAGCCCCTCTCCCACGACCACGTTCTCTGCCTCTCTTCTTTCCTCCGCCTCTCCCATGGGGCTCCTCGGCAAAGCTCTGCAACAAAGTTCTCCATAGCTGCCCAGGTGATGTCCTCAACTTATCCCTGCCTGCCATGTCTCACCACCTAGAACGATAAATAGTTAAATAATTAGTACAAATTCAAGGACAATAATTAAACGAACAATAATAAATACATGAATAATTCAACTAATAATTGAATAATTAAACAACAATGTTTGGATGCATACAAAGTACTAATAGCCGGGATCATCTGTCTCTTCTCCATGGTCAATTGAAGCAAAATCATCATCAGTATCACACGTGTCGTCATGACTGATATCGTCATCGAGTTTAGGGACATCATGTGGAAGGCCTTTTTTTAACCGATCAAGCATTGATAGCTCATCTGGATTGGTAACCTCTTCTACTTCCACTTCTTCCTCATCATCACGTGATTCTTGTTCCTCCGTGTTGAGGGTGGACGTAGAGCAGTTTCGGGTACGACATCTCACACCACGTGATTCTTGGAAGAATTCTCCATGATATGTTATTGGGTCAATTTGAGGTTCATAATCGTCTTCATTTGGGGGAGGTGGTCTAAGATGTGGCAGCACATCGAACACGACATACCAACCTTCCAGGTTCTTAACACTTTGACGACAGTATAGCAGATAGAAAACTTGGGTGGCCTGTTAAGCCACAATATAGACATTGGCACCTCTTAACTGTCTATCTTGTCAAATTTTGACTAGCCCAAGATGTTCATGAGTCCGTCTTGTCTTAGTAGGATCGAACCAATGACATTTGAACACAACAACGTTCGGAGGATTTTCACCATAATAATGAAGTTCGTAGACTTCTTCAAGTCTTCCATAATACTCGACACCTCCCTCGCCTATAGCAAGGACACCGGAATTGTTTGTTTTTCGTCCGGGCATTGGAAGCTCTTGGCTAGCAGTACGAAAGCGATACCCGTTGATGTCGTACTTCTGAAATGTACAGACCTTAAAGTCAAAACCATTAGCTATTTGTCTCAATTCATCGTCGACTTGCTCATCTGAATTAGCCTAGAAGTTAAGAAAAGATAGAATTTGGTGTGTTACACATGAGTAATAGCAACAAAGGAAATCACCTATTATATATAAGGGAGGTATCGTTTTTTTGAACCGAGAGATGAAACCGGGATAGCCGCCTCCTGTCTTTTCAAGAAGTTCATACTAGAGAAGAGATTCTTTTTCGATTGCAACACCATTCGAGAATTGTTCAACGTATCAACTGTATCAATTAATAATAGTTATTAGACACAAAACTTGTTAAAAGTTGGGAAACAATGTACAGAGCACTTACTCGATGTATGGCCGAACTTCTGTTAAGTTGTTCAATATATACATTGTTAGTGTGCGCCACTCCTTGATGCACAGCAACTTTGGTTTTCCCACACCAGAAGGTGCGAGCTTTCCTTTGAAGAGGGTGAGATTGGGTTCACGTCATTTGGGGTCGCCCACATTGAACCGAGGCTTTGGATTATGCAAGTTGTGCATAGTGGCATCATAGTGTGTTGTTACGAAGTTTGCTGCCTCGGTAATGAACGCCTCGACCATCGATGCTTCAATTCTACATTTATTTTTACATTCTTTCAGTTGCGTAGCACCAACGGTTTTGCACAGGGCCACCCAATCTTGCCTCGGTTGGGAGATGCAAAATCATGTGTTGCATCACATTAAAGAAGCCTGGTGGAAAAATCTTCTCCAACTTGTATGTCATCTATCACGGCACGCGACAACACTTTAGAACAAAGAACACGGAAGAAATAGCTCAACTCGGCCAATACTAGCCATTCAGCCTCGGGGATATAGCCGCACAACATCACCGGCATTATCCACTCAATCCATATGTGCCAATCATGACTCTTGAGCCCAAAAAAATTCATTTTTTCAATGCTCGCTCCCCTCGCTAGATACGCAACATACCCATCGGGGAACGACAACTTTTTTTGCACCCACAAGAGGATTTCCCTTATTGCTCCCTTCTCAAGATTGTACCAGGTAGGTGGTTTGGAACAATTTTTTCTTCCTTTCGGTTCTCGCATGTTTAGTGATGGCCTATCACACAGAGTCTCCTGATCAACTCTAGCCTTTGTATTATCTTTGCCCTTATCAGTGCCGAAAAATGTGCCAAGAAGGGCCTCGGCAATATTCTTTTTAGTGTGCATCATGTCTATGTTGTGTGGAAGTAAGAGGTCTCGAAGTAGGGGAGATCCCAGATGCATGGCCTGTGGGTCCAGGCGTGTTCCTCATTATAACCCAAGAAATACCCTGGAGGGTTTGCATCAGGCTCCATAGATTTTAACTGTTCATTAATTTGTGCCCCCGTCAACGCAGGTGGTGTCGAGTGTTTGACAACTTTACCTTTCATGAAATTCTTCTTGTTTTTTCGGAATGGATGGTCCATAGGCAAGAACTGTCTATGCAAGTCAAAGCAGGAATACTTCCCACCCGCCGGCAACCAATGAAACTTAAGAGCTGCCTTGCATTCTGGGCATGGGAACCTTCCATGCACACACCAGGCAACGAAAAGTGCAAATGCCGGCAGATCATGCAACGAGTATTGGTACCAAACATACATTTGAAAGTTCTCTTTCTTAGATGCGTCGTATGTGTTGACCCCATTCACCCAAGCTTCTTTCAAGTCATCCATCAGCGGTTGCATGTACACACTTATATTCTTCCCCGGGTAGTTTGGCCCTGGAACTATCAACGTCAGAAATATGTGCATAATGGATGATGGTGGAAGATTGAGGGGAATGACAAATACAGGCCAGCAACTATATTGGGTAGCCGTCGTACCAAAAGGATTGAACCCATCGAGGTTGATGGCAATTCGACAATTCCTTGGTTCTTTAGCTTTTTCCTTATGTATACTATTGAATGCCTTCCATGCGTCACCATCTGAAGGGTGTACCAACATCGGAACTCCGTGTTCATCTAATTCTTTCCTAATTCCATGTTTGTGCCATGTCATCTGTTTTGCTGTTTCTTCGAGCATGTAAAATCCTTGAAGTCTTGGTAGGATCGGCAGATACCGTAGGACACTCACGGGGATTTTTCTCTACTTCTTCTCACCTTCACCATTTTCTACCTCAACATATCTGGAGGACTAACAAAATGGATAAATATGTTTCGTCCGCATACTCTTTCCTAAATAAGACACGTTCTTTCTCACAACCATGTATCTGCTCATATGACATCTTGAGTGCACTAAGGATTTTGTCTGACTCATATAGGTTTGAAGGCATAATATGACCTTCGGGTAGAAAGCGCCCAAATAGGGTCATCACTGAGTCAAACAGGTCTCTTCCAATGTTGAATTGGGCTTTCAGAGCCATTACTTGTGCGATGGCATCTAGCTGACAAATCTTAGTGTGCTCATGAAGAGGATGTTTTCAAGACTCCAACATGGCATAGAAGGCTTTCACGGATTCCTCCATCTCTTCGTCCTTGTTCCGAGCATCATCAAAGTCATTCACCATGTCTTCAATCCCTGTACCATAATCATCGGTGCACCGACGCAACACCTCGTCTCTGTTACGTTGGGCTGACTCACCATGAAATGTCCACAAGGTTTAGCCGGGAGTAAAATCACGCATCTGTAGGTGTTTACCCATTACATCCTTTGTCAGCCGCGAATAATTCTTGCACTTAGTGCAGGGGCACCATGTTTTTGGCTGGCCTTTAGAAAATGCCGTTTCCACGAATTCATTGGTTTTGCTCAACCATTCATTGGTCATCTCTCTCTGACTATGGTGATAGGTGTACATCCATTCACGATCAGTCATATATAAACAATATGAATTATCAGTTCATCAAGTATGTTAAATTAATTATGGCCATTTTTTAATCATGGTTAATACATTGGGATGCACGGCATGCACACCTACCAGCTACTAGGTAAATATGGGTCCTAATCCCACCCGAGTATGCGTAGATTGGGACACTTCCCCATTATCTCCTCCCGATCCAACGCAAAATTTTGGCAGCACCTCCCCGCTTTTCTCTTGATAGACGTCTCGGCAACTAACTGAGAGGATGTGTACCCGGAGAACAACAAGGAGGCACTGTCGAAACTCTGCATGGGATCCGGAGCAAAGCGTGGGAAACGACCCAATCTACACATACCCGGGCCGTCCATAAATAACGTTGGACAATTCGAAAGAATCACCGTTATAAATATGCAAATGCATGCATATTTATAACAGGAACCCTTTCGAACAGGAGACGCATATTGGTTATGCAACAACTTTGTATTTTAATACTAAAAATACCTAGCTAGATAGTGTCATCAGCACGACGGCCGGAACAGAGCAAAATAAAGGGGGTGGAGGAGGAGTTAACAAATGTGCTCACTTTCGAATGCAGGGGAGGCCGTCGAAAACCAAACCCTCACGGAGAAGCTACTGCACATTTAAATGCACTCAATCAACACAAATACGCACTCGTGATAATTAAGCTAACTAATACTAACATTTGATTGATAACTACATTATTAAAAGTATAAAGCTAATTAAGGTGACTACTATAAAGCTAATAATTCTTTTTCTTCACATATCTTCTTGTTTTTCTTTATGTTTTGTTAATAATTTACGCTTCTTCTTCTTTTTCTTCATTATTAATAATTTATTATTCAAGTTTTGTTACTCTTCTCTTCTTCTATTTCTTTTCTTCTTATTATTTTCTTTTCTTCATTTTTCTCTCCTTCTCCCCCTTCTTCTTCCTCTTTTTCCTTTTCTTCTTCTTCTTCTTCTCTTAATATCCTTCTCCTCCTTCCTTTTCCTTTTATTCTTCTTCTCTTCATCTCCTTCTCCGCCTTCTTCTATTATTGTTAGTATTTTCATATCCCTATCTTCTCTTTACTTCTATACTGACTAAGTATTAAAAATGTACCACTAAAATTCCTATTGTCTAAATACTAACAACTAAGTAATTGCTAACTAAATTTAACTAAAAATCTACCACTACTAATTGCTAACTAAATTTAACTACTAATTGCTAACTAAATCTATTATCTACTACTAACAGATATAACTAATATAGACAAAATAAACTAAAAATAAAGAAAAAAGAGGGGAGGAGGAGCTCGGGCGATGCCTCGGGGCGGGGCGATGGCGGCGGGTAAGGTGGGCCTGGTGCGGGGCGACGGTGGGTGGTCAGGGCGGGGCTGGCGAGGGGCGGTGCCGGCAAGTAGGGGTGGGCGCGGGTCGACGACGACGGCGGGTCGGGAGAGCAGATGGGAGAGGTGAGAGAGAAGAGGATAGGGCCAAGTCGTGTCCTGCACGGGGGGTAACCACCGGGCTATGTCGTCAGCTGGCTGTCGGCAAAGACAGTCGTTAGGCTTTGTCGTCAGCTGGCTGTCGGCATAGACGGCTCCCGTTAAGCACTGGTCGAACGTGGGACCGGGAAGCTCCCTATGCCGTTAGTCTTTTGCTCCTTTGCCATCAGCTGGCTGACGACTTAGATAAAGCGGACGGCATAGATTTTCTATGTCGTTAGCCGCGCCTATGCCGTCAACATTATTTTTGGCTAAGGGCAAAGTCTCTATACCGTCAGCCCCGTGAAATTGCTGACGGCAAAGCTAAAAGCTGTCGGCAAATTATGTTTTTCCAGTAGTGCAGGAGGAACAATCATGGGTAATCCCATAGAAGATGTCAAGAAACTACTAGATGATATGCAAGATAACCATACCTGATTGTATGTGAAAAGGACCACCACCAAGAAGGTGAATGTCATAAAATGAAATAACACAAAAGTGACAGCCAAGCTTGATGTGCTTATCTCCGTGATGAAAGGTAAAGAAGAGGTAAATGAGAATGCCATCACTAATGAAGAAACTAGTGTTGTAAATTTAATGCTCGTAATAGCTATAATCCCAATTGGCAATATAATGGTTATGCTCCTTGACTTCCTTATCCTAGTAACGGAGGAGCATCCAACAATTTTAACGGATTTAATGGTGGCAATATAAATACTCTTGAATAAACTCTTAAAAATATGTTATTGCTAGCCAAATAGAGAAAAACAAAAACTTCAAGAATACCTTCAAGAACCATGATAACTTATTTAGTCAATTGACCACTAAGGTTGTTGGACTAACAAATTATGTACAGATACTTGAAGGAAGAGCCAAGAATATGGAAGCACAAGTGGCTCAAATAGAAGAGTCCAAACTTTAATTTTTGCTAAGTTTGCAGGTAAACCGGAGCCTAACCCTATCGAAGAAGTTAAAATGATAAGAAGCAATGAGGAGAAACCAGAAGTGCTTGAAACAAGCCATATGCTAGAGTACAATTTATACCGTTGCAAATTTTGTCAAGGCGATATCCATGAAGTATACACTATCAGGGTAACTAATGACGACGCATATAATGTTTTGGTTGAACAAGTTGAAGTGAAGGTACGTGAATTCGATGATGAATGGAAAAAGCTCTACCATAAATTAACAACTATGCAAGAGAATGATTTTGAACCTACAATAGAGATTCAGATAAGATTGAATAAATTTAGTGCTTTATGTGATCTAGGGGAAAGTGATTCCACTATCCCTATCATGGTTTTGTCACGGCATATGTCCTCGTGGAAGGACTTAGGCGTGGAGCCATCGCACCAGTGTGGCGGCTTGAGAGGGGTTGGTTGGAATCGACAGACGCGAGTTTACCCAGGTTCGGCCCCTCCGATGGAGGTAAAAGCCTACGTCCTACTTGTGATTCATTGATGAAGATGATGATCTTGATTACAAGGGTGCAGAATCGCTACCTCTAATATCGAGGGTGTCTAATCTGTCTATGTCTAGTGACTTGAACTTGTCATGGCTCAACCTAACTTGTCCCTCTTGCAGCGCCTTACCCCTCATATAGGTGGAAGGGGTATGTTTACATGTAGAGTCCTACTAGGAGTAGGACTAGAACTAGTCTCTCTTGAATCCAAATCCGGGTCTTGTTTCCTTCTATGGGGAGTCTTTCCTCTTCTTGGGCCTTCTGTGCGAGACGGCCCTCCTGGCCTCTCTATGAGTCGCCTTATGCCAGGGTGCACGCCGGGCCTTGGGCCTTCGTCGTTTGTCCAACTTGCCTGCGGGGTCATGTATGAGCCGCCCGCCAAGTCACTGATGAGTCGCCGGTGAGTCACGAAGTCCTAGCCGAGTCATACTTCAAGTCGGGTTACACCGCGGGGTATATCCCCGACATTAGCCCTCTGGTTAGGTTGAATTTATTCAAGGTAAGCTCCTGAAATAAGAATAATAAATATGTTAAGGGACCGGCTTGCTCCTTGGCCGTCTTCTTTCAATTAAGTGGCTCCTTGAAAATCCTGGTTTCTTCGAGACGTCTTGACAATCATCTTGAGGTACGTGTCCTTTTGCAATAAAATACATGCCATTGAGTTAGGCTCCATTGCTTTTGGCTTTGACAAAAACATTAGACTTAAAATAACCTTCCTGTGCTAGGCCAGATTCGAATACTTCCGCTTGAAGATGTTTAGAGCTTGTCAAAGTTGCGATCATCGAAGTTGCCGGGTTCTTTTGGACTACTATTTTTTAAGATGCCCGTAAGTAAGATCAACACTATTAGTTGGAATAGATTCTACCCACTTAGTAACGCAATCAATAGCAACTAAAATATTAGTATACCCATTAGAGGAAGGAAAATGTCCCATAAAATCAAAGCCCCAAACATCAAATGGTTCAATAGCAAGTGCATAATTCATAGGCATTTCCTGACGTGTGCTAATATTACCAACTCGTTGATATTCATCATATGAAAGAACATACTTACGTGCATCTTAAAAAAGACTCGGCCAAATGAACCCGTGTTGTAATACCTTGTGTGCGGTTCTCTCACCAGCATGGTGTCCTCCGTAAGCCTCGGAGTGGCACTTCCTTAGAAATTGTTCATGTTCATGCTCAGGTACACAACGTCTAATAACACCATATGACACTTCTTTATAAAGATGTGGATCATCCCAAAAGTATTATCATAAACCACACAAGATTTGTTTCTTTTGTTGATAGGTGAAGCTAGGCAGAATATATTTAGCAACAATGTAATTAGCATAACCCGCATACCAAGGAGTGCTACATGAAGTATTTATAACAACAAGTAGCTCACCAGGAAAAATATCATCAAATAGGGAGTGGGTCATCAAGAACATTTTCCATCCTATAGAGGTTATCTGCTACATGGTTTTCAACTCCCTTCCTATCAACGATATGAAAATAAAATTCTTGAAACAAAACAAACCACCTATTAAGTTTAGGTTTTGCATCTTTCTTCTCCATAAGGTATTTAATGACAGCATGATCAATGTGAATAGTTACTTTGGAATCAATGATATAAGGTCTAAACTTATCACAAGCAAAAACAACTGTTAATAATTCCTTCTCAGTAGTAGCATCATTTCTTTGAGCAGTGTCTAGGGTCTTACTAGCATAATGAAAAACATTCAATTTCTTGTCTATTCTTTGCCCTAGTAGAGCACCAACAACATAATTGATAACCCACAAGTGTAGGCGATCGTTTGTATCCTTTTTTGATAAGTAAGAGTGTCGAAACCAACGAGGAGATAAAGGTAGAATTAATATTCTCCCAAGATCCATCGACCACCGATACACCGGTCGGTGTTCTGGGAACGGGGATACGCAGACCTGCCTGAGTGAGGCCCATGCCGGGCCCACTTTGTCAGCACAAGTTTGACCGGGACAACACCAACCTGAACGAGGCCCTCACGAGGGCCCAAGCCTTGCGAGGAAGAGCAACATCAAGACCCGCAGGGGGCCTCCTCAGGACCCCTCCTGAGCGGAGGATATTTAAAGGCAAGGTCGGGCCTCAGGAGTCAAGGGTGACGCCATGGAAGGACAGGCGATCAGACGATGGGAGGACAGGACAGTTCCCCCTTTGATACAAAGAAGGAGAGAGCGTATCAGGGCTCCAAAGGCATCTTCTAAAGGTTACCCTTTCGGTGCAACCACACCATGGCCGTCCGCCAAAAGGACGGGCGTCAGCCCTGCGCTCACCTCTGCGGCACTGGCAGCTGCTTTCCAGGCGAAGACCACTTTGGACAGGGGAAGCATGTTCCCTTGTCCCTCACCGAAGCTGGCCGTTGTGGGATCCCTTCCCGCCTACGATAAGGGAAGAGGACCTAGGGCTTCCACTATAAATAGAGAGGGTAGGATACTTGGCAAGCGGATCGGATCGTCAAAACCCTAGAGCAACACTCACATGGCCTCCGGAGGCTCGAGAGCACTATACTGGTTCATTCATCCACCTCCGTGAGAGGTAATCCACCAAAAGCAAGAGTAGAGTTTTACGCTTCGCAGCGGCCCGAACATGGTTAAACTGTTGTGTTCTGCGTTCCCCTCACCATCGAGTGAGTTCTTCGCCGATTCCATCAAGAAGCGGGCTAGGTAAGGTCGAGCCGAGAGAGATCACCGCACGCGCTCCTGTGTTTGATTCCTTAGGGTTTTGCGGAGCCCGAAATCCGACATTTGGCGCGCCAAGTAGGGGGCATGTGAAGGCTTTCTCCTAGCTTCCTCCTTCCTAGGCCACTGCACAGATTGCCGGCGACCGACCAGCCCCTCCGAGCCTCGATGAGCTGGTCTCCGAGCGCCACGTCACAGCGGCTGGAAGCTCGCATGTCGACGTCGTGGGACCAGGCGGCTCGTCCCAGGCCGTCAGCATCACCTCCATCGTGATGGCCACCCAAGTCACCCACGCGCATGGTGGCCCAGGCTCCCGCAACGCGGCACATGAACTTGGGAGACGTTAATGCACACGACGCGTTGCGGATGGCAAGAGAGAAGCTCCACCAACGACCGACGCCAGGGGGCTTCGACGCTTGGGCGGACCACATCATGGATCTCATCGCCATCGCCAAAAAGACCATCCAGCCTGGTGCACCCTAAAGGCCACAGGCATCTAGCGCCGGGGGTTCGCACCGCGTGCCGTTCAGGGCCTTGCCCACCCTGGGCGGGGCCGAGAGAGATGCGCTATGCGCTGCCCTCCACCTTCTCCAGACCCCATCGACCGTCCCTGAAGCGCACCACGCCGACAACCACCAGGGACGTGAGGAGAATGGCGGGACGGCCGACGCACACGTTGGCACGCATCACCGAGACCAGGTCGACCCTCGACAGGCCAGGGCGGCTAGATAAGAGCGCTCCCTCCGGCGCACCCAGCAGAGGTCGGAGATGATGGCGTAGACGAACTACGACAACGGAGACATGACAGGACACCAAGGAGGGAATCAGCCCCGGGCGGCGCCAGGACCAGCCAACGGCGGTAACAGGAAGAAGCAACTTCGCACGGAGGCTTATCACAAGAAGATCTCCGAGCGGTACAGCAGGGGGATCCCCCTCCACCACCAAGAGGGAACGCCACCATCGCACTGATGACTGGCCACGGGGGACGGTCGAGATCCTACATGGAACTCTACGTGCCAGAGTATGCGGCACTACCTGATCCCCCCGACAAGGAAGAGCTTCAGGCGTCCCCCTCGGGGGCTTCTACCAACCTCAGGAGTGAGGAATGTTTGGGGGCTCCTCCTTGAGACGTGCCCAAAAGGCGTGGGTAGGGAGGCGCCTTCAAGCCACGAGGCACGGTGCTAGCCGCCTTCCCCGTGGAAGGACTAAGGAAGGCCAAACCCAGGGGCCTCGGAAGGACGAGTCGAACACCGCGACGAGGCGTAAGAGATGCGGATCACCCGCGACAACCATGATGCAGGCGTGGGCATCGGGGGCCTAGCCTCACGAGGCGCTCCTCAGGCGCAAGGGCGCTTCGACCATTCGGCGAGGTAATTTTTTGGATTTACTGCCTTAAGGAGTGTCTGCTGACCGCAGGGACTTCAACTGCTCTAGGCATACTCCTGCAAATCGTATCTTTTACAATTTCCATTGCATCCACTTGGCGACCTGACACACTTCTTTGCTAGCGTCCTACGGTGACCCACCTTCCTTGTTCGGGGGAACCGGCCACAACGCATCGCCCCAACGCGGGAATTGGGGAGCCCCACAACCCCTTAGGAGCATGGTCGATAGGATAAAATCAGAGTCGCTTGAGTGTCCAAGGGGGCTCCAGAGCATGGCGCTAAAAGGAGCCTTACTGTTCACAAGGCCACCTCTCGTCCTTCATATCGTATGCACACATTTGGTTGTTATCAAGGGCGGCAGGGCTTGACCCCGCAGCTGAGATCGTCCATTCGGTTAGAAGCAGCGGCGGTTGGGAAATGTGCGAGACCGGGTCCTGGCGACGCAGAGTTGCTTGAGCGTCAAAGAGGGGCTCCTGAGCATCACACCTTAGGGGCCTTACCGGTCATAAGGCCACCTGTCGCCTTTGATATCATCCACGGACATTCGGTCATTATCCGGGGTGGCAGGGCTTCACCCCGTAGCTACACCCGTTCATTCGGTCACACGCAACGGCGGTTGGAAAATGTGCGAGACTGGATCTTAGCGATGCAAAGATGCTCGAACGTTAAAGGGGGCTCCTGAGTATCGCGCCTCAGGAGCCTTAGCGGTCACAAAGCCACTTGACCACCCTCATGCCGTCCAGGCTTGGTCGGAATCGGGGGATGTCGGGGTCTTCCATCATGAGGCCCCTCACGACTACAGGGAAATGTGCGGGACTAGAACCTGTCAACGTAGAATGAAAACACCCTTAATAGGCCTCCCGGGAAGGAGAACGAGCATGCAAGACTTGCATCAACCCGTCACACCTCTGCATCGTCCTTCAATCCTTCTGTAACCTACTTCATCCCGTGGCACTCCCACGTAATAACGAGTCGAGGTTGTATACGCCCAGGGCCCCCCAAGGACGCAGAAGGGGTCCATCCCACGGCTAGTGGAAGACATATGCTCCACGCTGGATACAACAGAGTCCACCAATGACTTTAGAAGCTCAGGCCCCAATGCCTCAGGGGTAGGGACACTCGCGAGGCCAAAGCATCCTCGCGACCTCCCATATACACCCCACACTGACACTCTCATGTAATAACGAGCCGAGGCTGTATACGCCCAGGGCCCCCCGAGGTCGTGGAAGGGATCCACCCCACGCCTAGTAGAAGACCTTAGCTCCGCGCTGGGTACAAAGATGAAGGCAATCAGCATGGCCTGCCAATGACCATGCTCGCAGCTGGCAAGGAAACCCATATAGTCCGCCAATGACTATATTGTTCTTACTTCACTGGCTTTCAAACCTCCTGTTCGGAGGATATGTATGGAGACAATTGTTCCGCGCCGCCCCAAGGTGTGAAGGAGCATGAATGCAAGGACTTTCCACCACAGGGGCAACATTTTTTAGTGGTCAACCCCCGATCGGGGGTCCGGACCAATATTTGATACCACAATAAAGAGTTTCGGGTGACCTTAGGGCTCCCTCGGGGCAATGACCAAAAGGACGAAGTGCGGAATCGCTCGGGCGCCAGAAAGGGGGTTCCTGGGCGTGCCTCAGGAGCCTTACCGGCCGTTAAATTCGGGCCCTGATGACGCAGAGTGGCTTGGGTGTCTAGGGGGGCTCCTGAGCAGCGCGCCTCAGGAGCCTTAATGGTCGCAAAGTCACCCGGCCCTCTAGGGTGCCGGGGCTTTGCCCCATGAGGGATAGCCTTGGTAACGGGTTGAACCTCATGGTGGCACGGAAATGTGCGGGACCAGGACCTACACACACAGAGTGCCAAAAGGGTCTTCACCTCATCCCACTTACAAAATAGGAGCTACACCGGAGGAACCACGCGAGGGAACGATGCAAATCCGCAAGCTAAGTGCCTCACAAGCCCTGACCTGTACCCTCTCGCATCACGACAAACTAACGGAGAATAAAAACATGCACACTAGCGAAGGATGCAGGGCCTACGAATTCGACGACAGCAAGGAGCGAGACCAACACCCAGGCACGTGGCGGCACAAGAGGTGCCTCGGGAGGGCAGAACCTCCAGAAGGTCGTGCTTCCATCATTATCTCAAGTCGCGACAGCTGCAGCAACGGGCCCTAAGCTTTGTAGTTCCACTACAACGATGACCAACATGCAAGCCATCACCTAAGGAGCAAAAGAATGGAGGAGAGCATCAAAGGTAATAACAATAAAATCTTAATGCCCGGCAGGGCAGAGTTCTTGGTCCACTATTAAAGGAGCAGGCAAACAGAAGCTTTGGGCACTAAGGGGAGGGGTTGTTGACATCACCCGCGGCGCCGACTGACCCTGCGTCCGGACCACCCCCTCATTCGAGGCGGGTGCCTAGATGTACCGCCCAACCAGGGCATATGCATGCGGGCGGACCTCATCCCGGAGAAGAGGGCGGGACTCGACGGGCGCCGGTTCGACGATGCGCCGGAGGTCGAGCTCCGGGGCAAGGCGGCGTAGACTGAAGAAGATGAGCGTGAGGGAAAGGCCCAGAAGCTCGTGCACACTAGACACGATGTCCTTCTCCACGCAGTGGACGCCAGCCTCCAGCGCCTCCATGACCTCCTGTAAGAAGAAGAGGTAGCTCACGTTGCTCCTCCCGTTAGGCAGCGTCGGGCTCTCCCCCAAAACCGGCACGTTACGGCAGTCTTCCGGTCGGCGATGCCAGCAAATTGCAGGGCGCGCTGGGACGCCATCAGCCGGGCTTATGACGCCTTGTCCTGAGCAACCCACACGGTGTCCGCCTGCTCCAGGACTTGCTGCTGCAGTGATGCTAGCTCCTCCTTAGCCTTCGCCTCACCTTGGCGAGCAGTGTCGAGGGCGGCCTGGGCACTCTCAAGCCGGGCCCGAAGCTCTTCCACCTCCTATTGGACCTCGTCGAGCTTTGTCTTCTTGGAGAAGGGTGTGCTGAAGAAGGAGGAAGATCAACTGCGGGACAACAGATGGAGCAACAAGCAAGGGAAACACAATGAGGGACTTACTCGCCACCCATCACCCAGCGGTGACAGACACGCGTAGGCCCTGAAGGCACCCCGCCACTGCCTTCGGGGGCGGACGAAGGCGTAAGAGGCGCCGCACGCTTTCCCTGGCCAGAGCCATCTCTAGGGGACGCCATGAAGACGAAGAGCGAAGGAAGGGAAGCAGTTTCCTCGCGGCAGAGGAATGAAGTAGAGAATAATCTCGAGGTTGCGGTCCCCCCCCGGCGGGGGGCTGGACGAATTTATAGTCGAGCCCTAGCCACCAACCATCGCAGGAGCGTGGGCGTCGCACGCCCTACAAGGGCCGCAAGGTGGGCCGACGGAAGCGCTGCCACCAACGTCGCCTCACCTGTCCATCGACCGGTCACATCCATGAGGGCCGTTGGGTGTGGTCACATTCAATGACCAACATGATGTCCTGCGTTACCCTTAGGAATCACATCATCGTGGTCTGGCACCACCCGGGCGCCCCGACGAACGAGAGCGTTGCCGCGCAGCTTCAAGACACGTGGGTCGCTTGACCCACAGGAAAATGGAGCCTGCGATATTTTGGGCGGTCTTCAAGGCTTTGTCGAGAAGCCCACCCAGGCGCTCCTTGGGCCCAGGGGCTACTCTCGACGTTCTGGGAACGGGGGTACCCAGACCTGCATGCCTGTGGCCCAGGGCGGGCCTACTTTGCCAACGCAAGTTTGGCCGGGACAAGACCGACCTAAACAAAGCCCTCGTGAGGGGCCAAGACTCGCGAGGAAGATCGACATCATGACCCGTAGGGGGGCTCCTCAGGACCCCTCCGGAGCGGCGAATATTTCAAGGCAAGGTCGGGCCTCATGAGTCAAGGGTGACGCCATGGAAGGACATGCGATCAAAATATGGCGGGACATGACAGTTCCCCCTTTGGTGCAAGGAAGTCGAGAGCATATGAGGGATCCAAAGGCATCTCTAAAGGTTTCCCTTCCGGTACAACAAGACCATGGCCGCCCGCCGGCAGGACGGGCGTCATCCCTGTGCTCACCTCTGAAGCACTGGCAGCTGCTTTGCAGGTGAAGACCACTTTTGAAAGGGGAAGCATGTTCCCTTGTCCCCCACCGAAGCTTGCCGTTGTGGGATCCCTTCCCGCATACGAAAATGGAAGAGGACCCGGGGCCTCCACTATAAATAGAGGGTAGGATACTTGGAAAGGGGATCGGATCATCGAAACCCTAGAGAAACACACCTAGCCACTTGGCCTCCGGAGGCTCGAGAGCACTGTACTGGTTCATCCATCCACCTCCGTGAGAGGCAATCCACCAAAAGGAGGAGTAGGGTTTTACGCTTCGCAGCGGCCCGAACCAGGGTAAACTGTTGTGTTTTGTGTTCCCCTCACCATTGAGTGAGTTCTTTTCTGATTCCATCGAGTAGCGGGCTAGGAAAGGTCGAGCCGAGAGAGATATCTGCACACACCCCAGTGTTTGAATCCATATGGTTTTGTGGAGCTCGAAATCCGACAACAACACTACGCACGCTAACACTTAGTTTAACTAGAGCAATTATGAAACTACTTTGCGAGAAAGAAACTACAAGTACTTTGTAGGTGTAATAGATACTTCTGCAAGATAATAAAGAATAATTGAATAAAATTTAGGGGCTCTTTAGATAAAGAGTAATAAGTAAGATGTTTAGTAGAAATATTTTTTGTGTAATGCAAGAGAAAGATTGTCCATAGGCAATTGAATATGATATGCTAGATACTTATCATATGCAATGAGGGAGAGACATACGCTAATACACTTTCCATACTTGGATCATATGCACTTATGATTGGACCTCTAGCAAGCATCCACAACTACTAGAAATCATTTAGGCAAACCCAACCATAGCATTAAACATCAAGCCCTCTTAACTCCCATACGCAGACACCTCCATTACTCGGGTATAAGCTTCTGTCACTCTAGCCACCTACTATAAATGAATCATGAACGTATTGGAAACCCTCGAGCATGAATCCTTCACATGTGCGCCTCATAGAAGGAACCTTAGGATAGCACCATATCGACACACAACTCATATCAATAACATCATACAACAATTAACCCGTACGATAAAGAAATCTACTCAAACATCATAAGATAGCCACACATCATTGCATAATAATATATAGCATTCAGCACAATGCTTAAGTAGAGATTACAACGGGGATAAGAGGTTTTACATCGCTGCGATGAGGGGGAGAAAATTGGTGGTGACAACGGCAAAGTTGTTAGTGTAGATTGTCGTCACGATGGTTGCCCCAGCGGCACTCCGGCGCCACCAGGAGAGAGGGAGAGAGCCCCCTCCTTCTTATTCTTCCTTGGTCTCCCCCTAGGTGGGAGGAGAGTTCCCCCTCTAGTCAATGGCCGCCATGGCTCCCAGAGTGTAGCACGCCGTCCGAAATTGGATCTCTCTCTCTCTCTTTCTCTCATGTTTCTGCCACTGTTTTCTAACCCTTTCACTCTTTCGTAGATATTTGGAGATCCGTAACTCTGATTGGGCTGAAATTTTGAGAGGTTTTTTATCGTGAAAAATGATTCTTGCGGCTGAAGGAGGGCCCCAACGGACTTATGGACTGGTCACAAGCCATCTAGGCATGACCCCCCAGGTCGCGCCCTGTTGGTTTATGGGGCCCTCGGGCATTCTCTTGCGTTGATTCTTCTTCCCAAAATTCACATATATTCCAAAAGAATCTCCATAAATTTTTATCGTGTTTGGACTTTTTTGATACGTAATTTCTGTGAAACGAAAAACGCACAAAAAACAAGAACTCGCACTGGACACTCGATAAGTAAGTTAGTCCAAAAAATAGAAGATGTTGCCAAAACTATATGAAAGTTGTAGAATATTGGCATGAAGCAATAAAAAATCGTAGATATGGTAGAGATGTATCATCATCCCCAAGATGAATTCCTGCTCATTGTCAAGTACGTAACTAATAAGAAGATAATTTTTGATGTGCAATGCTACCTAACTTAATCTTGAACAATTATCTAATCATGGCATGAATATTAAGATACAAGTGATTCATGGCAATAGTCTATCATTTCACAAAAAGACATCCATACTCAGGTTTACTAACAAACAATCATGCCCTTTCAAAATAACAATGCTAAAGAACGCAATCCGTACAAAATCATATAGCTTGTCATGCTTGGTCTTATTATCATAAAGTATAAATCATGAGCACCCCAATGCCAAACTAAGCAAATGTATCGTACTTCCGAACGTGGTTCAACATTTTATTACTCACCAATACATGAGCGTAAACCATGGATATAGCATAATGGTGGAATAGAGTCTCGTGGTAGGTTTCAAAGGGGTAAAAGTGGAGAAGAAAGTCTCGCATTAATTCGGCGTATCAACATGCTGTGGAGATGCCCATCAATAGATATCAATGCAAGGAGTAGGGATTGCCATGCAATGGATGCACTAGAGCTATGAATGTATGAAATCTCGACTGGAGTTAAGTGGGTATGCATCCAACTTTATTTCTCATGAAGAACTAGGGCATTTGAGTACGCGTGTCATCGGGATATACAAGTCAAGGTGTGTAATGAAAAATTCCTACTAGCATATGGAACTGACAAAACAAGAGACTCTCTACATGAAGAACATGGTGCCACTTTGAGGCACAAGTGTGGTAAATGATAGTACTAAAGTACCTTCTCTCTTTTTCACTCACTTATTTGTTTTTGTATTTTTTTATTTTTTTCATGGTGGGTTTTTTTACTTTTTCTGCCTCCCCCATTTCTCTATCGTGGGCTCATTTGGCCTCCCCCATTTCACATTTTTCGTCCGGAGTCTCGTCCCAACTTGTGGGGGAATCATAATTTCCATCATTCTTTCCTCAGTAGGACATTTCTCTAATAATGATGATCATCATACTTTTATTTACTTATAACTTGATATGAAAAATTGATGGGATGACTTGACTCTATATGAATGCCTCTCGCAGTGTACCAGGATGTGCAATGATCTAGCATAGCAAAAGATATAAAAAAACAAACAAGCCATCTTAGTATCATGTTATCTATCTTACGATCATGCAAAGCAATATGGCAATGGAAGTACAAGTCATATGAAGTGATGGTGAATTTGTGTGGTTGTATATCTCGGAATGGCTATAGATATGCCATGATAGGTACGTATGGTGGTAGTTTTGAGGAAAATACAATGAGGATTATGTGCAACAGAGCGTATAATGTCACGGGGTATGGATGCACGGGTGAAAATTGCACCGATCCTCAAACTGAGAATGGGTAATGCACTCTACCGAAGAGGCTAGCAAATATGTGGAGGTGAGAGTGCATATATCGATGGATTGACGTTAGTCATAAAGAACTAACATACTTATTGCAAGGTTCTATTATCTCTCTCGAAGCAAATTACTACTCGTATGCTCTTAGGATGGAGGTTCATAGGAGTTAGCCATTGCATGCCGCCGATTATAACGGCACAAAGGATTTCAATCAAGGATAATTTATGCTCCAATTTTCATCGCATAACTAGAGACTATACATGCATGCGTCGGGAATCACAATCCTTAACATCAATATTTTTACTTATCCATAATAATCAACTAGAGCACCCACATATTACTATCTTAATGTTGAAAAACTATTGAACGGAATCAAACATATCATATTCAGTGATCTACAAGTTTTATGATGGATTTTATGACCAACCATGTAAATGACCAATTCATGTTGACTCTCTAAATAGTTATAAGTGAAGGATGTGAGTTTAATTCTTATTACAAAAGACCTGGACATGCTCTAATAAATATAAGTGAAGCAAAAGAGTATTCTATAAATAATGATTTTCTATATGTAGAGAAACAGGCATGCAAGTTCAAATGGTATAGGTGAAGCACATGAACTTTCAATAAATAAAGCCATACTCAAAAGATATAAGTGAAGTGTGAATATCATTCAATAAATCAACCATGGACTTTCCCATACCATCATGGTGCATTATCAAAGGAAAATAAAAGGCAGACGATGCTCCAAGGATTTACACATATCATGTGAACAAAACAAAAACCGAGACTTGCCTATAATTGTTGAAGAAGAAAGATGGGATGCCTTCCAAGGCATCCCCAAGCTTAGACGCTCGACTCTCCCTGAATAATTACTTGGGGTGCCTTGGGAATCCCTGAGCTTAAACTCTTTCCTTCTCCTTATTCTTCTCATATCAATACCTCCTCGTTCTTTGAACACTTCATCTATAGAAAACTTAAGAGAACTTTCATTAGAAAGGTTAGTACATATAACATCAAATCGCATCATGTCTTGCCATAACATTATTGTATAATTATAATCTAACATTACCTACTGTATTCTTTCACAATTCTATGGCTCCCGAGTCAATGGGGATATATAAGAACTCAAACATAAACGGTCAAAGCAACTATAACAACAATCTGTGAAAAACAGGACAGTCTATAAAGCTGCACACGAATACCATACTTCTGTAACTTCAAAAATTCTGAAAAAATAGGACGTGGTAGAAAATTTGTATAAAAGTACTTTGAAAAAATTCAGAAACTCTTGACATTCTAGTAAAATATAAAAAATCAAACACTACAGCCAAAGTTTTTATTTTCACACAGCGCATATCAAACAAGCAATTTAAACATCCTAAAGGTAATTCTTGGCACATTGTTTTTATTATACAATGGATTTGTAGAAGAGGATAATTATTTTTTGTTGAAAAGTTGTTGTAATCAAGATTCACAAAGTTTCCATGGGCATGAACAAAAGTTGAAGGACGTCCCCCACTTCAACAACGCTCATCGTTCTTACATTCGTTGCTATTTTTGAAAAGATTTTAGGTTCCCCACTTTTTTTAATTATTTTAAAAGCACACATCAGAAATAAATGACTCTCTAAATCTCGAGGGTTGTCTCCCTGGAAGTGTTTTCTTTAAAGCCATTAAGGTACGCACACAGTGCTCAAATAATTGATCCACCTGGATCCCATGGTATATCAAAGCCAATTTTAATTAACAATGATTTGTAATTAAGTAGTGAGCACAAAGTGATATATATCGTGTGACAACAAAGTCTAACTCTCTTCCTATGCATTCACATGTCATAATAGAACAATTCATTCACATAAAGTAAAGGCCAATACATAGCATAAGTTGTTTCTTGCAATTTAATCATATTGGAATCATAGAGAGGTGAAGATTTGTTTCTTCTCTCATAATCATTGCAAGTAGGAGCGGCAAGCACGTGAATTTTATATTCATGAAAATCATCATGTGTAATAGTGAAACACAACCCATCAATATAATCCTTAATAAGTGCAAACTTCTCCGATATAGTGTAGTTGGGAGAATACAAAAAAATAGGACTACCTTGTGTGGGTGCAATAGCAACAATTTCATGCTTAACATAAGGAACTATAGTGAATTCATCTTCAAAAGCATAATTCATATTGGCATCAAGTCCATCAAAAAGGGTTATTTCAAATGAATCCACAGGATTATAAAACTGATCATCGCATTCATCCTTTGGTATGTGCTAAGGGAAACTAAAAAATGTATGAGTTGAAGAGTTAGTCTCATTAGAAGGGGGGCACGGGTAGCTAATCTACTCTTACTCCTTTTGTTCTTTGCTCTCCTCCTCATCATTTTCATCTAATGAGCTCACAATTTCAGCAATTTCTTCTTCCGTAGATTCTTGCAAAATATTAATCTCTTCCAAGGCAGCATTCATTCTTTCAATGAATTCGTTAACTTAAGCATTAGAAGCATAGTTTTCATAGCAATATTTAAGTACGACAAAATTTTCAGTTTTGTAAAAAGTATCATCATACTTTTAATCAAAGAAGGAATTTCATAAGCATCCTTAAAAGCAACAAATTCTTCAATTTTTGAACATCATAACAACAATAAGCCTTCTTGTCATAAGAAGGTAGTATTTCATTATCATTAAACAGACATTGGTAGGGAAGTTATTTTTTAGTTTCTTCAGAACAACAACTAGAATTATGTATTTCGCATAACTTCCAAGCATAGCAACACAAAGTATTAATTTGATTTCACAAGAGTTTCCCTTTTGGAGATATGTTGTGTCTCCCATAATAAGCATGCTAATTTAATGATTTTCCCTCAACTAAGCTAGTTGGGTTTTCAGTACGAGCACAAAGGGATCAAATATGATCCAAGTAATATTCTTCGCTAGTACGAAACACTATTTGTCGGATGTTGGCCTACGCAAAACCCTAAGGATTCGAACTCAGTGGCGCGCATGGAGGCCACACAACAGATTCGATTCTCTAGGCTCGTCACTTGATGGTCAAGGCTAAGAACTCACGCGACGGTGAGAGAGATCACAAACACGGTAGTTTACCCAGGTTCGGGCCGCTGTTAAACGTAAAACCCTACTCCTGCTTTTGGTGGATTGCCTCTCACGGAGGTGGTGGAATTAGTACAGTGCTCTCGAGCCTCCACAGGCCAAGTGGCCAGGTGTATTTTTCTACTGTCTGAATGGACTCTCCCTCTCATGTATTCTACCCTCTCCATTTATAGCGGAGGCCTGGGTCCTCTTCCCTCATAGCTTCGTTGGGAAGGGATCCCACAGCGGCCAATTTTGAAGGGGAACAGGGGAACATGCTCCCCTGCCCAAAGGTGGTCTTCGCCTACAAATAAGTGTCCATGATGCAGAGACGGGCCCGTTGGTGACGTTTGCCCAACTGACGGGCGACGTTGGCTTCGTTGCACCAGAAGGGAAACCTTTGGAAGATGCCTTTGCAACGCCTGTACCCTCATGCCCTCTTTGTACCAAAAGGGGATATGCCCCACTCTGCCATCTGCTGCCCGCCTGTCCTTTCCCGGTGTCACCCTTGACTCCTAAGGCTGGGCCCTATCTCAGAATGTCTGCCGCTCCAGTGGGGTCCTGAGGAGACCTCGTGCAGGTTTTGAAGTCGTTCCTCCTCGTGAGGCCTGGCCCCTAATGAGGGCCTTGTCGAGCCTGCTGATGCTTGGTCAGTGGAGTGGGCCAACCCTGGGCGGCAGACAGGCGAGTCTGGTAACCCCCGTTCCCAGAACACCGAGAGTAGCCCCCGGGACCAAGGCGTGCCCGGGCTGGTTCATGGCGAAGCCTTGGAGGCAGTCCGAAGCGTCGTGGGCCCTAAATGTCTGCGGGTTAGGCTTCACGAGTGCTACGCAGCCTGGTGGCAACACAAATTGATGTGACGCCTGGGTGTAGCACCAACCATCATTGCTGCAAGTGTAGTGGGTCGATGCTCTATGTGTGCTGGCCCCAGTCCCACAGATCTCCCTGCCGCCGTGTGGCGCGGTCCGTTACCTAGGTCGTTTCTCACGGGGCAAAGCCCTGGCACCAGGGTGCCAGGTGGCTTTGTGACCGGTAAGGCTCGTGAGGCGCTATGCTCAGGAGTCCCCTTAGACATTCAAGCGGCTTTACGTCGACAGGTCCCAGTCCCACTCATTTCCCTGTCGCGAGGCATGACTTGTCAAGGTCGCACCTCGTGGGACAAGGCCATGGCTCCCGGGTACCAGGTGGCTTTGCGACCGGTAAGGTTCTTAAGGCGCAATGCTCAGGAGCCCCGTTGGACGTTCAAGAGGCCCTCGCGAGTTCTATTTTTGGAGGTCCCTAATCTACATTCAGGAAGCTATGCGTTGGTAGGTCCTAGTCCCGCACATTTCCCCGCCGTCGTGAGGCACAACCCGTTACCAAGGTTGTTCCTCAAGAGGCCAGGCCCCGACACCGGGGTGCCATGTGGCTTTGTGACCGGTAAGGCTCCTGAGGCACTATGCTCAGGAGCCCCCTTAGGCGCTCAAACTGTCCCAAGATAAACACCTGTTGTGAGGAAAGACCAAATGTTGTTCCCTTTCCAGGACGGTGCGCCGAACCGCGAATAGACCTCTTGAGCGAGTGCTGGTTGGCATGAGTCTGTGGACTCGTCAGTGAGTACCACACATGGATTTGGGTGCCATGGCCTTGGTGAGGTGATGGCACCATGCCCCCAGCCCCTGCTCGCGAGGCACGAGCAGGTGAGGGCAGACGGATGCTCGACTCAGAGGAAAAGAGCGTGCTGGGAAGAGTTGCAGGGAAAATAAGTTTTTGCAGAAAGCGTCATGTGGAAAGGCCTCGAGTTTTTATTTCATAAATACTAGTAAATCCAAGCCAGAAAAAGGAAATGCAAGACGCGTCTGGCACCTAATCTATTCTCCGCCTCCATCACCCCCCAGCGCTGAGATAGGGCTTCCACTAGGCGTGGTGTGGACCCCTTCCTCGTCCTCGGGGGGGGGGGGGCTGGGCATCTATAGGTTCGGCTCGTTATTACGTGACAGTGTCACGGTGCGGGTGTATCTGGGAGGTCGCGAGGACGCTTTGGCCTCGCGAGTGTCTGTACCCCCAAGGCAATAGGTGCCTGATTATGAAAGTCATTGGTGGACTATGTTGATTTCCTTCATCTTCCCCACTATGCGTGAGATGGACCCCTTCCACATCCTTGGGGGGCCCTGTGCGTATACAGCCTTAGATCGTTATTACGTGAGAGTGTCACAGGATGAAGGAGGTTCCACAAAAATTGAATGACGATGCAGGGTTGATGCAGAGGCCACGCGGAGGCAGTGCTGGGGCGGTGTAGAGTCGTCTTGGGTAGAAGTTCTAGGTGTTCTGGATGGGAACTCCATCTTGAGTTACTAGATGCACGGAGCCAGGTCTGGAGACGTGGACGACCTTGAATGGGCCTTCCCACATGGGCGAAAGCTTATGCAAGCCTTCCGTGGATTGGACCTGCCTCAGGACGAGATCGCTGACTTCGAGGGTCGTGGAGCGGATGTTGTGGTAGTGGTAGCGCCGCAAGGCCTGCTGGTACCTCCTGGCTCAGAGAGAGGCCGGGGGGCGCACCTCCTCTCCAAGTACGAGGTCCGCCCCGCGGAGCCTCGTGATGCTCCTCAACGATGGTTGATTTCATGGGGAAGAACTGCCTCAGCTCTGTAGATGAGGAAGAACGGGTTTTCGCCAATGGGTTTTGTAGCACTGGTGCAGATGGACCATAGTACCGACGGGAGCTCATCGACCCAACCTCGGCTGCAAGCTTCGAGCTTCTTCTTGAAACTCCTCACCTTCAAACCCCACATGACCTCTTTGTTGGCGTGCTCTGCCTAGCCATTGCTCCGCGGATGGTCCACTGATGCATAGCATATCTGTGTACCAAGGTTAGAACAGTAAATCTTGAAGAGCTGGCTGATACGGCAACAAAAGAACTTCCCCCGCAACGGCGCCAGAAATCCTTCTGCAACTTCTCAAACAACAGCGCCAGAAATTGACACGTTGACGGAGACTGGGCTTGCGTTGGTTTTTTCCCTTGAAGAGGAAAGGGTGATGCAACACAGGAGCAGTAAGTATTTCCCTTAGTTTGAGAACCAAGGTATCGATCCAGAAGGAGGGTCTCGTCAAGTCCAGAGTACCTGCGCCAACACAAACAAACTTGCACCCAACGCTTCAAAGGGGTTGTCAATATCTTGAAGATTGTTTGCAAAAGTGAGATCTGAAGGCGGAAAGTGCAACGAAGTAAAAAGTGTAAGGCTGAAAATATGGTGTGGAGTAGACCCGAGGGCCATAGTGTTCACTAGAGGCTTCTCTCAAAACAGCAAATATCACGGTGGGTAAACAAATTACTGTCGAGCAATTGATAGAACCACGCAAAGTCATGACGATATCTAAGGCAATGATCATACATATAGGCATCACGTCCGAGACAAGTAGACCGATACTTTCTGCATCTACTACTATTACTCCACATATTGACCACTATGCAGCATGAATCTAGTGTATTGAGTTCATGACGAACAGAGTAACGCCTTAAGCAAGATGACATCATGTAGAGGGATAATCTCAAACCAATGATGAAAACCCCATCTTTTTACCCTTGATGGCAACAACATGATGCGTGCCTTGCTACCCTTTCTGTCACTGGGTGAGGTCACCGCAAGGTATGAACCCAAAAGCAAGCACTTATCCCATTGCAAGAATCATAGATCTAGTTGGCCAAACAAAACCCACAACTCGAAGAGAATTACAAGGATATGAAATCATGCATAAGAGAGATCAGAAGAAACTCAAATAAGATTCATAGATAATATCATCATAAATCCACAATTCATCGGATCTCGACAAACACACCGCAAAAGAAGATTACATCGGATAGATCTCCATGAAGATCATGGAGAACTTTGTATTGAAGATCCAAGAGAGAGAAGAAGCCATCTAGTTACTAGCTATGGACCCATAGGTCTATGGTGAACTACTCACGCATCATCAGAGAGGTCATGGTGTTGATGAAGAAGCCCTCCGTGTCCGAATCCCACTCCGGTAGGGCACCAGAACGTGCCCCAGATGGGATCTTACGGAGACAGAAGCTTGCGGCGGCGGAAAAGTGATTTCGATGATCTCCTGATTTTTTTGGGATTTTTAGAGAATACATAGGCGCAACACCTAGGGCAGAGGGCGCCCAGGGGGCCCACAAGCCTGTGGGCCGCGGCCTCCCCCTAGCCGCGGGATGGGGGCTTGTGGCCCCCCTGAGGCTCCCCTGCCTTGGCTCTCAAGCTTCCCGATCTTATTCCGTTACGAAAAAAATCTTTTCGGGGATTTTCTTCCGTTTGGACTCCGTTTCAAAATCTCCTCTGAAAGGGGTCAAAAACATGGAAAAAACAGGAACTGGTATTTGGCACTGTGTTAATAAGTTAGTCCCAAAAATATATAAAAGGCATGCAAAACATCCAAAGTTTGACAAGATAATAGCATGAAACCATCAAAAATTATAGATACGTTGGAGACGTATCATGCATCCCCAAGCTTAACTCCTGCTCGTCCTCGGGTAGGGAAGTGATAAAGAATGAATTTTTGATGTGGAATGCTACCTAGCATAGTTGTCCTTTGCAACTTATTTCACGTGACATGAATGTTCAGATCCGTAAGATCCAAAACAATAGTTTGCTATTGATATGAAAACAATAATACTTCTAGCAAACTAGCAAGGTAATCATGAACTTTCAAAATAACAAGGACAAGGAAAGTTATCCCTACAAAATCACATAGTCTAGCCATGCTCCATCATCCTCACACAACTAATGTAAATCATGCACAACCCCGGTATTGGCCAAGTAATTGTTTTCGCAATCTTACTTTCTCAAACTTTTTATAACTATCACACAATAGATGAGCGCAAACCATGGATATAGCACTATAAGTGGAATAGAGTGTGGTGGTGGTTGTGAGACAAAAAGGAGGAGATGGTCACATTGACTTGGCGTATCAAAAGGCTATGGAGATGCCCATTAATAGATATCAATGTGAATGAGTAGGGATTGCCATAACAGAGATGCACTAGAGCTATAAGTATGTGAAAGCTCAAAAGGAAAACTAGTGGGTGTGCATCCAACTTCCTTGCTCATGAAGACCTAGGGCAATTTTGAGGAAGCCCATCATTGGAATATACAAGACAAGTTATATAATGAAGATTCCCACTAGCATATGGTAGTGACAAAACAAGAAGCTCTCAATCATGAAGAACAAGGTGCTATTATGAAGCACAAGTGTGGAAAAAGATAGTAGCATTGTCCCTTCTCTCTTTTTCTCTCTTTTTTCATTTGGGCTCTTAGGCCTCTCTTTTTTTGGGCTCTTTGGCCTCTATTTTTTTATTTCCTCACATGGGACAATGCTCTAATAATGATGATCATCACACTTTTATTTACTCACAGTTCAAAGCTCACAATGATGATGACTCCATAGGAAATGCCTCCGACAGTGTACCGGGATGTGCAACGATCTAGCATGGCGTATGACGTTGAAACATCTCGCTAGCTATCTTACGATCATGCAATGGAAATATGAGAGTGATGACACAAGTCATGAGACGGAACGGTGGGAGTTGCATGGCAATATATCTTGGAATGGCTATAAAAATGCCATAGTAGGTAGGTATGGTGGCTGTTTTAAGGAAGAAATATGGTGGGTTTGTGCACCGGCGAAAATTGCGCGGCACTAGAGAGGCTAGCAATGGTGGAAGGTGAAAGTGCATCTATACCATGGACTCACATTATTCATGAAGAACTCACATACTTGTTGATAAAGTTTTTATTAGTAATCGAAACAGAGTGCTAAACGCATACTCCTAGGGGAAGGGTCGGTAGGTGTTAACCATCGCGCGATCCCGACCTCAACACAGAGGATGACAATCAATAGATCAATTATGCTCGGACTTCCTAACATAGCGGTTCACCATACGTGCATGCTACGGCAATCACTAACTTCAACACAAGTACTTCTAGATTCACAACACCCTACTAACATAGCTCTTAATATTACCAAATTCGTGTCTCAAAACTATTTGAGAGGAATCAAAACTTCTCTTTCTATTCAATGCACATGAAGATGGAGGTTTTTGCATCCTCTTTGGGTACCTATCACATTTGGGACTACTTTCATATCATAAGCCAATTACCAAGTCACGCACCGCCGTGCTCTAAAAGATAAAAGTGAAGCACAAGAGCAAAAAGTATCTAGCTCAAAAGATATAAGTGAAGCACTATGAGCATTCTAGCAAAAATCATGATGAGTGCATGTCTCTCTCTCTCTAAAAAAGGTGTGCAGCAAGGATGATTGTGACACAACAAAAAGAAAAGACTCCTAAGATACAAGACGCTCCAAGCAAAACACATATCATGTGGTGAATAAAAATATAGCTCCAAGTAATGTTACCGATGGATTGAAGACGAAAGAGGGGATGCCTTCCCGGGGCATCCCCAAGCTTAGGCTTTTTGGTGTCCTTGAGTTTGGCTTGGGATGCCTTGGGAATCCCCAAGCTTGAGCTCTTTCCACTCCTTATCTCATCGTCCATGAGAACATCACCCAAAACTTGAAAACTTCACAACACAAAACTTAAACAGAAACTCGTGATAACATTAGGACAAGAAAACAAACTACCACTTGTTTTGGTACTGTAGCAAACTTGAATTCCATCTATATTGGTGTTGAGCTACTCTATTCTCACTTTTCCATGGCTAGTACCCCCCGATACTAACCATAGTTTCATCAAAACAAGCAACCAACTCAACAAAAACAGAATCTGTCAAAAACAGACCAGCCTGTAGCAATATGTATATTTTGTGTACTTCTGGTACCTCAAAAAATCTGAAAACTTACGATGGCCTCGGTAAAAAGCATATCAACCAGAGCAACACGAATCAACTCAAAAGCTCTTTCTGAATAAAACGGAAAAATCATCTCGTGAGCGAAAAGTTTCTGTCTTTTTCCAGGAGGATCAAACAACCATTTCCAAGACTAGTCATAAAGATTTTGCTTGGCTCAAACACAAAAAGAAACAAAAAAACACAATCACAACAGAATTGTGATGGTGTGGACGTAACAAAACAGAAAGAAAAAGATAAATTCATTGGGTTGCCTCCCAACAAGCGCTATTGTTTAACGCCCTTAGCTAGGCATAAATGCGATAGAATCACGTATCGTCGTCTTTGGTGCTCAAACCATAAGTGGCCCTCATCATGGATTCATAAGGCAATCTTATTTTCTTTCTAGGAAAGTGTTCCATGCCCTTCCTTAAAGGAAATTGGAATCTAATATTCCCTTCCTTCATATCGATGATAGCACCGATAGTCCTTAGGAAAGGTCTACCAAGAATAATAGGGCATTTAGGATTGCAATCAATGTCAAGCACAATGAAATCCACGGGTACATAGTTCCTATTTGCAATAATAAGAACATCATTGATCCTTCCCATGGGTTTATTGACAGTAGAATCAGCAAGATGCAAATTAAGAGAACACTCTTCAATCTCATTAAAACCCAGAACATCACATAAACACTTTGGAATCGCAGAAAACTAGCACCCAAATCACACAAAGCATTACACTCATAGTTTTTTATTTCGATTTTGATGGTAGGTTCCCACTCATCATGAAGCTTTCTAGGGATAGAGACTTCCAATTCAAGTTTCTCTTTAGGATATTTTATCATAGCTTCGACGATATGATCGGTAAAGGCCTTGTTTTGGCTATAAGAGTGTGGAGAGTTTAATTAACATAGATTGCATCAAAGAAATGCATTCAATCAAGGAGCAACTATAAAAATTGAATTCCTTGGAATCCACGGTAGTAATTTCATTACTACTCAAAGTTTTAACATCTTCTAATCCACTTTCAATGCTTTTAGCATCAAGATAGATGGACTATGAATCATTGGGGCACTTTTCAACCAAAGTGGATTCATATCCAGCCCCATAATCATTAGGTTTGACACAAGAAAAAAAAGATTCAATGGGAGTCACACCAAGCACTTTAAGATCTTCGTGATTCTCATCACGAGAACACGCCTTTTTAAGCCATTCATGTCTAGCACGAATTTTGGCGGTTCTTTCTTGGCTCTCAATCATGGAAACACGCATAGCATTCAAAGTTTCATCCATGTTGATTTTCGGAGGAGCACACCTAACTTTCAAAGCATCAACATCACTAGACATTCTATCAAGGCTCTTAGCCAAATCGTCAAATTTGAGTAGCTTTTCCTCTACGGACGCATTGAAAATCTTTTGAGAGTTGATGAACTCTTTGATATTACTCTCTTGATCAGAGGGTAATCTATTGTAATTTCCATGGGTATTGTTGTAGGAGTTGCCAAAATTATTAGAGGAGTTACTAGGAAAAGGCCTAGGAACATAGTTTCCTCTAAAAGCATTGTTGTTGCCAAAGTTATTCCTACCAACAAAATTAACGTCCAAGCTAGCGTTTCTACTCTCAATCAAAAAAGACAAAGGCAAATCATTAGGATCCAAAGGAGCACTTCTACTAGCAACCAAATTCATTAACTCATCCATCTTAGCACTCAACGAGTTAATTTCCTCTATAGCGTGTACCTTCTTACTAGTAGGTGACCTTTCAGTGTGCCACTGAGAGTAGTTTGTCATGACGTTGTCTAAGAGCTTTGTGGCTTCTCCTAACGTGATTTCCATGAACGTTCCACCTCAGGCGGAGTCCAAGATATTTCTAGAAGCGAAATTCAAGCCAGCGTAAAAGATTTGAATAATCATCCAAAGACTCAAGCCATGAGAGGGACAATTTCTAATCATTAATTTCATTCTCTCCCAAGATTGTGCAACATGTTCATGATCAAGTTGCTTGAAATTCATGATATCATTACGGAGAGTGATGATCTTAGCAGGCGGAAAATACATGGATATATAAGCATATTTGCACTTATCCTAAGAATCGATACTATTTTTGGGCAAAGAAGAAAACCAAGTTTTTGCGCGATCTCCCAACGAGAAAGGAAAAGCTTCAATTTAATCACGTCATTATCCACATCTTTCTTATTTTGCATATCATAAAGCTCAATGAAGGTATTGAGATGGGATGCGGCATCTTCACTTGGAAGGCCAGAGAATTTCTCTTTCATAACAAGATTCAGCAAAGCGGCATTGATTTCGTATGACTCCGCACTAGTGGCGGGAGCAATCGGAGTACTAATAAAATCATTATTATTAGTATTCGAGAAGTCACAAAGTTTGGTGTTTTCGTTCATGGTGACTTCAGCAAGCAAGCAGTCACACAAGCAAACAAAGAGCAGGCGAGAAAAAGGGCGAACGAGAAAGCGAACGAAAAAGGCAAACAAAAAAGGCAAACGAAAAAAAGGCAAATTGGTGAAGTGGGGGAGATGAAAACGAGAGGCAACTGGCAAACAAAGTAAATGCAAGAGATGAGTTTGCGACACCTACTTGGATGAGTTCTTGACTTGATCTTCCTCCCCGGCAACGGCGCCATAAATTCTTCTGCTACGGCAACAAAAATTCTTCCCCGGCAATGGCGCCAGAAATCCTTCTGCTACTTCTCAAACAACAACGCCAGAAATTGACACGTTGACGGAGACTGCGCTTGCGTTGGTTTTTTCCCTTGAAGAGGAAAGGGTGATGCAACATAGGAGCAGTAAGTATTTCCCTCAGTTTGAGAACCAAGATATCAATCCAGAAGGAGGGTCTCTCAAGTCCTGAGTACCTGCACAAACACAAACAAGCTTGCACCCAACTCTTCAAAGGGGTTGTCAGTCCCTTCAAGATTGCTTGCAAAAGTGAGATCTGAAGGCTGAAAGTGCAGCGAAGTAAAAAGTGTAAGGCTGAAAATATGGTGTGGAGTAGACCCGGGGGCCATAGTATTCACTAGAGGCTTCTCCCAAAATACCAAATATCTTGGTGGGTAAAAAAATTACTGTCGAGCAATTGATAGAACCACGCAAAGTCATGACGATATCTAAGGCAATGATCATAAATATAGGCATCACGTCCTTGACAAGTAGACCGATACTTTCTGCATCTACTACTATTACTCCACATATCGACCGCTATCCAGCATGCATCTAGTGTATTGAGTTCATGACGAACACACTAACGCCTTAAGCAAGATGACATGACGTAGAGGGATAATCTCAAACCAATGATGAAAACCCCATCTTTTTACCCTTGATGGCAACAACACGATGCGTGCCTCGCTACCCCTTCTATCACTGGGTGAGGTCACCGCATGGTATGAACCCAAAACCAAGCACTTCTCCCATTGCAAGAATCATAGATCTAGTTGGCCCAACAAAACCCACAACTCGAAGAGAATTACAAGGATATGAGATCATGCATAAGAGAGATCAGAAGAAACTCAAATAAGATTCGTAGATAATCTGATCATAAATCCACAATTCATCGGATCTCGACAAACACACCGCAATATAAGATTACATCGGATAGATATCCATGAAGATCATGGAGAACATTGTACTGAAGATCCAAGATAGAGAAGAAGCCATCTAATTACTAGCTATGGACTCGTGGGTCTATGGTGAACTACTCACGCATCATCAGAGAGGTCATGGTGTTGATGAAGAAGCCCTTCGTGTCCGAATCCCCCCTCCGACAGGGCACTAGAACATGCCCCAGATGGGATCTTGCGGAGACAGAAGCTTGCGGCACCGGATGGAAGCAGAACTGCATAGCGTAGCGAAGCTTGTCTCCCATCGGGGAAGTGAGAGGGACACCAGCTCCCGCTCCCATTCGCGTGAAGGCTACGTCGAAGTTCATTGCCCATCCCTCAGGCGCCTCTGCTCCAGGGTCAAGGGATTGGTTCCCTTCTAGCCCCCGGTCCGGCGCGTCCATCCATTCTGCCACGAAGTCGGCCAAGGAAACTCCCTTGATGACCCTGGTCATGCTGAATTCGATTTTGAAGGCCTGCAGCTCGATGTTCCACTCAGCAACTCTTCCTGCTGCGTTTGGGTCGTGCAGGATCTTCTCCAAGGGCTAAGCGGAGATGACCTTGACCGGGTGTCCTTGGAAGTAGTCACATAGTTTGCGCGAGGCGACGAGGAGCACCAGAAGGAGTTTCTGTTGCATGGGGTAGCGCAGGCGCACGTCCCGGTGTACCATGCTGACAAAGTTCACTTGGTGCTCGACGAGGACGCGTCCGCCCGGGGCGTCGCGCTCCTTGGTGGCCTTAAGAGGTCGGGGAGTTTCCTCGTCCGGAGGAAATGCCGGGGCCTCGGGAGGACAAGGCTCTTCATGACATGATTCGCCAGTCTGGGCCTCAGGTCCCTCCGCTCGTGGGGGAGTTGGAGCTTGTGAGTCGTGCGATCCCTCACAAGCGTCGAGTGAGGGTCCGCTGGAGCTTCCCAAAGTAGTGCCTTTGCCAGCTTGCTGTTCCCTTACTGCCACCAACGCGGCGCTGGCGGAGTGTGGGGTGGCAGCGGGGTACAGTAGTAGGGGCTCCCGTGTGCGAGGCGCCACCATGACCAGCGGGCTCCTGAGGTAACGCTTGAGCTTGTCGAAGGCAGCGTCGGTCTCCGGGGTCCACTCGAAGGGCCCTTTCCTTTTCATGATTTTGAAGAAGGGCAGAGCCCGCTCGCCAACCTTGGAGATGAAATGACCCAGGGAGATGACACACCCCGCGAGCTTATGCATTTCCTTGAGGGTTGTGGGCACTCTCGTCTTGTTTATGGCATTTACCTTTACAGGGTTAGCCTCGATCCCTCGGTGCGAAACTTGGAAACCAAGTAGCTTGCCCGATGGGACTCAAAAGATGCACTTCTCGGGGTTGAGTTTCAGGTTCAACTCCCGCAGGCTGGCCAAGGTTTCCTCCAGATCCTCCACGAGGGTATTTTCTTGCCTTGACTTGACCATGATGTCGTCGACGTTGGCCTCCGCGTTCTTCCCGAGCTGCGGCCCCAAGGCAATATGCATGAACCGCTGGAAGGTTGCCCTGGTGTTCTACAGCCAGAAAGGCATACACTTGTAGTAGTATACCCTGCACAGGGAGAGAAAGGCATCTTCTCGATGTCCTCCACTTCCATCTTGATCTGGTGGTAGCCCGAGAATGCATCCAAGAAGCACAGGAGGTCACATTCCGCGGTGGAGTCCATGATCTGGTCGATGCATGGTAGCGGGAACGGTACCTGAGGGCAAGCCTTGTTGAGGTTCGTGAGGCGTCCTTGATGTCCCCCATGACGGTAAGCACACCGCCCCTCCCTAGCATCCTGACAACGTTCTAACCCGGGTGCGTCACCGCCATGAACTGCGTCAGGGCGGGGTAGCCGAGTATAACATTGTATGGAAGGTGGATGTGAGCGACGTCAAAGTCGATCTTCTCGGTGCGGAATTTGGGGCGGGTGCCAAACGTGACAGGGAGACGGATCCGTCCGACTGGAACGACGGATCCCACCACAACCCCAGAAAAGGGCTTCGAGGGCATGAACTGCTCTCGGGGTAACCGCAGCGCGTCGAAGGCCTCCACTGAGATAACGTTGAGGCCCGCCCCGCCATCGATGAGGGTCTTGGAGACAGCCACGTCGGAGATTGTCGGCATGCACAACATGGGAAGCGCCCCGGAAGCCGTCGTGGTCAGGGTGGTTGTCGGGGCCGAGGGTGATGTCGATCTCTGCTACACACGCCATTCCGAGGGCTCGGGCCTTACGCATGCCGTCCCCCTGCGATGCAGGAAACGCTTGATGTGGCGGCTGGAGGGTGGCGCCTAGGATCCACCGAGGATGCACGCAACCGCAGGGACGACCCTGCTTGCTCGGACACCGTCCACCGCCCTGGATCGGCGGTTCTCGATGGTTGCACTTGCCATGGTGCTCCCAAGACGAGATCTCGTTCCTGCTGTTGGCATGGAGGCTCCGATAGATGCCCCCTACCTGGCGCGGCAAATGTTGGATTTCGGGCTCCGCAAAACCCTAAGGATTCCAACTCAGGGGCGCGCACACAGGCCACTCAACAGATTCGATAGGATCGTCACTCGATGGGAAAGGCTAAGAACTGACGCGACGGTGAGAGAGATCACAAACACGGTAGTTTACCCAGGTTTGGGCTGCTGAAAAGTGTAAAATCCTACTCCCGCTTTTGGTGGATTGCCTCCCATGGAGGTGCTGGAATTAGTACAGTGCTCTCGAGCCTCTAGAGGCCAAGTGGCTAGGTGTATTGTTCTACTGTCCGAATGAACTGTCCCTCTCAAGTACTCTACCCTCACTATTTATAGCGGAGTCTCAGGTCCTCTTCCCTCATAGCTTCGGCGGGAATGGATCACACAACAGCCAATTTGGAAGGGGCATAGGGGCACATGCTCCCCTACCCAAAGGTGGTCTTCGCCTGCAAAGTAACTGTCCGCGTTGTAGAGACGGGCCCGTGGGTGACGTTTTCTCTACTGACGGGCGGCGGCGGCTTCATTGCACCAGAAGGGAAACCTTTGGAAGATGCCTTTGGAACCCCTGTACCCTCCTCTCTTCTTTGCACCAAAAGGGGATTTGCCCCGCTCTGCCATATGCTGCTCGCCTGTCCTTTCCCGGGTGAAACTACGTTGCGGGAAAGAAACTAGAAGTACTTAGTAGGTGTAATAGATAGTTCTGCAAGATAATAAAGAATAAGTAATTAATAGCTAGGGGATGTTTAGATAAAGATTAATAAGTAATTTTTAGTATAAAGCTCTTTTCGTATCTCAAGAGAAAGATTGTCCATAGGCAATTGAATATGATATGATAGATACTTGTCATATGCAATGAGGGAGAGGCATAATACTTGTGTGGATACATACACAAAACACTGTCCCTAGTAAGCCTCTAGTTGACTAGCTCGTTGATCAAAGATGGTCAAGGTTTCCTGACCATAGGCAAGTGTTGTCACTTGATAACGGGATCACATCATTAGGAGTATCATGTGATGGACTAGACCCAAACTAATGAACGTAGCATGTTGATCGTGTCATTTTGTTGCTACTGTTTTCTGCGTTTAAAGTATTTATTCCTATGACCATGAGATCATATAACTCACTGGCACCGGAGGATTGCCTTGTGTGTATCAAACATCACAATATAACTGGGTGACTATAAAGATGCTCTACAGGTATCTCCGAAGGTGCCCGTTGAGTTAGTATGGATCAAGACTGGGATTTGTCACTCTGTGTGACGGAGAGGTATGTCGGGGCCCACTCGGTAATACAACATCACACACAAGCCTTGCAAGCAATGTGACATAGTGTAAGTCATGGGATCTTGTATTACAGAACGAGTAAAGAGACTTGCCGGTAAACGAGATTGAAATAGGTATGCGGATACTGACGACCGAATCTCGGGGAAGTAACAAACCGAAGGACAAAGGGAATGACATACGGGATTATATGAATCCTTGGCACTAAGGTTCAATCGATAAGATCTTCGTAGAATATGTAGGATCCAATATGGGCATCCAGGTCCCGCTATTGGATATTGCCGACGAGTCCCTCGGGTGAGGTCTACATAGTTCTCGAACCCGCAGGGCCTGCACACTTAAGGTTCAACATTGTTTTATGCATGTTTGAGTTATATGGTTGGTTAACGAATGTTGTTCGGAGTCCTGGATGAGAGGACGAACATCACGAGGGTTTCCGGAGTGGTCCGGAGATGAAGATTGATATATAGGATGACCTCATTTGATTACCGGAAAGTTTTCGGCATTACGAGGAATGTACCGGGAGTGATGAATGGGTTCCGGATGTTCACCGGGGGGCAGCCCACCTGGGGGAAGTCCATAGGCCTTAGGGGTGCTGCACCAGCCCTTAGTGGGCTGGTGGGACAGCCCAAGAGGCCCTATGCGCCAGGGGAGAAAGAAATCAAATGAAAAAAAGGGAATTGGGAAAGTGGAGAAGGACTCCACCTTCCTATCCTAGTTGGACTAGGACTGGAAGGGGAGGACTTCCCCCTTTGGTTCGGCCGACCCCTTGGGGCTCCCTTGAGCCTCAAGGAAATGTCCTCCCCCTCCCTCCTATATATACGGAGGTATTAGGGCTGATTTGAGACAACTTTTGCCACGGCAGCCCGACCACATACCTCCACGGTTTTTCCTCTAGATCGGATTTCTACGGAGCTCGGGCGGAGCCCTGTTGAGATAGATCACCACCAACGTCCGGAGCGCCGTCACGCTGCCGGAGAACTCATCTACCTCTCTGTCTCTCTTGCTGGATAAAGAAGGCCAAGATCATCGTCGAGCTGTACGTGTGCTGAACGTGGAGGTGCCGTCTGTTCGGCACTAGATCGGAACGGATCATGAGATGGATCGCAAGACGGTTCGTGCAACGGCTCGCAAGATGGTTCGTGGGACGGATCAGGGGACGGATCGTGGGATGGATCGCAGGACGGTTCATGGGACGGTTCGCGGGGCGGATTGAGGGACGTGAGGACGTTCCACTACATCAACCGCGTTTCTTAACTCTTCTACTTTGCGATCTACAAGGGTACGTAGATTGGAAATCTCCTCTCGTAGATGAACATCACCATGATAGGTATTGCGTGTGCATAGGAAATTTTTTGTTTCCCATGCGATGTTCCCCAACAGTGGCATCATGAGCTAGGTTCATGCGTGGATGTTATCTTGAGTAGAACACAAAAGTTTTTGTGGGCGGTGATGTGCGATTTGCCGCCCTCCTTAGTCTTTTCTTGATTCCGCGGTATTGTTGGATCGAAGCGGCTCGGACCGACATTACTCGCACGCTTACGAAAGACTAGTTTCATCGCTACGAGCAACCCCGTTGCTCAAAGTTGAATTGGATTTGACCGAGGAGGTCCTTGGAGAGTGGTTAAATAGCAATTCATACATCTCCGTTGTTGTGTTTGCGTAAGTAAGATGTGATCCTACTAGATACCCATGGCAACCATGTAAAACATGGAACAACAATTAGAGGACGTCTAACTTGTTTTTGCAGGGTATGCTTGTGATGTGATATGACCAACGATGTGATGTGATATATTGGATGTATGAGATGATCATGTTGTAATAGTTAATATCGACTTGCATGTCGATGGTACGGCAACCGGCACGAGCCATAGGGTTGTCTTTAAACTAACGTTTGTGCTTGCAGATGCGTTTACTAAATTGCTAGGATGTAGCTTTAGTAGTAATAGCATGAGTAGCACGACAACCCCGATGGCGACACGTTTATGGAGATCATGGTGTGACGCCGGTGACAAGAAGATCGTGCCGGTGCTTTGGTGATGGAGATCAAGAAGCACATGATGATGGCCATATCATGTCACTTATGAATTGCATGTGATGTTAATCCTTTATGCACCTTATTATGCTTAGAACGACAGTAGAATTATGAGGTGATCTCTCACTAAAATTTCAATCTCCAATTGTGTTGTCCCCGACTGTGCACCATTGCAACAGTTCGTCGTTTCGAGACACCACGTGATGATCGGGTGTGATAGACTCAACGTTCACATACAACGGGTGCAAAACAGTTGCACGCGCGGAACACTCGGGTTAAACTTGATGAGCCTAGCATGTGCAGGCATTTCCTCAGAACACATGAGACCGAAAGGTCGAGCATGAATCGTATAGTTGATATGGTTAGCATAGAGATGCTTACCACTGAAACTATTCTCGACTCACGTGATGATCGGACTTGAGATAGTGGATTTGGATCATGTGCCACTCAAATTACTAGAGAGATGTACTTTTTGAGTGGGAGTTCTTAAGTAATATGATTAAATGAACTAATTGTCATTAACATAGTCTAATGGTCTTTGCGAATTACGATGTAGCGTGCTATAGCTCTACTATTTTTATATGTTCCTAGAGAAAATTTAGTTGAAAGTTGATAGTAGCAAACTTTGCAGACTGAGTCTGTAAAACTGAGGATTGTCCTCGTTGCTGCGCATAAGGCATATGTCCTTAATGCACCACTCGGTGTGCTACACCTCAAGCGTCGTCTGTGGATGTTGTGAACATCCGACATACACGTTTCTGATGACTACGTGATAGTTTAGTGCAAAATACTTAATGGCTTAGAAGCAAGGCGCCAAAGACGTTTGGAAACGTCACGGAACATAAGAGATGTTCTAAAGAGATGAAATTGTGATTTCATGCTTGTGCCCTTGTTAAGAGGTATGAGACCTCCCACAAGATTATTTTTCCACAGAGTAAACGAGAAAAGCTCAATCATTGAACGTGTGCTCAGATTGTCTGAGTACGACGATCGCTTGAATGAACTGGGAGTTAATCTTCCAGATGAGATAGTGATGGTTCTCCAAAGTCACTGCCACCAAGCTATGAGAGCTTCGTGATGAACTATAACGTATCAAGGATAGATACAATGATCCTTGAGTGATTCGCAATGTTTGACACTGGGAAAGTAGAAATCAAGAAGGAGCATCAATAGTTGATGGTTAGTAAAACCACCAAGTTACAAGAAAGGCAAGGGCTAGAAGGGAGACTTCGTGAAACGGCAAAACAGTTGCTGCACTAATGAAGAGACCCAGGATTAAACCCAAACCCGAGACTAAGTGCTTCTGTTATGAGGGGAACGGTCAGTGAGGCGGAGCTACCCTAGATGCTTGGTAGATAAGAAGGCTGGCAAAGTCGAAAGAAGTATATTTGATATAGATGATGTTGATGCGTACTTTACTAGTACTCCTAGTAGTGCGAGGGTATTGAATACCGGTTCGGTTGCTAAGTGATTAGTAACACGAAATGAAAGCTAAGGAATAAACGGACACTAGCTAAAGGCGAGGTGACGATACGTGTTGGAAGTGTTTCCAAGGTTGATATGATCAAACGTCGCACGCTCCCTCTACCATCGGGATTGGTGTTAAACCTAAATAATTCTTATTTGGTGTTTGCGTTAAGCGTGAACATGATTGGATCGTGTTTATTGTAATATGATTATTCATTTAAAGAGAATAATGGTTACTCTATTTGCTTGAATAATCACCTTCAATGGTTTATTGAATCTCGATCGTAGTGTTACCCATGTTCATGATATTGGTGCCAAAAGATACATGGTAATGATGATAGTACCACTTACTTGTGGCACCGCCGCTTGAGTCGTGTTGGTATAAATTGCATGAAGAGGCTCTATACTGATGGATCTTTATACTCACTTGATTTTGAATCACTTGTGACATGCAAATCATACCACATGAGCAAGGCCTTGTTTTCATTGAGATGAGACAAGATAGTAACTTGTTGGAAGTAATACATTTTGATGTGTGCAGTCCAATGAGTGCTAAGGCACACAATGGATATCGTAGTGTTCTTACTTCACTGACAATTTGAGTAGATACAGGAGTATTTACTTGATGAATCACAAGTCTGAAATATTGAAAAGTTCAAGGCAATTTCAAAGTGAAGATCGTCGTGACAAGAGGATAAACTGTCTACGATGTGATCATAGAGATGAATATCTGAGTTGCGAGTTCTGGTACACAGTTAAGAGAATGTGGAAGTTGTTTCGCAATTCTTGCCACCAAGAACACCATGGTGTGATGGTGTGTCCGGACATCATAGCCGCGCCTATTTTATATGATGCATACTATGATGTCTCTTATCGAATTACCGCAATCATTTATGGGTTATGCATTAGAGACAACCGCATTCACTTTAAATAGGGCACTGTGTAATTCCTTTGATATGACACAGTATAGACTGAGGTTTAGAGAAATATAAACTGTCGTTTCTTGAAAGTTTGGGGCTGCGATGCTTATGTGAAAAAGTTTCAGTCTGATAAGCTCGAACCCAAAGCAGATGAAAGCATCTTCATAGGATATCCAAAACAGTTGGATGCATCTCCTATCTCAGATCCGGAAGCAAAGTGTTTATTTCTATTAACAGATCCTTTCTCGAGGAAAGGTTTCTCTCGAAAGAATTGAGTGGGAGAGTGGTGGAACTTGATGAGCTTATTGAACCGTCACTTCAACCAGAGTGTAGCAAGACACAAAAGTTGATCCTATGGCGCCTACACCAATTGAAGTGGAGGCTAATGATAGTGATCATTGGAGCTTCGAATCAAGCTACTTCAAACCTCGTAGGTTGACAAAGGTCACGTACTACTGCAGAGTGGTAAGGTAACCCTGTCTTGGAGGTCATGTTGTTGAGCAACAATGAACCTACGAGTTATGGAGAAAGCAATGGTGGGCCTGGATTCCGACAAATGGCTGGAGGCCATGAAATCCGAGAGAGAATCCATGTATAAAACAAAGTGTAGACTTTTGAAGCACTGCTTGATGGTAGTAAGACTATTAAGTAAAGATGGATCTTTATAAAGGAAGACAGACGATGATGGTGATAAGTCACTATTAAGAAAAGCTCGACTTGTCGCAAAGATGTTTTTGACAAGATCAAAGAGTTGACTATGATGTGACTTTTTCACTCGTAGCGATGCTAAAAATCTGTTGGAGTTATGTTAGTAGTTGCTGCATTATTTGTAAAATATTGCACATAGGAAGTCAAAACATTGTTTCCTCAACGGTTTCCTTGAGGAAATATTATATGCGATACAATCAGAATGTTTTGTCGATCCTAAGGATACTAACAAGTATGCAAGCTCCAGCGATCCTTCAATGGACTGGTGCAAGCATCTCGGAGTTGGAATATACACTTTGATGAGATGATCAAAGATTTTGGGTTTGTACAAGGTTTATGAGAAACTTGTACTTCCAAAGAAGTGAGTGGGAGCACTATATAATTTCTGATAAGTATATGTGGTTGACATATTCTGGATCAGAAGTAATGTAGAATTTTTGTAAAGCATAAAAGTTTTTTTGAAAGGAGTTTTTCAAAGGAATACCTGGATTGCGCTACTTGAACGCTTAATAGAAGTTTCAGCAAGATGCATGCCATGACAAGTTTTTGAAGGAGTTCAAAATAGATCAGCAAAGAAGCAGTTCTTGGTTGTGTTGTAAGGTGTGAATTTGAGTAAGACTCAAAACCCGACCCCGGCAGAATAAAGAGAATAGACGAAGGTCGTCGTCTATGCCTTGGCCATAGAATCTAAAGTATGCCATGTTGAGTACCGCACGTGATGTGTGCCTTGCCTCAAAGTCTGTTGATAAGTACACAGAGTGATCCATGATTGAATCACAAGCAGCGGTCAAAATTTATCCTTAGTAACTAATGGACTAAGGAATTTTTCTCGATTATGGAGGTGGTTAAAGAGTTCGTCGTAAAGGGTTACGTCGATGCAAGCTTCGACACTAATCCGAATAACTATGAGTAGTGAAACAGATTCGTATAGTAGAGTAGATATTTGGAGTATTTCCGAATAGCACGTACTAGCAGCATCTATATGATGAAATAAAGATTTGCAAAGAACACACGGATCTGAAAGTTTCAGAATCGTTGACTAAAACCTCTCTCACGAGCAACACGTGATCAGACCCCAGAACTATATGGGTGTTGGATTCGTTGAAATCACATGGTGATGTGAACTAGATTATTGACTCTAGTGCAAGTGGGAGACTGTTGGAAATATGCCCTAGAGGCAATAATAAATTAGTTATTATTATATTTCCTTGTTCATAATAATCGTTTATTATCCATGCTATAATTGTATTGATTGGAAACACAATACTTGTGTGGATACATAGACAAAACACTGCCCATAGTAAGCCTCTAGTTGACTAGCTCGTTGGTCAAAGATGGTCAAGGTTTCCTGACCATAGGCAAGTGTTGTCACTTGATAACGGGATCACATCATTAGGAGAATCATGTGATGGACTAGACCCAAACTAATGAACGTAGCATGTTGATCGTGTCATTTTGTTGCTACCGTTTTCTGTGTGTCAAGTATTTATTCCTATGACCATGAGATCATATAACTCACTGGCACCGGAGGAATGCCTTTTGTGTATCAAACGTCACAACGTAACAGGGTGACTATAAAGATGCTCTACAGGTATCTCCGAAGGTGCCCGTTGAGTTAGTATGCATCAATACTGGGATTTGTCACTCTGTGTGACGGAGAGGTATCTCGGGGCCCACTCGGTAATACAACATCACACACAAGCCTTCCGAGCAATGTTACTTAGTGTAAGTTATGGAATCTTGTATTACGGAACGAGTAAAGAGACTTGCCGGTAAACGAGATTGAAATAGGTATTCGCATACTAACGTTCGAATCTCGGGCAAGTAACATACCGAGGGACAAAGGGAATGACATACAGGATTATATGAATCCTTGGCACTAAGGTTCAATCGATAAGATCTTCGTAGAATATGTAGGATCCAATATGGACATCCAGGTCCCGCTATTGGATATTAACCGAGGAGTCACTCGGGTCATGTCTACATATGTGTCGAACCCGTAGGGTCTGCACACTTAAGGTTCGGCATTGTTTTATGTGTATTTGAGTTATATGGTTGGTTACCGAATGTTGTTCGAAGTCTCGGATGAGATCGCGGACATCACGAGGGTTTCCGGAATGGTCCGGAGACGAAGATTGATATATAGGATGACCTCATTTGATTATCGGGAAGTTTTTGGCATTACCGGGAATGTACGAGGAGTGAAGAATGGGTTCCGGATGTTCACCGGGGGGGCAGCCCACCTGGGGGAATCCCATAGGCCTTAGGGGTGCCGCACTAGCCCTTAGTGGGCTGGTGGGACAGCCCAAGAGGCCCTATGCGCAAGGGGAGAAAGAAATCAAATGAAAAAAGGGGAATTGGGAAAGTGGAGAAGGACTCCACCTTCCAATCCTAGTTGGACTAGGATTGGAAGGGGAGGACCCCGCTTTGGTTCGGCCGACCCCTTGGGGCTCCCTTGAGCCTCAAGGCAAGGTCCTCCCCCTCCCTCCTCCCCCTCCCTCCTATATATACGGAGGTATTAGGGCTGATTTGAGACAACTTTTGCCACGGCAGCCTGATACGTCTCAAATGTATCTATAATTTTTGATGGTGTCACGCTGTTATCTTGTCTTCTTTGGTTGTTTTATGTACCTTTTATATCTTTTTTGGGAGTAACTTATTAATTCAGTGCCAAGTGCGAGTTCCTGTTTTTTCCGTGTTTTTGACTCTTTTCAGATCTGATTTTGGAACGGAGTCCAAACGGAAGAAAAACCCCAAAATGATTTTTTCCCAAACGGAAGAAGACCAGGGGGCTTTTGGGCCAAGCCAGGTGGGCTCCAGGAAGCCCACAAGCTCCCACTCCGCCACCAGGGGCGAGGCGGCGGTGGAAAGGCTTGTGGCCTCCCTGGCCGCCCCCTGAGCTAGGTCTTTGGCCTACAAATTCCCAAATATTCCGCAAAAAATCAGGGAGCCTCAAAAATACTTTTCCGCCGCCGCAAGCTTCCGCTTCCATGAGATCTCATCTGGAGACCTTTCCCGGTGCCCTGCCGGAGGGGACTTTCGAGTTGGAGGGCTTCTTCATCATCATCATCGCCCCTCCAATGACTCGTGAGTAGTTCACTTCAGACCTACGGGTCTATAGTTAGTAGCTAGATGGCTTCTTCTCTCTCTTGGATCTTCAATACAAAGTTCTCCATGATCTTCATGGAGATCTATCCGATGTAATCTTCTTTGGCAGTGTGTTTGTCGTGATCCGATGAATTGTGGATTTATGATCAGATTATCTATTATATATATTTGAGTCTTTTCTGATTTCTTATATGCATGATTTGATATCCTTGTAAGTCTCTCCGAGTCTTGGGTTTTGTTTGGCCAACGAGATCTATGATTCTTGCAATGGGAGAAGTGCTTGGTTTTGGGTTCTTCCATGTGGTGGCACACATCAAGTAGTTGTCATCAAGGGTAAAAAGATGGGGTGTTTATCATTGGTTTGAGATTATCCCTCTACGTCATGTCATCTTGCTTAAGGAGTTACTCTGTTCTTATGGACTTAATACACTAGATGCATGCTGGATAGCGGTCGACGTGTGGAGTAATAGTAGTAGATGGAGACAGTATCAGTCTACTTGTTTTGGACGTGATGCCTATAGAAATAATCATTGCATAGATATTGTCACGACTTTGCGCGGTTCTATCAATTGCTCGACAGTAATTTGTTCACCCACCGTCTACTTGCTTTCATGATAGAAGCCACTAGTAAACACTATGGCCCCCGGGTCTATTCACATCCATCGTTTACACCTCCGCTTTTACTTTGCTTTGTTACTTTGTTGCTTTCAGTTCTCACTTGGCAAACAATATATAAGGGATTGACAACCCTTCATGGCGTTGGGAGCAAGCTTTTGTGTTTGCGCAGGATCTTAAGATACTCCTCCACTTGATTGATACATTGGTTCTCAAACTGAGGAAAATACTTACCATCGCTATGCTACATCACCCTTTCCGCTTCAAGGGAACACCAACGCAAGGCTCAAGGCCACGGGGGAAATCCTTTGCATACTTGCCTAGGAAGTCCCTTAAGGCATAGCCGCAGCAGAAAGATCAAGCAAAGTATTCTCCCGTCGATGTGCCTATTTCTGGCGCCGTTGGAAGGTCTTTTGTTGCAGTAGCAGAAGTATTTCTGGCGCCGTTGCCTTGGATACACAACAAACATCATAGCCCGACCACATACCTCCACGGTTTTTCCTCTAGATCGTATTTCTGCGGAGGTCGGGCGGAGCCCTGCTGAGATAGATCACCACCAACCTCCGGAGCGCCGTCACGCTGCCGGAGAACTCATCTACCTCTCCGTCTCTCTTGCTGGATCATGAAGGCCGAGATTATCGTCGAGCTGTACGTGTGCTGAAAGCGGAGGTGCCGTCTGTTCGGCACTAGATCGGAACGGATCGTGAGATGGATCGCAAGACGGTTCGTGCAACGGATCGCAAGATGTTTCGTGGGACGGATCGCGGGACGTATCGTGGGACGGATCACAGGACGGTTCGTGGGACGGTTCGCGGGGCGGATCGAGGGACATGAGGACATTCCACTACATCAACCGCGTTTCTTAACGCTTCTGTTGTGCGATCTACAAGGGTTCGTAGATCGGAAATCTCCTCTCCGAGATGAACATCACCATGATAGGTATTGCATGTGCGTAGGAATTTTTTTTGTTTCCCATGCGACATTCCCCAACACATATTGCAAACCCACCAACATGAATCATTCATGTGTGCGCCTCATGGAAAGCACCTTACTGTAGCACCATATCAACACAAAACTCATATCAATAACATCATACAACAATTAACCCATAGGACAAAAAAATCTACACAAACATCATAGGGTATCCACACATCATTGGACAATGATATATAGCATTAAGAACCATGTTTAAGTAGAGATTACATCAGGGAGAAGAGGTTTTACACTGCTGCAACGACAGGGAGAGATTTGGTTGGTACGACAGCAAAGTTGATGGTGTAGATCGCCATTATGATGGTTGCCCTGGCAGTGCTCTGGCGCCACCAGGAGAGGGGGGAGAGATGCCCCCTCATCCTTCTTCATTGGTCTCCCCCTATGTGGGAGGACACTTCCCCCTCTGGTCCATGATTGCCATGGCTCCCGGAGGTCAGCAGCCCCTTCGATATAGGATCTCTCTCTCCGTTTATCTCCTGTTTTCACCATTGTTTTGTGAACCATTCACCATTTCTTAAATTTGAGAGGATTTTTGTAATTAAAATATCTTTCTTGCGGTGGAAGCAGGAGCCCAACCAACTTACGAGCTGACCACAAGCCATCAAGGCATGACCCCCCCTAGGTTGCGCCATGTTGGCTTGTGGGGCCCTCAGGCATAATCTTGTGTTGATTCTTCTTCCCAAAATTCACATGTATTACAAAAAAATGTCCACAAATTTTTATCGCGTCTGGACTTCATTTGTTATGGAATTTCTACAAAAAAATAGGAACTGGCACTAGGCACTGTATATGTAAGTTAGTCCCAAAAAATAAAATAAAATGATGACAAAAGTATATGAAAGTTGTAGAATATTGGCATGAAGCAATCAAAAAGTATAGATAAGACGGGGACATATCAATAGTCACTAGCATCACACATAATTTCAAATGGTAGTTTCCAATCAGGTGGTTGAACAATGGGTGCAGTAATCAAAGCTTTCTTTAGTATTTCAAAGGCTTCTATAGAACCATGAACCAAAACAAAAGGAATATCTCTTTGAAGAAGGTTAGTTAATAGCCTAGAAATCTTTGAGAAATCACTAATGGAACGCCTATGGAAACCATCATGACCAAGGAAACTTCTTATACCTTTTATATCTTTTGGGCATGTCATTTCGTCTATTGCATCAACTTTGGTCTTGTCCACCTCAACGTCTCGTTTAAAATTTTTATACCCAAGGACTATACCTCCATTCACCAAAAAGCGACACTTCTCCCAATTATAGACAAGATTAGTTTCTTCACATCTCTGCAATACTCGATCAATGTTTCTTACGCAATCATCAAAATAAGTCCCACAAATGGAGAAATCATCCCTGAAAACCTAAACAATAAACAATATTACCATAAAAGTGAGATAATATAGAAGTCATACATCTTTGAAAGGTAGCAGGTGCATTGCATAGACCAAAATGCATACGCCTATAAGCATAAGTTGCAAAAGGACAAGGAAAGGTAGTTTTCTCTTGTTCCTATTTCTACATAGGTATTAGAGAAAAACCAGAGTATGCATCAAGAATACAAAAATGTGTGTGCTTAGATAGTCTTTCTAACATTTGATCAATAAAAGGACAAGGGTAATGATCTTTCCTAATAGCTTTATTTAATTTCCTGAAACCAATCACCATCCTATAACGAGTCACCATTCTTTGTGGAATAAGCTAATTTTTATCATTAGGAACAATAGTTATACAACCTTTCATAGGAACACAACAAACATGACCTACTCATCTACTATTGACAATAGGATAAATTATACCTACTGATAGAAGTTTTAATATACTAGTTCTTACTACCTCCTTCATCTAAAGACTGAGATGGTGTTGATGTTCAATGAGAGGTTTAGCGTCAGGTTCCATATTAGTTTTGTGCTAACAAAGAGTGGGGCCTATGCCCTTAAGATCATAAAGAGTATATCCAATAGCATTGCTATGCTTCTTTAGAGTTTTGAGTAATCTTGTTTATTCATGATCTGAAATATTAGCACTGATAACAATAGGATATATCTTCTTTTCATTGAGATACGCATATCTCAAAGTATCATGCAATTTATTTAGCTCATAAACATGATCTCCCTAGGGTGGAGGAGGATCCCCTAAGATATCAACTCGCAAGTTGTCTTTAAGAATATGTGATTTTCTAAAAACATATCATCTATTTCATATCTTTCATTCATATGTATATCATTTTCATGGTCTAGCAAATATTGTTCTAACGGATCAGTAGGGGGTACGACAATAGAAGCAAGACCAATTATTTCATCCTTATTAGGCAATTCCTTTTCATGTGGTTGTCTACTAAACTTAGAAACATTAAATTCATGAGACATATCATCAAAGCATACTTTGAACTTTTTAGTAGCACAATTAATTTCAGCATTCGTAATATTCAAGAAAGGTCTACCAAATATAATGGGACAAAAGTTATCTTGTTCTGAACCAAGTACTAGGAAATCAGTGGGGTAGTTGACTTTTCCACACAAGACTTCAACATCTCTAACAATCCCAAGTAGTGAAATAGTATCATGATTTGCAAGTTTAATAGTGACATGAATATCTTCAATCTTAGAGGGTGCTATGTCATGCATAATTCTTCATATAATGTAAAAGGTATAGCACTGATACCGGCACGAATGTCACACAAGACATGGTATCAATTATCTCCAATTTTAATTAAGACAATAGGCATGCCCACAACTGCCTTGTTTTTATGAAACTCATCCCGCTTGTTTCTAACAGATTTTGCAATTCTAGCACCTTCATCACAGAAGTAAATAACCTTACCATAAATATTATCAAAGAGGAGATCTTTGACTATAGTAACTTTAGGCTCAATATTTATTTGTTCTGAAGGTTTAGGTGTCCTAACGTGGATTTTATTAACCATGGTTGTACCTTAGCATGTTCCCTAATTCTAACAGGAAATCGGGGTTTCTCATTGTAAACAGTAGGAACAATTGGATCAACATGGCTAACAATTACTTCTTCTTTCCTAATCTTAACAGGTTCCTAGTTTTTCAATGTGAGGATGATATTTAAACCACTTCTCTTTGGGGAGACAACATGAGTAGAAAATGATTCACAAAAATTAAGTATTATGTCACAGTCAAGACCATATTTATTGCTAAACTCATGGAAAGTTGTAGTTTCCATAAAAGATTTAACACGATCAAAATTAAGCTTTATACTTTACTCTTTACCATTGTCGAGTTCCCAATCTTCAGATTTGCATTTAATTCCTTCCAGCAGATCCATTTGAATTCAATAGTCTCCTTCATATAGGAACCATTAGCACAAGAATCGATTTATACTTGATCGTCATGAGAAAGTCGAGCATAACTTTTTTTTATAATCATTTCTCTCGAGAGCTCATGGTTGGGGAAAGTGTGCTTCATAGATTTAAACCTCTTCCAAGCTTGAGTGATACGTTCTCCTTCACAAGGCCAGCAATTATGAATAAAGTTTGGATCATGATGGACTAGATGCATAGGATAAAACTTCTGATGAAATTCCAGCTTCAAGCGATTCCAGTCCCATGACTATCGGGGCCCTCTGATTAGGGGTACCCATGCTCCTCGGCGTTACCCGGCCGGATAAGCCTAGTTCGTTCGATTGGGTGAGCCTGGTGAGGAGGACCCTCGCGAGGAACCTTGCCTCACGAGGTGAGCACTTGAAGTTCGTCGCCAAGGGCCTCGGGAGGGCGTACGTGGCGATGCTTCCCTCTGAGAACCTCATGGAGTGGGCCCACCGAGGGCGACTTGCCACGGTCCCATGACCTGGCTCCTTCATGTGGATGAGGCATGCTATGCGGATGGCATAGGAGCAGTGCCAGCAGGCGCGGACATGGAGGAATTCCCCTTCTGTGCTAAGTAAGCTGGGCCACCTACCGTGCTCCGAAAGAAACTCCCAAGGTTTCTCGTTCGGCGAGAGAGGAGAAATATTGGGGGGCTCGGAAGGATGTTGGTCATCCCTGAGCCCACCAGCGCATGATGGAGAGAAAATTTTGCATGCGAAGACCACCTTTGTAAGGGCGGAATGCAGTCATGTCCCCTTTTGAAAATGGCCATTGTGGCAACCCTTTTCGCCAATGTTTTTGGGGGGAAGAGAACCAAGGCGATTATATAGGAGAGGCCCGGCCTTTGTAGAAGGAGATCCAACCTCATCCCAAGGCTAGGGCAAGAACTCACCTTTGTACTTGTCTTCCACCTCAAGCAATCCCATCACAAGGAGGAGTAGGGTTTTACACCACGAGGTGGCCCGAACCTGGGTAAACTGCCATGTATTTCAGCTCATCTTCCTACCTCGTGCCACTTAAGAGTCGCCGTGGAGTCGCGAGGTACAAAAGGATAGCAAAGTGAGGGCACCCCAGTGTTTCGAACCTTACCTTGTGTCCGCGGAGCCCTGATTCTAACATTTGGCTCATCTGGTAGGGGTGCACGGTCGTTCTCCGACGTAGTTTCGAATCGGGCTTCACGGACTCCATGACGAACACCCACTATCCACGAGCCGAGCGGGCAGCCGCTCGACGCATCGACCCATTGCCTTCGCCGTGCCAACCGCCCGCAGACACGCAAGTGCCCATACCTCGCTGTGTACGAGGATCCTCCGCCCTGAGCTGGCACAGGAGGGACCCTCAGCTGGCGGGCTCGTGCTCCAGGCTCGGCATCATTTTCAGTGGGGCCAAGGTGCTTCCACTGCCACCTTGCCCCCACGCTGCTGCATGCGTGGGTTACAGGGCACGGATCTTGGGGCATCAGCCCGTGCGTGCATCGGTGCGACGCGACCTTGGCCCACGAGGGCACCGCGGCACGCCGGGGGTGATGCGTCGTCGCGTGCATCCTGGACAGTGCCCAGGCACCGGGAGACGGCCAACACTCCAAGACGTCCTTCCGTAGGGCGGGCATAGCCCTCGGGAGGCACATGACGCGGGGCTCCCGGGATCCGCCCCCAAGGCCGTGATGCCGCTGCATGGCATTACCTTCGACGTGGAGGATCACCTCGGATCTTTTGTGCCATTGGGCGCCCTCCACATGGTGTGCACCCCCACCATCAGCGGGGTCGCTGTCACCAAGACGCTCATCGACGGGGGCACCAGGCTCAACATTCAATTCCGTTGTGCTTTCCGAGGCGCTCGAGGTGCCTTACGGCCGACTGCAGCCTACCGGGCCTCTCTATGGGGTAGTCGGCGAGGTTACGTCCCCTCTCTGCAAGATCCACCTCCCTGTCATCTTTGGCACCCGTCAAAACTACTGCACCGAGCTCATCAACTTTGACATGGCGCACATCAGCCTCTCATACAACGCAGTCCTAGGGTACCTCACGCTCACCAGATTCATGGTAGTGACTCATCCGGGGTACAACATCGTCAAGATCCCAAGCAGCAACTGTGTCCTGACCGTCAGGTGTGATGAGAGGGACGCGGTGAGCTGCCTCAAGGAGGAGCACGGAGCCGCAATGTCGACGGCTGTGTGTGCAGCAAGCGGGGGTGAGGTGATGCATTTTGAGAGCCTACTCAAGGTGGCCCCAACAAGGAAAAATCTGCAGTTCGCATAAGATCGGACCAAGATGAAGAAGGTGTCGCTGGATGACGGAGGCTCCGGCCCCACCTTCACCATCACCTTTCTTAGGGCTAAAGCGGATGTGTTCGCGTGGAAGGAGATCGACGTAACCGGAAAATCGAGGCATGTGATCAAGCACCACTTGGAAGTGTTCCACAACGAGAGCCCCAACAAGCAGAAGGTGCAGTGCCAAGCACCAGAAAAACAACACTTCATCATGCAGGAAGTGCAGAAGCTGCAAGAAGCCGGGGTCATCCACGTGGTGTGCCACCCGGTGTGGCTTGCTAACCCCGTCATCGTCCCCAAGAAGGGAGACAAGGAACGGATGTGTCTCGACTTCATCGACCTCAACAGGAACCACCTACTGGACTCTTTCCGGCTCCCATGCATCGACCAGGTCGTGACCTACACCGCCTGATGGGATCTGTTGTGCTTCTTAGACGCCTTCTCGACTTACCATCACATCAAGATGGTGAAGAAAGATCTGGAGAAGACGACCTTTGTCTCCTCTTGTGGGGTATACCGCTATGTGAGCATGCCCTTTGCCCTGAAGAGTGTCGGTGCCATCTTCCACCAGCCCCAGCTCGGGAGGAACGTCGAGGCTTATGTTGATGTCATGATGGTCAAGACAAGCGAGTCTAGAACGCTCGTCGGGGATCTAGAGGAGACATTCACCAATCTACGAAGGGTCAACCTCGACGAATGTGTCGTCGGGGTCCCCTATGGAAAGCTCCTCGGCTTCCTCGTGTTGCACACAGGAGGTGAAACCAGGGAAGGTCAAGGCCATCGATGAAAAGGGGCCCTCCCCGAACCCTCAAGGAAATGCGGAAGTTGTCGAGATACCTAGCTTCCCTCGGGCACTTCATCTCAATGTTTGGCGAGAACGTGTTGCCATTCTTCAAGCTGATGAAGAGGCAGGGCCCGTTTGCATGGACTCCGGAGGCTGACACCGCCTTCGCGGACCTCAGGCGGTACCTCATGAGCCCTCCCATCATGGTTGTGTCATGGCCTCGCGAGCCCCTGCTACTGTACCTGGCAGCCACCCCATAGACGGTCCGCGCAACCCTCGTGGTGGAGAGGCAAGGCCCCGCTCCCCCAAGAAGCATCCGATGGCTGCCGGGCAGATAACGCAGGGGCTGGGGTGGGACCCGTCAGGCCTTAGTGCGAGAAACACTCAGGGGGCTGCCACCACTCTCGGGAGCTTCTCCTCTCATGAGACTGCCGTTCCCGAGAAGAACATCTCGCCTCGGGAGGCTGCCTCGCCGCCGGGGGCTCCCGAGACCCCTGACTCTACACCTTCGATGGTCTTCGCAGCTCCACCCCGTGAGCCCTTCAGTGAATGCGACGATGACACCATAGTCGCAAGGCATGTGGAGCACCCCGTGTACTATGTCAACACAGTACTGAGAGATGTGCGCGAGCGTTATCCCATGCAGCAAAAGCTCCTCATTGCACTCCTCGTCGCCTCCAGGAAGTTGTGCCACTACTTCCACGGGCACCTGATCAAGGTTATATCTGCCTACCCCTTGGAGTAGATCCTGTGCACCCCTAAAGCTGCTAGCATGGTCGTCGAATGGAACATTGAGTTGCAAGCCTTCGAGTTGGAATTTTGTATCACCAGGGTCATCAAGGGTATGGCTCTGGCGGACTTTTTCGCGGAGAGGATGGATCCGAGCGAAGGAAAGCGTCGCCAGGGTGTATACACCCTGCCTGGGATCGAAGCGCCTTGCAGCTAGGTCATGCGCTTAGACAATGCCTTCTCTGTGCAGGACATGGGAGCTAGTGTAGTGCTCACTTTGCCGAAAGGCGACAAGCTCTACTACAGGGTCCAGTTGTGCTTCAAGCACGACATGAAGGTCTCCAACGAGATTGCTGAGTACGAAGGCCTGATCGCCGGCCTTAAGGCCGCCTCGTCCCTTGGCGTCAAGCACCTTCTCATATAAGGCGACTCCCAGCTCCTGGTCAACTTTTCTAACAAGAAGTACACGCCCAAGGACGAGCACATGGAAGCCTACATGGAGGAGGTACGTAAACTTGAGAAGCGATTTCTTGGTTTGGAATTGTAGCACATCCCTAGCGATGCCAACCAAGAGGCTGACGACATCGCCAAGCGGGCATCACGCCGTGAGTCCCAGCGACCTGGCGTCTTCGAGTCAGGCGTGCCACTTGTCGACAGCACTGAGCCACTGCCCGATGGGCTGCCGCCTACTCGAACGATGGGCGCGTCGGACTGTGGCCCCCCTTGGGGTATCTATTACTGCTAGCACTTGAGCCTCAAAAGGGTGATTGGACCGCTGAGCTTAAGGCACATCTGATCCATGGTGGCCTCCCCGCGAAGGACTCGGGGGCGGAGCGTGTCATCGGGTAGGCCACCCCATACTGCCTACAGGACGAGGAGTTGTACTGCAGGTGGTCCAAAGGCGTCTCTTTGTTGTGCGTCTCGGAGTAGCAGGGGCTTGAGTTACTCGCCGACATCCACGGAGGGGCCTTCGAGGAGCACTCCTCATCGTGCACCTCATTGAGAAGGCATTCTGCAGCGGTTTCTACTGGCCTACTGCATTTCGTGACACCACTGAGCTGGTCCGGTCCTGCGAGGCATGCCAGGTCCACGCCAAATAGATCCACCAACCCACACAAGGGGTGCAAACCATTCCACTTTCCTGGCCCTTCGCGGTGTGGGGGCGGGACATCCTGGGCCCTTTCCCCAGCGCGACCGGCAGGTACCACTACCTCTAGATCACCGTCGACAATTTCACGAAGTGGATGGACGTTCAAGCCATCCACACCATCCCGGCCAGCTCGGCCATCAAGTTCATCAAGGGCCTTGTGCGCCACTTCGGTGTCGCCAACCGCATCATCACCGACAACGCGTCCCAATTCACAGCGGTCTTTTTAAATCATATTGTGCTAACCTTGTTATGCGGATATGCTATGCCTCCGTGGTTCACCCGTGCAACAACGGTCACGCTGAGCGCGCCAACGCCGAGGTCCTCAAGGGCCTCAAGACGAGGAGCTTCAAGAAGAAGCTCGAGGCTTGCGGAAAGGGCTGGCTTGACGAACTATAGTATGTGTTGTGGTCTATCCGCACCCCCACGACCAAGCCCACTGATGAGACCCCCTTCTTCCTCGTCTACGGGGCGGAGACCATCCTACCCATGGATCTCAAGTAGGGTTCCTCGCGGGTGTTGGCATTTGATTAGGCGCATCAAGCCGACTCGCTCGAACCCGACCTCCTGCTCCTTGAGGAGGCCCATCACCGGGCCACCCCTCATGTCGCATGGTACCAGCATGCCCTACAACGCTACCACAGTCGTCACGTCTGCCCCCACACGCTCGAAGTTAGAGACATTGTCCTGTGGCGGGTCCTCCCCAGGGAGGGCTTTCACAAGCTCTCCCCTATGTGGGAGGGACCCTTGAGGTTCATCCATGTTTCCAGGCCTGGCATCGCGTGCTTGGAGACTCAGGGTGGGAGCATGGTGGCCAACGCGTGGAACATTCAACATCTTTGGAGGTTCTACTCATGACCCTATCATGTAACAACGAGGGGATTGTATACGCCCGGGGCCTCCTACGCGTAACCCCATGATGAGCCGCGTCTTGGCCGCGGTGGAGGGGCCCTCCGATGTTCAAGTGGATGTCCCTATGCTCTGTGCTGGTGGAATGACCGTTGAACCGCGACTATGCCCATGCCATAGTGGAAGCCCTTGCATCACGCGTGGGATCAATCGAAGAAGACGTCTCGCGAGCCGCAGGTAACACTTCTTTTAGGTTGGCTCGTATTGAATACAGTCGCAGACCTTTCTTTCTAGATTGACCCATACTGAATACAGAGACCAAATTTTCTTCTCCCTTTTTTACTTGCAAGCAAGCTCACCAGGCTAACTCGTGTAGGACACGACAGCCGTACCTCCCCTTTTGGGTTTGTAAACGGGTTCGTCTCTGGTTTTAATAAACACCTAGCTCTTCAGGTTTCGCGGAGTTTTGTTGGTTTTCTCTTTTCCCACCACATGCGCTCGCCACCTCCACCTTGAACGCCATGCAGGCGGGAGCTGGGGCACAATGCCCATGCCTGGGACACAGGCTCCGTCCATGGGCCAATTAGGCCAAGGTCGTAACGCCTAGTTTCCTCGCGTGGTGCAAAAAAGCGAGTCGACAAGCGTATGTCATGCGCATGGAGCACGACACCCTACGTAAAGGCGCGACATCTAGCGAAGGATGACCTATCGAGCATGGACCTCCGGATGGCCCCAGCCTGCCTCAGGAGCCCCGCTGCATGGCCCCACACGGGTGATCGCAACTTGGTTACCAGGTGGAAGCCAAGCCCGCATGCGGGACACACATCGAGCAACACAAGGTACAAAATTACAACAAAGGCACCGGATTCCATGCAAAAAACAAACATTCATGACAGGAGCATGAGGTTCAAGCAAAAGTTTCTTGCTTCGCACCTCGGTGAGATTACAAGCTGGCACGACCATGGGACCGGAGATTCCTAGAGAGATGCACAACTCTCGTCGCCATCGTCATAATCCTTGTGCGCTTCGCCGTCATCGTCATATTCATTTACTGCTACCTCGGCGCCCCCTAGTCGTCCAAGACATCGCGGGCGAACTGCACGCTCAGCATGCCGACGTGATTCCTCACCTCCTTCCCTAGGGTGCCGCGGATTGCCTCTGGAATGGGCGCCATCGCAGCCTCGAAATTGAAGTTTGGAACAGTGTGGAAGAGGTTGCTGAAGGCGTGCGTTAGCGCCTGGGAAAGAAGGTCTTGGCTTTCTTCCTCGATCAATGCACCCATTTCTCGGGCGCCTGCCTCAAGCCGTTCCACGACCTTGGTAAAGAAATCAATGTAACCGGCTTCGTTGGGCACAAGAGGGCCGGAGACTCTTACCTTGCAAATGAAGCCAAGGGCTAGACGCGCCCACCGCTCTCTCGCTTCTTTAGTCGCCCGCTCCACGAGGGAAGCGATGCTGCTCACTTGCCCTTGAGTGACGCCAGCTCGGCCATGGTGGCGGTCTGAGCCCGAAGCGTAGCCTCCTCCCGGCCTCCTACAAGGGTAAGGGCCTCCTTGAGGCCGTCTATCTCATGTTGCACCTCTATGCCCTAAGCCATGAAGCATCTCTGGGCCCGCTCGACCCGCGCGTCGGCATCCCCTAGGATCTTTTTCACTGTTGGTTGTAGGAGGCCTCGGCGCCGGTGACGTCCTGATCTAACACATCCAGTCGCTCACGCTCCAAGGCCATCTCCGGGGATGCCAAGGCAAGATGTTGTTTGAGAGCCTAGAGGTCTGCCTCGCGAAGGTCGAGCTCCTCCGCCTCGACCCTCCGCCCCTGAAGCTCCTGTTCCAAAGCAGCATTTGAGTCCTAAAGATACCGCTCACGCTCCTCTGCAGCCTCATGGCGCTCGTCCGCTTCGTCAGCCTCGTGGAGGGCGTGCTCGCACGCCTCCCTCGCCATGGCAGCGGACGCTTCAAGCTTCGCACGTGCCTCTTCGCGTAGCGGCAGCTCAGCTTGATAGCCACAACAAGTTGATGCCACCTGCGAGCAAAGTGCAGGTCTTACTCGGCGAAGCACATGTCTACATCTTGAAGCTCTGGCCCAAGCTACTTCACCATGCTCAAAGTACCCCTCGGGAGGTCATGACGGAATGAAGTCCGGGAGGCCATGAGCTCCAGGGCCCGGTCCGGCACAGACCCAACACTTCCGCTCCTGGGAATGGCCCTGTAGGTCTCGGCTCCACTCGCTGGGGGCTAGTAACTGGTTGATGGCTGCCCCGCCTCACCGGAGCAGGGCACCGTGCGCTATGGGCTTGAGGTTCCATCCGGGGTGATTACCCCCCGAATTCTCTGCGGCGTCTGGAGGGGCGACGGGGGCAAGTAGGGGCTCTGGCCCCCTCAACACATACTCACCCACAGGGGCCCCGATAGGGGATGCCGGGAGACTTTCCCCCCTTCACCTCGCGGCCTCGGTAGGTGGGGGTGGGGCTACATCGCGACCAGGCGCATCGCTCGCACGGTTGTCTGGCACACCAAGGTCGCTTTCCCCAGCCCTAGACGGTGGCGAGAAACCACACGCCAGGCCAAGGGGCTAGCTGGTCCTCTTGCCCGCCAGAAGCCTATGCGGAGGAAGGGTCCCTCACACCGAAACCCAGAAGGCAAGGAAAATGGAGGGGTGGTGCTTACTCATCCTTCATGGCCCTCCTCCTCCTCTTCTTAAAAACCCTTGGCAGAGCCCAACGCTGCCGTTGGGTCGGGCCTGAGGTAAAGGCCCACCACATCCCGCTACCGCAGCTGGGGGCTCCGTGCCTATCAAGACCCCCGGCTTGGAGGACAACAAGACAAGCACGTCCAGAGGCCCCTCGTGGACTCTGGGAAGCGGCTCCCACTGGTCAAAGGAGGGCATCGCCCGAGCAAAGTCTTCCACGTTCTTGTACTTGTACAAGGGGCGTCACCGCGGGGGAGGCCGCCTACCGACTTGCCCAGCAGAACCTAGAGAACCTGATCCAGTGGGTCGGCAGGTAGGCACCCCGGGTGAAGTCGCATAGGATAGTTCCGCCCAAAGAAGGACCACATTGGTCGGGATTGATGTTGAAGCAGGGCAATCCACTCCCTGAGGAATTCCCTCACGATCAGCGTGATTGTCACCTCTGCTTCCTTCAAGGTCTCCAACCTCCCCCGCACTAGCGACAACCTCGGGTCAGTGAGTGGCGCGTGCTCCCATCTGGAGCTCGGCGCTGTCGGCGAAAACGCGGGTCAACAACAGGGGGTTGTACTGCCCCGCGTCCACAAAAAACCATTCCCGCCTAAAGCATTCGACGAAGTGATCGATATCCATATCGATGCATTCGCCCGCCATCACATCCGCTGCCTGGAAGGAAACACACCCGGAGCACTGGTCGGGCGTGGTCATCTCGAGGGAGAAGAATGTCCAGAGCAGCACCACCGTAGGAGGGATGCCAAGAAAGGCCTCCTGGAGAAAGGCGGAGGACGAGATGAGGAGACCATACCTTGGGTCAAGGTGCAGCTCATGAATATGGTAATGCATGAGCATGGCGTCGAAGAACACCAATAATGGAGGAAGCAGCCCAGAGAGGAGTGCGAGGAGGTGAAGAGCAATGGAAGTTGCCGACAGCTCGGAGGGGGGTCGAAGCCGACAAGATCTATGTTGACCCCCATTCGCTCGAGTTGGCCGTGACCATGAGGAGGATCTTGTCAAGCCCTTCGCCATTTTGCACCGTAGACCTGCCCAACGCGAGTCCCGGTGCCTGGCGCCCTTATTCCACCATTCCCATGCTCTCCCCGCTCGGAGGGTTGTAGCGGCATGAGTCAAGGGGAGAGCAATGACAAGTCAACCACGTGCGCGGGCTTTATGCCAGATCGAGGTGGTTACCGAGGCATCATGGAAGTAGCAAGGGATTCCCACGACTAGCCGAGCGCCATGCCGCGTCGGGCCCGCGGGTAGTAGAGTCCCACGTCGCCTCACCCCTCCCATTGGGAGAACTCGTACCCGACGAGGGCCCGAGGACTACTATCAGGCCCGTAGGATAGGGGATACCAACGCCCGTCGACCTGCAGCCCAGCCACGATGCGGCCGGATAAGCCTATTTCGACCCATCGGCGAGCCCGACGGTGAGGTCCCTCGCCTCACAAGGTGAGCACTTCAACGTCATCGCCAAGGGCCTTGGGAGGGAGTCCATCACGAGGCTTCCCTCTGAGACCCTCCTGGAGCGGGTCCGCCGAGGGCAACTTGGCAGGGTCCCATGACCTGGTTCCTTCACGTGTATGAGGCAGGCGGCTCAGGCGGTGCAAGAGCGGTGCCAGCAGGCGCCGATGGGGAGGATTTCCCCATTTCGTGCTAAGTAAGCTGGGCCAACTAGCATGCTCCTGAAGAGACTCCCAAAAGTTTCTCGTTCGGTGAGAAAGGACTAAAGTTGGGGGGGCTCGGCAGGATGGAGGTCACCCCCAAGCACACGAGCGCATCATGGAGAGAAGCTTTTGCACGCGAAGACCACCTTTGTCAAGGTGGACTGTAGTCCTATCCCCTTTCGAAAATGGCCGTTCTGGCAACCCTTCCCGCCAATGTTCTCAGGTGGAAGAGGACCAAGGCTAGTATATAGGAGAGGCCTGGCGTCTATAGAAGGGGATCCAACCTCATCCTCCGGCTAGGGAAAGAACCCACCTTTGTACTTTTCTTCCACCACAAGCTATCCCTCCACAAGTAGGAGTAGGGTTTCACAGCACGAGGTGGCCCAAACCTGGGTAAACTCCCATGTGTTTCAGCTCGTATTCCTAGCTCGTGCCACCGGAGAGTCGTCGTGGAGCCGCAAGGTAGAACGGGGTAGGAGAGTGAGCGCACCCGACTCCTCGATCCTTTCCTTGAGTCCGCGAAGCCCCGATGCCAAAAATGAGCCAATATCTTCCAATAGCATGTACCACATTAATGCTTTTCCCTCCAAAGATAAAGGGAATACTTCCTCCCTAAATTTATCAATGGGTAGACCCGAAAGCTTAAACAATCCACAAATCTCATCGACATATATCAAATGGTAATCGGGATGAGGTGAACCGTCATAAGGATTAGCCAACAGTTTAGGTACCATACCCGAAGGAATCTTAAAATAAATATTTTTAGTAGGTTCAGTAGGTGGAGGAACAACTTCCACAGCTTCCAATTGAGGCAAAGTTGTCCCGAACAAGCCACTCAAAGAGTGACCGTTCATAGTGACAACAACACGAAATTTCACCATGTATAGAAAATGTTTCCTTACCAATTTTCACTCACCAAAGGCGCTTCACTCCCGGGAAACGGTGACAGAAAACAGTCTTGGTGATCCACAAGTATAGGGGATCAATCATAGTCCTTTCGATAAGTAAGAGTGTCGAACCCAATGAGCAGCAGAAGGAAATGACAAGCGTTTTTCAGCAAGGTATTCTCTACAAGTGTTGTGAGTAACAATACTAGATAGTTTTGTAGAAAGATAATTCATAACAAGTGACAAGTAACAATAGTAACAAGTGTGCATAAAGGTAGCACAATCTTTTTTGTAGAAATGGAAAGGCCAGAAAGTACGCTTATATTAAGCAAGTGCTCCCAAGCACACATGGGAATTTCTGTCTAGTCACATTCATCATGTTGAGTTGATTCACGTTCGTTACTTTGATAATTTGATATGTGGGTGGACCGGCGCTAAGGTGTTGTTCTTACTTGAGAAAACAACCTACTTTTCATTACCCCCTCTCACAAGAATAACCACGAAAGAAGAATTAAGATAAATCTAACCATAACATGAAATGTGTGGATCCAAATGAGCCCCTTATGAAGCAGTGCATAAACTGGGTTTAAGCTTGTGTCACTCTAGCAACCCATCATCTACTTGTTCCCCCACAATAACTTCCCTTAGTTCCATAACATGGTTAAGTGTCATGTAGTCGACATTCACATGACACCACTAAGAGAAGTAACAACATACATATCATCAAAAGATCGAATGAATACTAACTTCATAAGATTACTTATAACAAGAATTCTACCATCTACCCAGGAACAATAGTAACTACTCACACCTCATTAACATGTTCAAGATCAAATGTATAATCATAATAATTAAGGATCTAAACAAATTATCTTCCACCAAGTAATCTAACAAGCATCAAGATGTAATCAACACAGCTAGTGACCCATAGGTACCAGTCTCATGTTTTAGGACAAAGATTGAATACAAGAGATGAACTAGGGTTGGAGATGAGATGGTGCTGGTGAAGATGTTTGTGAAGATTGGTCCTCCGATGAAGGAGGAATTGTTGATGATGACGATGGCTTCAATCTCCCCCCCGAAGAGGAATTTCCCCGGCAGAATTTGATTGCCACAGTGCAAGAGGGCCTCTGCGAGGGCTCCTCCTGGAGACAGTGGCCCTTCGTCCCGAAAGATTTATTATGATTTTTTGTCGGGTAAAACACCATATAGGAGAAGTGGGGGGGTCGTTAGACTTGTTGGGCCCCGACAAGCTATGAGGGCACGACTAGAGGGGGTGGTGCGCCCTCTTGGCTTGTGGCCAGCTGGTGGCCCCCTCTGGTATATTTTGTCCCGATAATTCATAAGAATTCCATAAAAATTATCCGTGAAGTTTCAGGTCATTTGCAGTCTAGTGGTTTTTTCTTCTTTCTTTTGGTTTCCCGGTTCGTAATTCCAGTTTCCAAATATTTCCCTCTTTGTGATGTACCTTGCATATTCAGAGAGAAAGGTCATAAGAAATGTATGATAATAAGGAATAATGTACAAGAATAACATGAATATTAATAAGAAATCATGATGCAAAATGGATGTATTAGTGTTGTGGTCCCGTATGCTCCTTCCTAGGAGGTGGGGGTCTGGTGGCCATCTCTGACGACTTCATCTTCGGCCAGTGCACCATGGTCTTCGAGAAGGCCATCTGAGCTCCCTTGATGCATATGGAAGTGTCGCAAAGCTTTTGCACTAAGCCGAAGTAGCTACCCGATAGATATTCTGAAGGCCATAACCGGATGCGGGAATCCTTCATGGCCGGCTCCGCCATCCGATGCAACTCCATCATCTACTTCATCTGATCGGTTAGGAGCAGAGGATGCTTGGGGGCTTGAAATTGCGTCTGGAACATCCTCCACCCGACATCCCCATCCCTGATCACTAAATACCTCGCGCTTATTCCACACTCCTCGGGAAATCCGTAAATACGCTTAAATAATCCCACAATCGTGTGAGCATCAAGAACCTTTTACATTCCAAGGGATATAGCAGTAAGTATGGCTTACCATCCGCAATAAGTTTGACTACAGGGAGGTTGATACTTGTGATGTGTGTTGGGTTTTCCGTGAAGAGGAATAGGTTATTGTAGCACAATGTGGGTAAGTATTTCCCTCAGTTATGAAACCAAGGTTTATTTAACCAATAGGAGTATCAATCAGAACCGTCTTCGGCAACTGCACACAAGAGAACAAACAACTTGAAACCAATGGGGGCAAGAGGGTTGTCAATCCCCTCAATCTTGTTATTTTCAAGCGAGCGAGGCGTGTAGATAATTGTAAATTTCAAAATAAAATGAAAACAAGTAAATGGCAGGAAGGTATTGAAGGTTTTGTAAATATATGGTGAATAGACCTGGGGGCCATACTTTTCCCTAATGGCATCTCTCATGAAAACTACATACGATGGCTAAACATATTACTGTTGGGCAATTGATAGAAAAGCAGATAGTTATGAGATATTCACGGAAATGATCATGTGTATATAGGCATCACGTCCATAAAAAAATTGGTTGACTCCTACCTGCACCTATTATTATTACTCCAGTCATCGGCCGCTATCCAGCACGCATCTAGAGTATTAAGTAAAACAGAGTAATGCATGGACAATGATGACATGATGTAGACAAAGTAAACTCAAGCAATATGAATAAACCCCGTTGTATTATCCTTAGTTATAGCAAAACAAACACACATCTTGTCCCCTTCTGTCACTCGGATATAGAAATTCGCCAGGTTGAACCTACTACAACACACCTCTCATAGATCAGAGAGAAATACAAAGCTATCATAATCATGCACATAACAATCATATTAGTATTCAAAGAAGACTCAAATTTTTATCATGAATAATGTGAACATAAACCCACAATTCATTAGATTCCAACAAATGCACCGCATAAAAGGATAAAACCATACGGATGAAAGCGAAGATGCGTGAGCATTCTATAGAAGATCGTGAGAGAGAGAGATTGCCATCTAGGTACTAGCTATGGACCCAAATGTTTGTGGTGAACTACTCACACATCATCATGAGGGCCGCCAAGTTGATGAAGAGGCCCTCCATGATACACCCTCCCTCTAACAGAGTGTCAGAATGGAGCTCCAGATGGCCTCCCATTAGAAATTAGACTTGCGGCAACGTAAAATGTGTTTCGTGACTACCTTAGGGATTTTAGGTTATTGGAGAATTTATAAGCGAGAGCATGGAGTCGGGAGGGCCTCTAGGGGCCCACAAGCCATTACGGCGGCCCCCAAGGCCACGCCGGGTTGGATTATGGGGCCCTCGGGTGGCCTCCAACCTTCTTCTGATGCTTGTTGGTCTTCACTTGGTCGAGAAAAAATCTCTAAAAGGTTTCAGGTCAATTGGACTTTGTTTGATATTGAAAACCTGAGAAGTGAAAAACATGCACAAACACCGACTCACACTAGGCATTGGGTCAATAGGTTAGTGTTAAAAAATAATATAAATTGGTAAATAAATACCCAAAAAGTATTCCAGAATGATAATATATTAGCATGGAACAATCAAAGATTATAGATACATTGGAGACATATAAAGCATCCCCAAGCTTAATTCCTGCTCATCCTCGAGTAGGTAAATGATAAAAACTGAATTTTTTCTGTGAAATGCTACCCATTATGCAACCTTATGCATGTATTCTCATTGAGAAATGATGAATTAACAAATATTCACATAGCAATACTTATAACTATAAGCAGAAAAATCATTAATCTTTCAAAGTATATGATCCTCAAAGATTGTTTTACCCACATTTATCTTATTATATTAGCAAGCCATGGCCCCATATTCACCACATTAATACAAATGTCAAGCACCACGGTGTCCAAGTCACGCAATTGGACCATACTTTTTCAATATGCATCAACTTTTTATTCTTCACGCAATACATGAGTATAAACCATTGAACATAGCATATAGGTGGAATAGAATATGATGGCATGTTTCAAAGGGTTAAAAAGTTGAGATGATAGTCTCACATCAACTACGGGTACCAATGGGCTATGGAGATTCCCGTTGATAGATATCGATGCAAGGAGTTGGTTTTTCCATGCAAATAATGCACTAGAGCTATAAGTGTATGAAGGCTCAATTAAAGTTAAGTGGGGTGTGCATCCAACATGCTTGCTCATGAAGACCTCGGGCATTTAAGGAAGCCCATCATCAAAATATACAAGCCAAGTTTATGAAAAATTGATTCACACTAGCATATGAATGATATAACATGAGACTCGCTATGTGAAGAACAAGGTGCGACTTTGAGGCGCAAGTGTGGTAAATTCCCGTCTCCCTTTTTCTATCATTCATTTTTTTAATTATGGTGGGCTCATTTGGCCTCCCCAATTTTTATTTCCTCACAGGGACAATTCTCTAATAATGATGACCATCACATTTTTATTTACTAACAACTCAGTATGAAAACTGATAGGATGATATGACTCTATATGAATGCCTCTTGCAGTGTACCAGGATGTGCAAAGATATAGTGTGACATGTATAAAAAATACGTAGAATGATGGCTTTGCCACAAATACTATGTCAGCTCTATATCATCATGCAAAGCATTATGATGATGAAGGAACTAGCCATGTGTAGTGATGATGGAATTTGCATGACAATATATCTCGGAATGGCTATGGAAATGCCATTATAGGTAGGGTGGCTATTTTGAGGAAAATATAACAAGGCTTATGTGCAACATAGTGTGTCAAGTCACGTGGTTTGGATGCACCAGCAGAAGTTGCACCGATCCTCGATGTGAGAAACGGTAATGCACGGTACCAAAGAGGCTAGAAAATATGAGGAGGTGAGATTGTGTATGTATATGTTGTCACATTAGTAATAAAGAAATAATATAATTATTGCAAAGTTTTATTTTTTTTCACTAATCAAAGTACTACTCGCGTGCCACGATGGAGAGGGTTGGGAGGAATTAACCATCGTGCGACTCCGACTCGAAACAACACTATGATTTCAACAAGGAATAGAAATGCTCACACATCATCACCATGCCTTTTTTATTTTTGAGATGAACAAGAAGTTAAAATGTCTTAATATCGACACCTCTCTTAATTAATAATAATTTAGTCACTCCTTTTTCATATCACCACATCAATATAATTAGGGATTTTTGTTTTTGTGCCTTGGTTCGTTAGCTCTACTCATTCATCCCCACGCTCTTAACTTTTGCTCACTTTTCCCCACTCCCTTGGTCGAAACCCTCACAACTGGTCACAAACGTTGGATGCCATCGGGTCAGTGCTTTGACCATTAAATCTGACGAGTGGGGTCGCGCTGACTGTGTCCCCCATTGGACCTGATGAGTAGGGTCGTGGCGGATGGTGACGCGGTTAGCCCGTTGGGCCGTGGTTAGATTGTTGGGCCATGCGCGTGCCGTAACGACATGAGCCTGCTATGCATGCACCTGCCTCCACCGATTATTGTTGTGCCATGCGCGTGCCTTAATGACATGAGCCTTCTATGCATGCACGGAGCTAGCCTGCCTCCATGCGCTGATGCCCGCCGCCACCTACGCTGACCGACCTCTTTCTACATGCCAGCTGCCACAGACGCAGGGACGGTTGCTGTTGGTAGTCGTCTCATGTCACACGCTTGTCTCCCCGATCCACTAGCATCTATTTAACGTGGCAATTAAAGCTAAGCTATGCATGCGCGACATGAACCGCCTGACTGCCTTCCTGCCAGCATGCGTTGATGTGCCCCGCCATGGATGCAGCCTTCGTGTGAGCCGCTACGGGACGCAGCGTCTATCGCCTCCTCGATCGATTCACAGTTCACACCGTCTCAGCCATTTACCACCGCAGCATCAATTCAGCATGGCAATTAAACTCTAGGGCATACCAATCGACGTGCGTCGCCGTGATACCGAAGTGGAGGAGCCTGCTGTGAATGCCATGTGATCGAGCTAGGCTGCCTGCATGCGCGCCGTCACGGACGCATCGATAGTCGTTGCCATTGATCGAGCTACATTTTAGGTATTTGAGGGTTTAGGGGTTTGAAGCACCAACAAAAAGCATGTAATATATTTTTTGCAGCATCAACAAACATAGCTCAGAGAGCATAATAACGAAAGCATACAATATAGGGAAGCCTACGATATATATCATATGTACTGCCTAGTGCACCATGCGTCTTCGTCGTCGGAGATGGCCGGAGCCTAGTCCACCTGGGCCACCACCTGTGCCTCCTCATGCGCCGCCCGCACTGCTTGCATCTGCTGCTGACGTCGGGCCTGCGCAGCTGCTTCCGAGCAGATGAAGTTGAGGATCACCACTTGGTCGGGCCAAACATAGTAAACCGGCGGCGACGCCTCCACTTCCGTCTCCTGCGGTGGCGCCTCCACATCCGGCTCCTCCTCTGGCGATGCCTCCACCTCCGGCGCCTCCTCCGGCACCTCCTCCTCCAGCTCCCCGAAATCTTCTAGAGGTAGCCCTGCTTCCCTATGGAATTGTGCCCGCCAAAGGAGGTAGAGATATTCTTCGATCGTGTAGTACTGGTGGCGTGGTGGCATGGCTGATGGACTGGGAGAGGGGAGTGCTCGGGCCGGCGGGAAAACAGAGCATGCAAAGAGCTACGGCTGGGGGAGGGGAGTGTCCGTCCGCTTAAATAGCCATTGTAACCTAAACCCTCAATCTCCATGTTTTCACACCCAACGCGTTATCAGGAGTGTACACGCATGGGAAACTCTGTTCGGTTTGATGAGTGGACTGTGACCAAATATACACGCGTGGGAAACTGTGGTCAAATGTGAAAGAGCCAGCACATTCACACACGATGCAAAAAAACGGCGCAAAAAACGATGCAAAAAAAGATGCGAAAAATGATGCAAAAAAATGACACAAAAAACGATGCAAAAAAATGACGCAAAAAACAGTGCAAAAAAGAGATGCAAAAAAAACGATGTGGAGTCAGTGGTGGGCGAGCAGACGAGCACAACCAACAGGATCGCCTCTCGCAGATCGCCCCATGATCCAACGATGCGGAGCCGTCCTTGTGATCCAACAGCCCGGAGCCTGCACGCAACCTGCCCACCGAATTCCTTCTAGAAGACGAAATCCGAGGTATGTCGCTTGGCGCCAGGGTGTGATCGGACGGCTGACGTTGGGAGCTAGGGTTAGGCGAAACCACGCGGGGTTTAGAGGGGTTTTGAGTTGGTCAACAGCTTTATGAAAGCTTTGACTGAGCATAACTAATTTAAACAAAATCGAAAAAATATGAAATCTTCGCCGTTCGTTGTTTTATAAGACACACTAACGAGGAAAAATATTAAACTTGGTCTATGGTCATTTTCATGAAAAAACCCTAGCTGGCACGATCGAGGTCAAATGAGCACCATTAATTTAAAAAAATAAAAAAAATATGAAACCTACGCACAATATTGTCTTATGTCACATGTTACCAACCAAAAATCATAAACTTGGTTTATGGTCACTTTCATGAGAAAACCTTCAGACATATGAGCTATCACCTACAAGATTTCATAGAGTTCAAGGAGATGAGGTAGGGTTACCTTCTGTTTTTGAAGAATTTATAAAAATCAAAAAAATCACCAAAGCTTTATTTCAAAGTGAATAAGAAGGATATGAACTTTGTTTTAAATTTTCATATTTTAGACGTGTTTTTAATAGTTTTTATATTAAAGCTTATTTTTCGAAAGAAAATTTAAAAATATGAAGATTAATTCAAAAAATAGTGAGACTTCAAATCTACACTATATAGATTGAATAGGTGTTAATAAAAAAAGATTTGGCTCATTTAGAGTAGGTCCAGAAAAACTTGATTACAAATGGGGTTGTTTACCCTAGCCTTGGAGCTCATTTGGAGCACATTTCTCAAATTAAAATTTCTTTGACATCCTCTAAATCACCTCAAATTTTTCACACATGATCTCCTATAAAAACATAGATAGTTACCCTAGATAGTTTGCCAAGGTTTTTTTTGCAGCATGTCTAATCAGTGAAGCAACACTGAAACAACATGTGTGATCATTACAACACCTAAACTCATTACTACCATAGATTCAGCTCATCACATCATAAACAGCCACATTCAGTTTACTAAAAGTAACGCAAAACATAAATATAAAACATGCTGCCACATTCAGTTCATCACATCATCACATCACACCGGAGTCAGTGCCTTCGCGAGGGCAGCATGCTGCCCCCTGATCATGTAGTCCTCCCCACGATTCGCTACTTCCTCTGCATGAGACACAAGGTGATCGAAGCGGCCATCCTTTGTCTTTGGCTTGGTGGTGCAGTAGGGGCAGCGCCACTTCTTGATCTTGCGGTTGAAGAAGGAAGCAGCTTCCTTGGCCTTGATCTTCTCCACCTCCTTCGCTTTGAAGGACTTGAGGTTGCCCTTGGACACATCTTCTCCAGAATCATACTGCACACATGAATGAATTGCATTAATACATTATAGATTCATATACACCATTTCGGAGGAACTAAATGAACAATCTAAATTTCAAGTAGGCTTATCTCATATTCTTCGTCATCACTATACCCTGCATCGTACGGGTCGAACCCAGTAAAGGCCAGCTTCCTCTTTTTCCCCATCCATCATCCCCCTGAATATACAATTACATCCATCACTAGTAAATACAGAAGCCAATTTAAAATTTAGAGATGCACACATGACACATTGATCATAGGGCTAATATTCCATTGTCATGCACACACATTGAACAACATAGCTAATGTAACTACATATTGTGGACAAATTTATATACTAATGAATCAAATAACTTCTAATCAATGGATTCCATTTGGGCATATGACATTCAAAACCCCAATATGCATAGCATTCAAAAACAAATCTAATAGGGAACCAATCTTATAAGCATACATGTATGTAGCATTAAAACCCCCCAATTTGTGTAGCATTAAAACAAATCTAATAAGCATACATATGTGTAGCGTTGAAGCACAGAGATCCCTATCTCTCATACAGATATATCTAGCATTTTTGGAACGAAAAACCCCCCAATTTCCCATATAGAAAACCCCGGCCAATCCGTCAAACCAACTACTCTAACCATGTGTACTACCGTATGAATCAGAATCTAACCAATGCAACTAACTCTACAAGCTAATATCCTAAATATTGCAACTAACAAGCAAGTGCAAATACCTCCTGCTTCTCGCTAGGTTGCACATCACGGGTATCGGGATGGACTGCGCCTCTCGACGCCGTCACCTTCTGCTCCGGCAGCACTTTGGCGGAGACCGCCACCTCCTTCTCCACATCTGCAACGGTTGAGAGTTTTCCCACACCGCCCTGGACGCCACCAACATCCTTCAGTTCATCCGCGCTCACCAGGCCCTGCAATTCCACTACATCTCTGGCAGCTGTGTCGGCGTCGCCATGAGCATCCGCCATCGGATAGATGGAGGCGATGAAGGTGAGGAAGGGGATGCGGTGGGAGACAGCGAGACGACAGTTGGAGGAGAGCGAGATGATGTCGGTTGGGGAGAGGAAGACGATGCGACAGGGAGGGGAAGGGGAAATGGCAGGGTCGATGCGCTGGGAGGTGGTTCCCCCTCTTTATATGATGGGACTTTTCGGGTATGTCCCATCGACTACCCCCATCGACACGTGCTACTCCACGACCGCGGTCAGTTGCATGCGCCCTACGCGGCCCCACTCGTCAGAGTTAATGGTCAAAGCACTGACCCGAGGACAATATTCGTTGTAACCTATTCTGAGGGTTTCGAGAAAGGGAGTGGGGAAAAGTGAGCAAAAGTTAAGAGCGTGGGGATCAATGAGCAGAACTAACGAACGAGGGGCACAGAAATAAAAATCCCATATAATTAACCCATAATTTATCTATACGTGCTACATAATGGTTTTAATTATCATTATTTACTTTTGATCGATTCATATAACCCATGGAAATTACCATCAATATTTATTAACCCCCATACAAATATAAGTGAATAACGAGAGCATAATATTTATATAAAATCTACATGCCACCATGCTCAAAATGATATAAGTGAAATACTAGAAGAACTGCTAAGCTCAAAAGATATAAGTGAAGCACATAGAGTATTCTAACAAATTATGATGATGGTGTATCCCTATAAAATAGGCGTGTCCAGAAAACTCTTCTTGTGGCAAACTATAACTAAAATTAAACAAAAGCAAACAATGCTTCAAGCAAAACTCATATCATGTGTTGAATAAAAATGCAGCTCCAAGTGACATACCGATGGATTGTGACGAAAGAGGGGATTCCTTCCGAGGTATCCCCAAGCTAGGGTGATTGATTATTCCTAGAATATTACCTTGGGGTGCCTCATTACCTTGTCCATCGGGATAATAGCCAAAGCTTGAAAACTTCAATCACATAAAACTCAACAAAACTTCTCGAGATTTGTTAGTATGAGTAAGATATCGAATACTTTGAGGTACTATCGTAAGTTGATTACTATTTTCTTGTAGCATAAGGTACCGTATTCTATCTTCTCCATGGCTTATACCCCCCCCGATACAATCCATAGCATCGTCAAAACAAGCAAAAAACTGAAACTGACTAAAACTGAATGGTCTGTAGTAATCTATAATGAACGTATAATTTTGTAACTCCAAAAGTTCTCAATAATTAGGACAACCTAAGGAATTTGTATAGAAATACTTTTTAAATAATTCAGATTAAAAATACATTCCAGTAAAATCTGAGAAAATCTTCACGGACATCAAAGTTTATGTTTTTTCACCATATCAATTCTACTCATCATACAAATCATCCCAAAGGCTTTACTTGGAACAAACACTAACTAAAACATAAAAACATAATCATTACAGAGGAAATATTGAAGTTATCACAAACAAATGAAATTAAAAGACAAAAATAAAGATGACTATTGAACTGCCTCCCAACAAGCGCTATTGTTTTACGCCCCTAGCTAGGCATATTGCATAGTTTCAAGTGTTATCATCTTTGACATCAACCTCCTTAATAACATAACCATGGATAACAGGAACAAGATGAGGCTTGATAATAACATATTTTATCAGGTTTATAAAGTTGGGGTAAACACTAATCATTTTGAGATCTTCAATTCTTTTAGTAGGAGGTGTACTAATGCTCTTAGGAATGTATATGAACTTGGGACTTTTGTTTCGAGAAGTACTAGTGAAGTGTTCTAGATGGTGTGGAGGTGGAACCCACTTCATCAATCACCTCCTCAATTTTATCAGTTCTACTCAAACCTTTTTCTACCCTCTCATCAATAATAGTATCATTTTCCTTTAATGTTTTCAAAGTCATTCCTACATGTTACCCAACTTGAGTGATATGGTTATGAAGTTTTTTATCTAACTCCTCAATTGGTTCATTAGTAATATTTTTCCTTTCAATAGAATTAAGCCTTTGCATAACATGTTCCAAGGTTAAATTGGTTCCATTAATGATAATAGGTGGTGTTCCAACAAGATTTTGAATGGCATTATAGACATCCAAAGTGTGACACATTAAGAAGTTCACACCGGTGATCGTGTCGAGGACAAACATGTACCAAGTTGTCACACCAACACAAAATTATGAAGCAAGGTGGTGGTTGATAGATTATTATTTGCTTTATTTTGGGCACAGCAAATCCAACACCGTGCATCTTTCAAAAATTCTCCTCCCCTTTGTTTAAAATTGATAACATCATTATTATGAGTAACCCGAACAAAGGAAGAACAAACCCGAACAAAGGAAGAACTAACCCGAAGAAAGGATAACATCATTTTTATTTTTAATATTTATGATACAAACTAAGTATACCAGAAAATAAAAAGGAGAACAAGTGAATGAAAATTTGTGTGAAGTTACTTGGTAGTTGGTGATGATATTCCCCAGCAACGGCGCCAGAAATCCTTCTTGGTACTTGTGATCTGCGTTGTGTTTTCCATGAAGAGGAGCGGGTTATCACAACACAACGTGGGTAAGTATTCCCATTAATTATGAAACCAAGGTTTATCAAACCAATAGGAATATCAACCACAACCGCCATCAGCGGCTGCACACAAAAGAACAAACAACTTTCACCCAACGTGGGCAAGAGTGTTGTCTATCCTCTTGTTCTTGTTCTTTGCAAGCGAGCGAGCTGTGTAGATAATTGTAGATAATTATAAATTGCAAAATTAAATGAAAATAATTAAATGGCAGCAAGGTATTGAAGGTTTTGTAAATATATGGTGAATAGACCCGAGGGGCGTAGTTTTCCCTAATGGCATCTCTCATGAAAAGAGCACACAATAGGTAAACAAATTACTTTGGGCAATTGATAAAAAAGCGGATATTTATTTGATATTCACAGAAATGATCATGTGTATATGGGCATCACTTCCATAAAAAATTATGTCAACTCTTGTCTGCACCTATTACTATTACTGCACTCATCAATCACTATCTAACATGCATCTAGAGTATTAACTAAAACACAGTAATGCCTGGAGAACGATCACATGATGTAGACAAAGTAAACTCAAGAAATATGAATAAACCCCATTGTGTTGTCCTCAGTTTCAGATACTCAAAGGCGCATCTTGTCCCCTTATCTCACTGGGATATAGAAATTCGCCAGGTTGGACCTACTACAACGCACCTCTCTCACGGAAGATATATTAATCTAGTTGGCCAAATTATTTCAAAAGATTGGAGAGAATTACGGAGCTATCATAATCATGGACATAAGAATCATATTAGCATTCAGATATGACTCAAATATTTGTCGTGCATAATCTGAACATAAACCCAAAATTCATCGGATCCCGACAAACGCACAGCACAGAAGGATTACATCATATGGATCAAAGCAAAGATGCGATGATAATTGTATTGAAGATCAAGAGAGAGAGAGATTTGTCAGTGTTCTGGGAATGGGGTTACCCATACCTGCCTGACTATGGCCCAGGGTTGGCCCACTTCATCAACGAAAAACCAACAGGCCTGACACCACTTAAGGCGAGGCCTTCGCGAGGGGCCATGCCTCGCGAGGCGGAACAACATCAAGACCCGCAGGGGGCCTCCTCCTCGGGACCCCTCCAAAGCGGAGGATATTCCGAGGCGAGACCCGGCCTCACGAGTCAAGGACGACGCGGGACAAGGACAGGCGATCAGCAGAGAGCAGGACGACGCAGTTCCCCCTTTAGTGCAAAGGGGGCGAGGACGCACGCAGGTCTCCAAGCCGTCTCCCAAAGGTTTCCATTCTGGTGCAACAAGGCCACCACCGCCCATTAGTAGGACGGACGTCATCCCTGGACCCGTCCTTGCTGCGTTGACAACCACTTTGCGTGCGAAGACTACTTTTGGGCAGGGGAAGCATGTTCCCATGTCCCCATTTGAAATTGGCAATTGTGGGATCCCTTCCTGTCGAAACGATAAGGGAAGAGGACCAAGGCCTCCACTATATATAGAGGGTAGGTTACTTCGTAGAGGGGGACGGAATTCATTCATTCACACAACCACACCACACAAAGGCCACCCAGCCTCCGGAGGCCCTCCAACACTATACTAGTTCATCCACCAACCTCCACGAGAGGCAATCCACCAAAGCAGGAGTAGGGTATTGCACTTCTCAGCAGCCCGAGCCTGGGTAAACTACCGTGTTCTGTGTCTTCCTCACCATCGAGTGAGTTCTCTTCCATCCCCTGCAAGTAGCGAGTAGCGAGCCCATGAGAGATCTTCGTACACCCCCTGAGGTCGAATCTTTAGGGTTTTGCGGAGCCTGAAATCCAACATTTGGTGCGCCACGTAGGGGGTGTGTGTTGGGGATATTATCTGTTGATAACCCGCCCTAGTTGGGCCGGGTCACCAAATCTGGGGACAAATCTAAAATGTAGTTTGGGCCTTGGCCTGGTAAGGCCGAAAGTGGTATGGCGGTTTATGACCTTCGGAAGGAGTCCATAATAGAGAAGGTCTCCAAGCCTTGGAAAGATAGTGACTTAGAGATCACAAGAGTCACAAGTTGTGTAAAGGAAAGGACCCTTGTACATCCTAAGGACTCGACCTGTATATAAAGGCGAGTCCCAGGGAAGAAGAGGGCAGGTTAGAAATCATCGAGTGCTAGGTCAGGCGAGTTACGCCCTCCTTGTAATCGAAATTCCATCAATACAACACAAAGCAGGACGTAGGCTTTTACCTCCTCACGAGGGGCCGGACCTGGGTAAATCTCTGTCTCGCTCCCGTTCAACCCCTTTGAGTCGCCACCAAGGTGCGATGGCTCCAACACTAAGTCCTTTCACGAGGACATCTGCCGTGACAAAACCACGACAGTTGTCGCCCACCATGGGGCCTGCGCACGGTGGATTTGTGTTCTCAAAGGGGCCCTACCAGGGTTTGGGAGCTATGCGACGGGGCTCATGACCCGGAGCCGCCGTGGGAAGTACTACATCAACAACTTGCTATGGGGGCCCGAGGCGGATTCGATCGAATCTGGTTACAGGGTCCCCTTCGGCAAGATTAGTGTTTTCATCGGCATGATTGGATCGCCCGTGCCTGAGCCGGGCACCTCCTCCGACGTCGTCCAGCCGGCCAGGTACGTCCGCCCGGTCGTAACGCCAAACCTAACCCGCCCGGTCTTTGCTGGATTCACGCAGGGATCTAGGGAACCAGAACACTCAGCGACCCAAGAAACGACGCCGGTCAACACTGATGACGAATCGTCCATGGGCGATTCAGATTCAATCCAGTCTCTACACGGGGCTGCCTTGGGGGCTTGTCGCTGGCCATGGACCCCGAAGTTCTTGATCGGACTCGCCGTCAGATCGCCATTTACATGGCGGGGGCGACTCAACCCTCGCCAAACCCGGCAGGCGGAAATGGAACTGGCGAGATGTATAGAAGCCCGGTCGCTATCTTGGTGGAGTTAGCAGCGGAAATTACAAGGTTCATGGCAACCCCCATCACACTGGAAAACCAGGAGGCGGTGAACACGGAATTGACGAAGCTAAGAGAAGGGGTGGCAAAGGCTCAGCGGGATGCCGAGGTGGAGTACGCCAGGATCGAGACCCGGCAAGCTCAAATTACCGCTGAGATAGCTCACTTGAATACCGACAACTCGCGGCTCGAAAGGCACCAGCGCGCATCTGACGCTGTCCATGAGCGGAGGCACCAGGGTCGCCTGCTCCCTGATCTCAACCCGACCCGCCTGTTCGACACTCCGCGAACTCCTGGGGCAGGAGCCGCCCCGGGGGGAGGGCCGGGACAGCCACCGAACCCGCCGTTTCAACCAGTCGTAGATCGCGTCGCCCGATTCCAGACACCTCAAGGTCACTTTTCCAACCCGGTGGACAACGTCCTTGCCGCAACTCGCCATTTGGAATCCCTTCCGATTCACGGTAACACCCCTGCCGAGATAGAGGCAAGGAACGCCATTGAGATGTTAAAAACGGCGATGGTTCAAAACACCCAGTTTTCACATAGCCTAGATAGGCTGCATTCCACTCCCCAGGCAAGCCGGACCAGGAGTCGGCTAGAGGACCAGCCCGCTATAACCAGCGGACCGCGGCCCTTCCCCCAGGACAACTCTCCGGATCATCAAGACCCGCCAGGCCGGGATCATCCGGACATCCAAGTCGCCCCAGCGCCTCTTGTCGGGAGCGGCAGACAAGTGGGGGTGCCGTGCTTGGCCCCCGCAGTTCGCAACGATCGAATACCCAAGGATTTTAAAGGACCAAGAAAGGTGCCTAACTACATGCCGGACCTTGAGCCGGCGTCGTGGGTCGAGAGTTATGAAATCGCCATGGACATGCTCAACGTAAGCAAAGCAGTTTGCGCCAGATACTTCACAATGATGCTCGAAGGGACAGCGCGTACTTGGTTAAAAAACTTGCCTCCCAACTCCATCCAGACTTGGGCTGAATTGAAAGAGCGTTTCATTAAAAACTTCTGAGGAACCTGCAAACGTCCGATGACAATAGTCGATCTACAGCACTGTATTGAACGCTCGGAGGAGTCGACCCACCACTGGTCGCGGCGGGTCGCAGAAATCATTCACTCGTCAGACGGTATTACGGCGGCTCAGGCTGTGCTGATCCTCGAACAGAATTACCACTACGAGCCTTTGGTGCAGAAGTTGGGGCGACTCAAGCGAAAGGTCCAAGACATGGGGGAGCTAATGGACACCCTCACTAGGTACGCTGAGGCGGACGACACCAAAGATCCCTGCGAGGATGGTGGGAAAGCTAACTCGCCAAGGAAGGGTGAGTCATCCAAAAATCATGCCTGGTTCCAGGGACGCGCCCGCCATAATCAGGGAGCGAATAGCAAGAGAAGGCAGCAGGAAGAATCTTCGGACTTAGTCGCCAACACCAACACCAATAATGGCAACCAACGCCAGAAGAAAAGTAGGGGATATAGTGGCAAAAAGCCGCGCAACTATAATGAGCTACTCAAAGGCCCCTGCCCGCACCACGCCATGGCGGACGGGCCGACGACTCATTCCTGGGAGGACTGTTACCTGATGTGGGAGTTTTGGGCAGAGGCGATCAAAAAAGGGCAAAGCGGTGACCCGGACCAACGGCGGGAACAGTTCGGCGCGCCCAATCAACGTCAGAACCCCTTCAGCGGTTTCCCCGAACCTGGCGCTCAGGGTGGCTTGCAGCCGAGGAGCGGCCAGTATCCGGTGCGTCACCAGCGATGGTATAACCCGCCCGGAGTTTTTAGCAACGACCCCCACAGGGGGCTTCGCAGGGCCAGGATCATAATGGCGGCTTCCGCAACAATCCCAAGCAGTTAAGCAATGGGCAGTACCACGTTTTCACCACCAATGCTTGAAGGCGTGATAAGAAGGTGAGTCACCGAGCGTACAGTGTGTCTGAGCCAGCACTCCCTAAATACCTCCACTGGTCCGAGCAGACCATATCATGGAGTAGGGAGGATCACCCGCCAAGAGTTGACAATCTCGGCGACTTCGCGTTGGTCATGGCTCCCCAAGTTGGGGGATATACCTTGTCAAAGGTACTAATGGATGGTGGCAGCAGCATCAACATTTTGTACTTCGACACTTTCCAAAGGATGAACCTGTTGGAGAAAGATTTGACGGCTTCAACCACGGTATTCCACGGAATTGTCCCAGGCAAATCGGCGTACCCCATAGGCCGAGTCAGGCTCACAGTTGCATTTGGAACAACATCTAATTACAGGAGTGAGTCGCTGATGTTCGAGGTGGTCAAGTTAAAAAGCCCCTATCATGCGCTGTTTGCGCGGCCGGCTTACGCCCGTTTCATGGCTCGCCCATGCTATGTTTACCTTAAGCTCAAGATGCCTGGCCCTAAAGGACCCATCACGGTTGATGGTGATAGGAGGATTGCAAGAGAATGTGAAGAAGGGGATGCGGCTTACGCAGAAGTCGCTTGTGCTGCAGAGGAGCTCAAATACCACCAGACCAACGTTGATCCGGCTGATATGTCACCCCTAAAAAAGCCAACGACAGATGCTGAGCCGCCCCTCAATTTCAAACCAACAGATGACACTAAAATGGTGGATTTCGTCCCTCGCGACTCAACCAAGCAGTTCACTATTGGGACAGGTCTGGATCCCAAATAGGAAAGCGAGCTCATCGAATTCATCCGTGAGAATCGGGACATCTTCGCATGGAAACCTTCTGACATGCCTGGTGTGCCGAGAGAATTCGTTGAGCACCATCTTAATGTTGACCCCAAGGCAAAACCTATCCAGCAATATCTTCGTAGGTTCAATGAGGAACGACGCAAGGCAATCGGGGAGGAGGTTGCCCGTCTCTTGGCCGCCGGATTCATCGTAGAGGATTTCCACCCCAAATGGTTGGCTAACCCGGTCTTGGTGCTCAACAGAATGGTATCTTCCGTATGTGCATTGATTACACATACCTCAATAGAGCTTGTCCAAAGGATCCTTTCGCGCTTCGCCGCATCGACCAGATTATTGATCGGTGGCGGGATGCGAACGTTTGTGCTTTTTGTCCACTTATTCTGGATATCACGAAATCAAGATGGCCGTGGAGGATCAAGAGAAAACAACTTTTATAACCCCCTTTGGGGCTTTTTGGGTTGAAGAGTGCAGGGGCGACTTATCAGCGATGCATCCAAAATTGCCTCCGTGGCCAAATCGGACGCAACGTCCGTGCCTATGTCGATGACATTGTGGTTAAAACCCACCGGAGGGAGACGCTATTGGAAGATCTCAAGGAAACTTTTGATAATCAGCGGGTATATCAGATGAAGCTGAATCCCACCAAGTGTGTCTTTGGTGTTCCTGCAGGGAAGTTGTTGGGATTCCTGGTGTCTGAGCGCGGCATCGAAGCTAACCCGGACAAGATCGAAGCGGTTACCTCCCTTGGGAAGCCAGCAATTGTTAACCAAGTCCAACGGATGGCGGGTCGCATTGCAGCCTTAAGTCGCTTCATAAGCCGCCTGGGAGAAAAGGCTATTCCCCTTTATCAATTGCTAAAGAAATCTGACCATTTTGTTTGGACAGATGAAGCCGCTGAAGCTTTTGAAGCCTTCAAACGGCAACTGGTCAACCCGCCGGTCTTGGCCGCCCCAACTGAGAAAGAGCCCATGCTTTTATATATTGCGGCAAACTCCAAAGCGGTGAGTGTGGCGGTGGTCGTTGAAAGGAAGGAGGAAGGAAAAGAATACCCTGTGCAGCGCCCGGTGTATTTTATCAGCGAGGTGCTAACTCTTTCCAAGCAGCGATACCCACACTGGCAGAAATTAGTGTACGGGGTGTTTATGGCAAGCCGGAAGCTTAATCATTATTTTCAAGAGCATCCCATCACGATGGTTAGTTCCGCTCCCCTCGGGGACATCATCCAGAATCGGGAGGCGACGGGGCGGATTGCCAAGTGGGCGATTGAACTTGGGCCGCACCACGTGCGGTACACCCCTCGCACGACTATCAAATCTGAGGATTTGGTTGATTTCATCAATGATTGGACCGAGTTACAGGTCCCGGAAGACATGCCTGATCTTACATACTGGACTATTTATTTTGACAGATCCAGACAGTTGGAAGGCTCGGGGGTTGGCTTGGTGCTGGTATCTCCTCAAGGAGACAAATTCTATTACGTCCTCCGACTCATGTTTCCATGTACCAACAATGCTGCGGAATACGAAGCTTTACTTCACGGCTTGCGACTCACCAAGGAGATGAACATTACGCGGGTCAGATGTTTTGGCGACTTTGATCTGGTGGCTTAGCAAGTTTCAGGCACTTGGGATTCTCGAGACCCCATGATGGCGGCTTACAGGAGGGCTGTGTCCGATGTGGCGGGTCATTTCTATGGTTATCAGGTTGATCACATTGACCTGTGCCTTAGCGAGGCAGCCGATGCCCTTTCACGTCTCGGTTCCCAGCGAAAGCCGGTTCCCCCCAATGTTTTTCTGGATACTTTGCACAATCCTTCTGTAATTTTGCCTTCAGAGGAGGAGTTGGCGATACCAGATCCTGAATCCCAGTTCGTGGCGGCTCTCCACTCTACGCCGGATTGGGTTCTTCCGTATCTGGCCCATCTCGCCCGAGGCGAGTTACTTATGGATGAAGTGCTGGCCCGCCAAATCATTTGGCGAAGCAAATCCATGGTGATCATCAATGATGAACTATATAAGTGAATCACTTCCGGGGTTTTTCAAAGATGTGTTTCCTCCAAAGAAGGGTGCATAATTCTAAATGACATTCATTCCTGAGATTGCGGGCATCACGCCAGGTCACGTTAATTGGTTTCAAAGGCGTTCCGTCATGGTTTCTTTTGGTTGACGGCCCATGCAGATGAAGAGGAAATAGTTCGTCGATGCGATGGATGCCAGCGTTATGGGCGACAGTCTCATGTGCCGGCTCAAGAACTAAGGATGATACCCATCACTAGGCCTTTCGCGGTCTGGGGGTAAGACATGGTTGACCCCTTTAAAATATCATCCAACAAGAAAACCCATTTGCTGGTGGCGGTTGATAAATTCACCAAGTGGGTTGAGGCAGAGCTTGTTGGAGCTTGCGATGCGGAGACGGCGGTCAAATTCTTGAAAAAATTGATCTTCCGGTTCGGATATCCGCACAGTAACATTACTGATAATGGCACTAATCTGTCTCAAGGGGCAATGCAGGAGTTTTGCCGTCGTGAGCACATCCGGCTTGATGTTTCTGCAGTTGCTCACCCACAATCCAATGGACAGGCAGAGCGGGCGAACCAGGAAGTTTTACGGGGAATCAAGCCCCGACTCATGGTTCCCTTGGAACGAACCCTCGGGTGTTGGGTTGAGGAGTTGCCTTCGGTGCTATGGAGCATCCGGACCACCCCGAACCGGTCTACGGGTTTTACCCCTTTCTTTCTGGTCTATGGAGCAGAAGCAGTTCTTCCCACTGACATAAGGCATGACTCGCCTAGAGTCGCCGCTTATGTGGAACAGGACAACGAACTGGCGCGTCAAGACTCTTTGGACGCCTTAGAGGAAGCGCGTGATTTGGCTGCAGCGCGATCGGCCATCTATCAGCAGGACTTACGGCGCTATCACAGCCGCTGGGTCAAGAGCCGAACCTTTCAGGAAGGCGTCCTAGTGCTTCGGCTGATACGAGATCGCACTGGCATGCATAAGTTATAACCACCATGGGAAGGACCGTTCGTCGTCAGCAAAAATCTTCGCAACGGGTCTTACTATCTCGTGGATCTACGGCCTGATCGGCCAACCATGGAGGCTGAGTCGACTCGCCCCTGGAATATTGCCCACTTGCGGCCTTATTACACTTGAGCTATTAAGCTCTACGTTTTGTAAGTTTTTCATTTCTTATAAAGCAATAAAATTAAAATGCCTCCCGACTTGGGGGCTTTCCTGCTAATTCATCTTATTGAAAGGTATGGATCTTTATTCTTTCATCAACAAGTCGCCCCAAACATGGACGCTATCCATACCAAAGAGCTTAAGTCGCCACGATGCGCTTATTACAAAACTGGGTATTGATAAGCCAAATAGGATCGAAGTGACCACAAGCGCGCGATTCAAACATAGGCGCCTTATACGATTCTGTGGATTAGGCCGACTTACTTGAGGACAGCGTATTCCCAAGTTGTTTTGTGGTAATAGCGTATTCGCTTCTACAATCCTATGACGGTCTTTCCCTTAATCATAGGTCACTTGGGGGCTTCCTCTCACTGAGATCAGCCTTACTACCCATTTGGCCTGCGAAAAATTACCGCATTACAAATGGTTATACTGGACTGTGTGTTTGCCGAATCGCCATATGGACCCATGAACTCTTGGCGAGTTATTCCGCTCATGGACCCTGAACTTTCCTTGGTTAAAACATTTCTCGTACCGGCAAGCGCCTCACATGGAAAATAGTGAAACCATTGGTTCATTGAACCCGCTTAACTGAAGCTTGACTTGTGCCTGATCAGCCGGTCGAAATACTTGAGCTTTTGATACAAAAGTCTCCCATGGGTGGAGCTTGAGTTTGTTTAACTCGCCTTATCCTGTCGCGACCTGATGAGCCGACGAAATTGCTATATTTTTTACCTCCCTGGCACTGCCACCAGGTTTTTCAGACTTTTTTCTGACTCGCCTCAAAGTATCTTGGGACGATTGCTATGTGTTATCACCTATTACTCACTGAGATGGTTTGATATATGTTTTCAAGCTTAAAACAGGTTGATGATCAAAGTCACTCTAGCCATGGCGGATCAAGCATCATGAAAAACGCCTCAATGGCGGGTCAAGTATCATAATAATGCCTCAAATGGCGGATCAAGCATTTCAAAACGCCTTAAGGGCGACATAAGGATTTTTCGAGATATCAAAGAAGCAGTTTTTGATTCCTAAAGAAACTTATTACATGGCTCTCATGGCCAAATCTATGAAGTGTCATTCTGCTGATGTCCTTGGATCAGCTTGCTACGAGCTTTGGCCGACTTCAATTTGCAAGTCGCCCAGTACCCAGTTGCACTTGGATAATGCGACGAATTCATCACTGATGAGAGATCCTCCTCCAAGTCAAAATGATTCTTGGGTCGACGCGGAGTTAAGCTGGTCATCACAAAGGTTGGCGGGTTAACCCGCTTGTTTTTGTCGTCATAAGCGGCTTGGTATTTTGAGAAATCCAAGCATCTTCTTTTTTCCGTGCGACAAATTCGGGCAAGCTGAGTCGCCGCCAAACAGGAGTCTGTAACAACACGCTGGTAGTCCTCTTCAGCAAATTCTAACCCATCATCCTTGAGCTGAGGGAAGTCCGCCGCTACTTCTTCTAGGTTTATTTCTGGAGCATATGCTAAGCACCGACTCAGTGTAGTCAGTGCTCCTTTCCGTGCGGCTGACTGAGTTAACTCGCCAATTTGAGGAAGAAGAGTAGATAAGCAGCCAAGCATCTTCTTTATTGATGTTATAGGCTCCTTGGCACCCATCCTGCTTTCACAGTCAGCACACTTCCGGTATACAGCTGCTCCGTCAATGTGTAAATCGCCTTCACCATCAGGACGCAGTCATCCTGAAGGTTGGCGGCTCTCGGACCTGTATAAAAGGCAATGATAGTCAGCGATTTATACAAAGTTATTTGTTTACAAAGATCAAGAGTTGGTTTTTACCAAAGACAGCTTGCGCCATGTTGGAGATATGTCGCTTTAAGACAGACATCTCTTTTTGCAGAAGTATCCAACTTGGCTTCAGTCTTTTCTGCTCGCTTTATTAGGGCATCTTGATCAGCCTGAGCCTTTTTTAAATCGGCTTTTAGCTTCTCCATCTCAGATAGGATCAGTTGGTATTTCTCTTCTGATTTCGCCCAGGCATCCTGCTGATCGGTCAAAATTTTCTTCAAATCGCCAAGTGCTGATTCAGTTTGGATAAGTGATTCCTGTTGAAATATATAGTTAAGGCGCAAGTCTCAGAATTATTGCAAGCAACATCCCTGACACTTGGGAGCTAATGTATAATTTTTTAAACAAAATTATACAGTATCAAGACCCGGCTCATCTTTTTACTGATGACCCGGCCCTTGGGGGTTACAGGTCGAATGTTTTTCAATTATCAAGACCCAGCTCATGTTTTTACTGATGACCCGGCCCTTGGGGGTTACAGGTCGAAAGTTTTTCAATTATCAAGACCCCGCTCATCTTTTTACTGATGACCCGGCCCTTGGGGGTTACAGGTCGAAAGCTTTTCAATTATCAAGACCCGACTCATCTTTTTACTGATGACCCGACCCTTGGGGGTTACAGGTCAAATTTTTTTCAATTATCAAGACCAGGCTCATCTTTTACTGATGACCCGGCCCTTGGGGGTTAATGAGGATAATACAGTGTATAACAAAACGTACCTCATGTTTGTTCTTTAGCATTCGAAGCAGGCTCTTCTCCATCTCATAACTCGCCTCGAGGCGACTTGCAAAGCCAGAGCAAAGTTCTTTGAATTCGAGATTCTCATATTGGGAGAGCATAGCCTTGGAAAGTTCATGCTCAAAAACAGGTTGAGCTGATGATGATACATGCTTCGATAAAACCGTTGTGGCCGGTTTAGAGAAGCGGGTAACGGTGATAACCACTGCGTCCGGGTCTTCTGCTATTGTCAATGGACTTGGCGGGTTAGGCACTTCCATGGTTTACTTGGGTGAGCTGGGGAGATCCACTTGATCTTCAGGTTTGTCTTGGTCCGGGTTATCCTGGATCGGTGCCGATTTTTCGATAGGCTCCGAAGTTGTAATGGGAGTTGACCCGCCAGTTTTCCTTTCCTTCGCCTGTGCCCTGAAAGGAGAAGAGGATGCATTTAAAGGAATGGATATTATCGCCATCAGACTAAAGGTAAATATTATCAAAGGCCTACCGAGGGACACGGATCATCAGTGGAAGTGCCACATCACTGAGTCGCCAGATGTGGGAGGAGAACTCTGCAAAAAATCATACTTCAAAGATATGAGCGAGTTACAAACGAGATTCAAAAGGACTTGAAGAAGTGTTATTAAAAGATACCTTATTTTTCCTTTTCTTATTTCTCGTTGGTAACCCGGACACCAGGTCTCCAGAATGACTTCGTGTTTTCCGATTTGAGGCGTGTTGTGCTTTCTTTAGAAGGAAATTTGGATCCAAACAAGCATTTGGGTGTGAGAAGGGAACTTTCCCACAAATTCGCGTGCCGGCTTAGGTGTAGAAGGAGATGAGTCGGAGGAAACAGAAATTACTTCTACAGAATCCTCCTGGCTTTCATTGTCTTCATTCTACACAAGAGATACAGAGGTGTAAACACAAAATGATCAGTAATGGATGGCGAGTTAAAAAGAGGTTGGATTTTTTACCTCCGAAAGTACGTCGCCGACTTGGGATTCATCGGCTTCAGATGGCTCGGTAACAGTGGCTTTGCCCTTGCCCTTGGATTTCTTCTTTGGAGGCGGCCTAGCTTGCTTCATGGCTGGCTTTTTTGGCTTCTTGGACCAAACTTTATCACCTTTCTGAAATGGCATATTTTATAAGAGGTCATAGTTCAAGTTTAAGTTATTTACCTTTGGAGCCAGGTTAATCTTGCAGAAAGGTTTAAGACCTATTTGGCCGCATTTCGCCGCGGGTTCACCGGTCAACTTATTGATCAAGGTTACGATATCATTTTCCGTCAGAGCCATGCGGAAGTAGCACTGAGGATGGTTTAGGGTGCCGTCGAATTCACACATTAACCCGTCCTGGCGACTCAAAGGGAGGATACGCCATTCGTCCGAGCACCGGATCAAGTCAATCCCAGTAAGGCCGTTGTTTGTCAAAGATCTTAACTCAGACAATAGTGGGATAAAGTCTGACTCCTCCTCTTCGGTGAGCTTGTCTGGGAGTTTGAAATTTGTTGGAAGGCGATCTACCCTATAACCCAGAAGCTTGTTCTCGCCTTCAGGCGAAGTCTCCTGGCAGTAGAACTAAGACTCACCCCAGCCTTTGGGATGGCTTGGAATGAGCTATCCCTGCGGCGCTGAACATTGACACGACCCAGCTCCAGGCTGGGGCCATTGTGAAATTCTGTTTGGCAATTCAAGTGGAAGAAGTACCAGAATAAGGGAATAGGTAAGCCTCACAAAACACCTGGAACTGGCATAGATTGCTTATCGAGTTGGGCCCTAGATCTTGGAGGTGGACATTCATAAAAGTCATGGCGTCTCTGAGGAATTTTGATCCGGGCGGCTTAAAGCCCCGCTCAAGGTGTTCAACAAAAACAACTATCTCCCCTTCCTTTGGATTGGGGACTTCTCCTCCTAACCCGGTGCACCAACCAATAACCTCTTGGGGGTCCAGATTCCCTGTTTTCACATAATCATTAATTATAGCATCATTAACCTTGGTTGGGAGCCAGTCACTTTTGAAAACAGCGCCCATGCTACAAAGGGATAAAATTACGGGTGAATTGACATGCCAAGCATCTACTGGAAATGGTGAAACTAAGTTCGTTTAACTCGCCAAAAAATTTGCATGATGGCTGAGGGAGTTTTTTTGACCCGCCAACGAAGGTCCGGGTCAGGTTGCCGGGGCGACTTATGAAACTCTTGCTACTTAAGGGAGCGGTGTTTCAGAGCATAAGTGGTGTTTGTCAAAATGGAGAAGTATGAGACTACAAACAGTTTTCACTTGACGAGCGATAGATTACGGATCTACCGGGTAGACTGAAATGAAAGCGGAAAATGACTGGATATAACAATTTGCGACTAAAGTGGGGACAGTACTATTGATTTGGTGAAGCCCTACTCTAGAGTATGCAAGTAAAGGCCGAACAAACAGAGGTATGAAAGACATTGTTGCGCTCGCCATCATCACCGCCAACTAATCAGGAACAAATAAAGCCATTCGGGAGATGCCAAGAACACAGTAGGTATGAACCTCGAAAGAACTTGGATCTCCTTTTAAATGGCGGAAGCTAACCTGGTGGATATGGCCGGACACGTCCCAAGAAGGGTTCGCCGTGAGTGTTGCACGGACGGCGACGAAGGTCTCGGACGAATGCGAAAACCTCGGGTGTCGACGACATGTTCGACGACGACGAGGTGTTCGGCAGCGACATGGTGCTCGACGGCGGCGAGGTGTTCGACGGCGAGGAAACTGCTCAGCCACGACGAGGTGTTCGGCGGCGACGAAGTCTTCGGGCAACACCGAAGCTTTTGGACAGCGACGAGGTCTTCGGGCGGCGGCGGAGCTCTCGGGTGGTGATGTGATTTTCGCTGCGATAGTGGGGGAGAGAAGGGCGACAAGACGGGTAGGTGAAATGCGCCCAGTCCGTTCCTCCCGCCGATTTATCAGGTCGGGCGCTAGGATCGAGGTGCCACGAGTGGGAACTGCCAAAAGATAAAGATTCGCCATGATGGCGCCCCGAAATTTTTGGGATAACGATATCGAAGGATCCGTTGGGGATTACGTCATTATCCTTTCCGGGACTCAAGGGAGGTGCTAACAAGAAGTGTTTTGGCACTCAAGTTTTTCCGCAAGAGATGGCGGTTTAAGTGCATGGTGCATAAGAAGAGTGAAGATGAATCGCCCTAAATTGAGTAAGGATATTGGCGTGAAGGAAATTCAGGTTAATCTGGGGCCTAATATTGGGGATATTATCTGTTGATAACCCGCCCTAGTTGGGCCGGGTCACGAAAGTTGGCGACTCAGCTAAAATGTAGTTCGGGCCTTGGCCTGGTAAGGCCGAAAGTGGTATGGCGGTTTATGACCTTCGAAAGGAGTCCATAATAGAGAAGGTCTCCAAGCCTTGGAAAGATAGCGACTTAGAGATCGCAAGAGTCACAATTTGTGTAAAGGAAAGGACCCTTGTAAACCCTAAGGACTCGACCTGTATATAAAGGCGAGTCCCAGGGAAGAAAAGGGCAGGTTAGAAATCCTCGAGTGCTAGGTCAGGCGAGTTACGCCCTCCTTGTAATCGAAACTCCATCAATACAACACAAAGAAGGACGTAGGCTTTTACCTCCTCACGAGGGGCCGAACCTGGGTAAATCTATGTCTCGCTCCTGTTCAACCCTTTGAGTCGCCACCAAGGTGTGATGGCTCCAACACTAAGTCCTTTCACGAGGACATCGGCCGTGAGAAAACCACGACAACGTGTCAAGGTTTTCTCCGAGCTTCGTCTTCCCTAAGCCCCGCTCCTCCGATGACGGGAGCCCAGTGATGACCCACAAGTATAGGGGATCAATCATAGTCCTTTCGATAAGTCAGAGTATCGAACCCAACGAGGAGCATAAGGCTCTGATAAACGGATTTCAACAAGGTAATAACTGCAAGTACTGAAAGTAGCGGTAACAAGTGATTGTGTAGCGAGGTGAAACATAGCAAGCAAAGAGTAACAAGTAACAAGTAGTAGCAACGATGCAGCAAGTGTCCCAATCCCTTTTGTAGCAAAGGACAAGCCTGAACAAAGTCTTACAGGAGGAAAAACGCTCCCGAGGACACACCGAGAATTTCTGTCATGCTAGTTTCATCATGTTCATATGATCCGCGTTCATTACTTTGATAGTTTGATATGTGGGTGGACCGGCGCTTGGGTAATTCCCTTACTTGGACAAGAATCCCACTTATTATTAACCTCTCTCGCAAGCATCCGCAACTACAAAAGAAGAATTAAGAGAAATTCTAACCATAGCAATAAACTAGTGGATCCAAATCAGCCCCTCACGAAGCAACGCATAGACTGGGGTTTCAGCTTCTGTCACTCCAGCAACCCATCATCTACTTACTACTTCCCAATGCCTTCCTCTAGGCCCAAATATGGTGAAGTGTTATGTAGTCGATGTTCACATAACACCACTAGAGGCAAAGACAACATACATCATATCAAAATACCGAACGAATATCAAATTCACATGACTATTATCAGCATGAATTATCCCATGTCCTCAGGAACAAAAGTAACTACTCACAAGACATAATCATAAGCATGACAAGAGGTGTAATGAATAGCATCAAGTATCTGAACATAAACTCTTCCACCGAATAATCCAACTAGCATCAACTACAAAGAGTAATCAACACTACTAGCAACCTTACAAGTACCAATCGGAGTTGCGAGACGAAGATTGGTTACAGGAGATGAACTTGGGATTGGAGAGGAGATGGTGCTGATGAAGATGTTGATGAGTATGCCTCCCCTCAGACGAGAGGAGTGTTGGTGATGACGATGGCGACGATTTCCCCCTCCGGGAGGGAAGTTTCTCCGGCAGGATCGTCCTGCCGGAGCTCTAGATTGGATCTGCTCAAGTTGCGCCTCGTGGCGGCGGCGAATCCACGAAGAAGCTCCCGTATGATTTGTTTTCCAGACCAGGATGCTTCATATAGCAAAAGACGGGGGCTAGTGGGCCTTTAGGCAGCCCACAAGCTTTCCCACCTCCACCAGGGGTGGTGGTGGCGCAGTGGGGGCTTGTGGGGCCCTGGTGGCCCCCCTCCGGTAGTTCTTTCGCCCAGTATTTTTAATATATTCCAGAAAAAATCCACGTAAATTTTCAGGGCATTTGGAGATGTGTAGAATAGTGGAATAGGATTTGCTCCTTTTCCAGTCCAGAATCCCAGTTGCCCGAATTCTCCCTCTTCAAATAATCCTTGGAAAATAAGAGAGAAAATGCATAAATATGGTACCACAAGTAATATAACAGCCCAAAAAGCAATAAGTATCAACATGAAAGCATGATGCAAAATTTACGTATAAAATCCCCCAAGCTTAGACCTCGCTTGTCCTGAAGCGAAAACCAAGTTCCATGAACATGTCCACATGTTGAGGGACGAAGGTGTTGATAAAACATAATACGGACGTGAGGGCATCATGATCACACATAGAACAAAAATATATCATAAAAATTCTTATGGGAAAGTAACAATTCCTTCACAAAGCAAATCATGAAGCAAAAAACCTTACCGAGAAGTAACCAACAATAATCCATAGTCATTGAAGCAATTGCATTTTTTCACAACATCAGAAAGAGTCAAATAAGAGCTTGTAAGGCAAACCCATATACTCAATCATCTATTTTGTTTTCCACAATTGTTACAACTCACGTGGTACCCATGGTGTCAAAGTTTCACCTGGACACAGAGGAAGATCGGGGCTTATAGTTTTGCCTCCCAACGGTTTACCTCAAGGGTAAAGTCAACAACAATAAAGCATGATTAATCAACTCCAAGTTGATATATGAATATAGATCTTTCCCAAGCATGTGACGGTAGCCAAGACAAAGGCAAAAAGGGAATTGGTGATGATCACCATGACTCTTACAAGGGTAAAAAGTAAAGGTACAAGATATGCCCTTCGCAGAGGGGAGCGGAGATTGTCATGAGCTTTTGAGGTTTGAATGCGTGTCCTATTAGTGCGGAGGAACGTAACTTTATATTGCCTCCTATGACAAAGAACTTTATTATGCAGTCTGTCGCTTTTATGTCTTCCTCATTACAGGTTCGTACAAAGCTTATTTTCCACACACTAATAGATCATACATATTAGAGAGCAATTTTTATTGCTTTCACCGATGACAACTTACTTGAAGGATCTTATTCAATCCATAGGCAGGTATGGTGGACTCTCATGGCAAAATTGGGTTGGTGGTTTATTGCTGCACAAGTAGTATCTCTACTTGGTGCGGGAGTTTTGGCTAACATGAGGTGGAAGCAATCGTCACATGCTAAGGGATCTCTAATCATATAACATTGTTTGGAACCAAGCAAACACAATTCATTATGTTGTCTTCCTTGTCCAACATCTACTCCTAGGCATGTAATAGTTTGGTGAGTGCTCACAATTTGTAAAAAGTGTCTAAGATGCTATATTTATATGTGAACCTCTCTTTCCTCATTACTTCTTATTAATTGCAACAATGACTAATGTCTATATTGATTTATTCTCAACAAGTTTCAATCATCATACGTGTCCTAAGTAAAGTTATCACTTTCCATAAGATCGTCTCCTGATCTTTCATGCTATCGTTCTTTTCATACTTTTGATCATGGCACTAAGAAAAGCCCTTGACTAAGACAATATTTATTATATAGCTCGTAAGGTCGAATACATCGGGGGAGAGACAAAAGCAAAAGACTCAAACTAAAAACTAAGGACTTATTCCTCTAAAATAAGAAATAAGAACTGAAAAGGAAAGAACTAAAACAAAGGTAAAAGCAAAAGATATAAAGCTGATACGATACCAGGGCAACTCCACCAAGCTTTGCAGAAGCCAAGGGGATTGCCCATACCAATGCTTAGTTGTCTTCCTTTGCTGGTGGTGGTGTTGGTGTCGGAGTAGTCTGATCCTCCGTCTTCCAAGGCATAGGTGCTCCATCATGGCAGGATGAATGAGTCGCCGGAATCCTCAAATCTGCAGCCAACCTTATTGATTTAAATTTGTACTCATACTCACAGTTTTGATTTTGCAGGTCATAGATCTGGCCCTGATGTTGGTCAACCCTATCGTAGAGCCTGGAGAGGTGTTTCCCAATATCAATGGCATCCATCTTGTTATTGCTAGTGAACTCCGTGATCATCGTGTGGTTGGTGTTGAGCCCACGCTCAACCATCCCTTGGCACTTGTTGCTCCATTGCTTCGAGCCTCATCTCCATGCTTCCGGTCTTCTTAGGCCCCTCAACATCACGGATGTGCAACATCCCCTCGCTCATCTTGATAGATTGAGGGTGTTTCAGCACTTCCGTGAGGTAGGGATTGATGACCTTCTCGAAGATCTTGTCCTTAGGAGCGTTTGGGGAAGTCATGATGATCTAGATCTGCGGCAGAAACAAGCTCGAAATGAAAACACAGGAAAACTACGCGATACGGAGATCAAAACCTTCAGGCGACTATATATTGATTTTTTTGGCCCAGAAAGAGTCTTTCGCAAGAAAAGGGAGTCCGGGAGGCACACGAGGTGCCCACAAGCTTGCCCACCGCCACCAGGGGTGGTGGTGGTGGAGTGGGCCCTTGTGGCTTCCTCGTTTCCTCTCTGGGCTGCTTTTTATTTTTCTAATTTTCCAAAAATTCCAAAACTGAGGAAATTTCCTATTGGAAAAGTATCTGAGTCCAATTTCTTGCCGAAACAGATACATCTTCGTTTTCAAGGTCTGAAATAGGCTGATAAACATCCCTTATGTACTCCTCTGGAGTTATGACATTGATGATGTTGGTCTCAACATTTATGGGAGTACCAGAGATGTAATGCTTGATTCTTTGCCCATTTACCACTCTAGGAAAATTTCCTTCCATGTTATTGATTTTGATGGCACCGGAATGATATACTTCCTCGACAACATAGGGACCTTCCCATTTAGAGAGAAGCTTGCCTGCAAAGAGTCTCAAACGAGAATTGTATAGCAAGACATAATCACCTACATTGAACTCCCGTTTCTGTATTCGTTTGTCGTGCCATCTCTTAACCTTTTCCTTGAACAATCTGGCATTCTCATATGCCTGGGCTCTCCATTCATCTACCGAGCTGATATGAAACAACCGCTTCTCACCGGCAAGTTTGAAATCAAAGTTGAGCTCTTTGATTTCCCAATAAGCTTTGTGTTCCAGCTCAAGAGGTAAATGACAGGCCTTACCGTAATCCATTTTATACGGTGACATGCCCATGGGATTCTTATAAGCAGCCCTATAAGCCCATAGTGCATCGTCAAGTTTGCTAGACCAGTTCTTTCGAGATCTATTGAAGGTCATTTGTAGGATCAACTTGATCTCCCTATTACTCAACTCCACTTGACCACTAGACTGAGGATGATAAGGAGATGCAACTCTATGGTTGACATCATACTTAGCTAGCATCTTGCGGAAAACGCCATGAATGAAGTGTGAACCACCATCAGTCATCAAGTATCTAGGGACTCCAAATCTTGGGAATATGACTTCTTTAAGCATCTCAATAGAGGTGTGGTGATCAACATTTTTAGTGGGGATAGCTTCTACCCACTTAGTAACGTAATCCACAACAACTAAGATGTGAGTGTACCCATTGGAACTCGGGAAGGGTCCCATATAATCAATGCCCCAAATATCAAATGGTTCAATGACGAGTGAATAGTTCATAGGCATCTCTTGACGCTTACTGATGTTCCCTATCCTTTGGCATTCGTCACAAGACAAGACAAACTTACGGGCATCCTTGAAGAGAGTGGGCCAATGGAAACCAATACCTTATGGGCAGTTCTATCTCCAGCGTGGTGTCCTCCATAGGCTTCGGAATAACACTTCTGTAGGATCTGTCCCTGTTCATGTTCAGGCACAAAACGTCTAATAACACCATCTACTCCTTCCTTATAAAGGTGAGGATCATCCCAAAAGTAGTGTCTCAACTCAAAGAAGAATTTCTTCTTTTGTTGATAGGTGAAACTTGGTGGTATGTATTTGGCTACGATATAGTTTGCATAATCGGCATACCACGGTGCACTAAGTGAAGTGCGGATGACATTAGTTGCTCATCAGGAAAGCTGTCATCAATAGGTAGTGGGTCATCAAGGACATTCTCTAGGCTAGACAAGTTATCTGCTACAGGGTTATCAGCAACTTTTCGGTCAACGACGTGCAAATCAAATTCCTGTAGCAGGAGACCCATCTGATCAGCCTAGGCTTAGCGTCCTTCTTCTGCATAAGGTACTTAATAGGAGCATTATCAGAGTGAATAGTGACTTTGGAGTCAACTATGTAAGATCTGAACTTTTCACATGCAAACACGACTGCTCAAAATTCCTTCTCCATAGTGGCATAGTTTCTTTGGGCACTGTCTAGAGTTTTACTAGCGTAGTGACTGACATTCAACTTCTTGTCAACTCTTTGTCCTAGAACAGCACCAACAGCATAATCACTAGCGTCGCACATGATTTCAAAGGGCAAGTTCCAGTTAGGTGGTTGAACGATAGGCGCGGTTATCAAAGCCTTCTTAAGTATTTCAAAGGCTTCCTCACCATCCTCATCAAAAACAAAAGGAACATCCTTCTGCAAGAGGTTGGTAAGAGGCCTAGAAATCTTAGAGAAGTCTTTAATGAACCTTCTATAAAAACCAGCATGACCTAGGAAACTTCTTATACCTCTGATATCTGTGGGGCAAGGCATTTTCTCAATTGCATCAACCTTAGCCTTATCAACTTCAATGCCTCTTTCAGAGATTTTGTGTCCTGAGATGATACCTTCATTAACCATAAAGTGGTACTTCTCCCAATTCAAGACGAGGTTGGTTTCTTCGCATCTCTGTAAGACTCGATCAAGGTTGCTGAGGCAATCATCAAAGGAATACCCGTAAACGGAGAAGTCATCCATGAAAACCTCGACAATCTTTTCACAAAAGTCAGAGAATATAACCATCATACATCTTTGGAAGGTGGCAGGTGCATTACATAAGGAAAAAGGCATACGTCTATAGGCAAAGGTACCGAAAGGGCAGGTGAAAGTGGTTTTCTCTTGATCAGATTGTGCAACAGGTATTTGCAAGAAACCTGAATAACCATCTAGAAAGCAGAAGTGTGTGTGTTTTGATAGCCTTTCTAGCATTTGGTCGATCAACGACAAAGAATAATGATCTTTCCTGGTTTCCTTGTTCAGTTTCTGGAAGTCTATCACCATTCTATAGCCGGTAATAATCATTTGTGGTATTAGTTCATCCTTATCATTAGGAACGACGGTGATACCTCCCTTCTTAGGTACGCAATGTACTGGACTTACCCAATCACTATGAGCAACAAGATAAATGATTCCTGCTTCCAGAAGCTTTAGTATTTCTTTTCTAGCGACCTCTTTCATCTTAGGATTTAATCTCCTTTGATGATCAGCAACCGGTTTAAAGTCAGGATCGGTTTTAATCTTGTGCTGACATAGAGTAGGACTAATACCCTTAAGATCATCAAGAGTATATCCAATAGCAGCGCGATGCTTCCTCAGAGATTTTAGTAACTTCTTCTCTTCGCGCTCTGAGAGGAGAGCACTAATAATGACAGGATATATCCCCTTCTCATCAAGATAGGCATACTTAAGAGTATTAGGCAACTGTTTATGCTCGAACATAGGATCACCCTTTGGTGGGAGAGGATCCCCAAGAAGTTCAACAGGCAGATTATTCTTGAGAATAGGATGTTGTTCTAAGACAATTCTATCTATCTCATCTCTCTCCTCCATATGCATATCATTTTCATGCTCAAGCAGATATTGCTCTAAAGGATCTGTAGGAGGTACGGCAATAGAGGCAAGAGCAATGATTTCATCCCTACGAGACAAATCTTTTTCATGGGGTTGTTTTCCAAACTTGGAGAAGTTAAATTCATGAGTCACACCCTCGAAACTTAGTGTGACAGTCTGCTTAATGCAATCAATGTGAGCATTGACAGTGCTGAGAAAGGGTCTACCAAATATGATGGGACAAAAGCTATCTTGTGCAGTACCAAGGACGAGGAAATCAGTAGGATACTTCGTCTTACGACACACGACTTCTACATCTCTCACAATTCCCACACGGCAGATAGTGTCTCTATTGGCTAGCGTAATAGTGACATCAATGGGTTCTAACTCAGCAGGTGCAATATCATCTTTGATTTCATCACATAGAGAACGGGGTATTGCAGTAACACTAGCTCACATATCACATAAACCATGGTAATAGTGATCTACTATCTTAACAGAAACAACGGGCAGGCCAACTATAGGTCCGTGCTTGTTTTTCACGTGAGGTTTAGCAATTCTAGCGGAGTCCTCACAGAATTTGATAACATCCCATCTATGTCTTCGGCTAAGAGATCTTTGATAATAGCAACACTAGGTTCAACACTAATCTCCTAAGGGGGTGCAAGTGGTCTAATGTAACCCCGACGTATCACAGTTGGAGGTTTAGAATAATCCTTCATCCTAGCAGGGTATGGTGGTTTCTCAGTGTAAGCACAAGGAACAACAGGATCACTAAAAGCTATGATTTTCTCCTCAACTAGATTGGTTTTGGCTATGTTGCTTTCTACATGAGGATGATATTTAAACCACTTCTCTTTGGGAAGATCAATATGAGCAGCAAAAGATTCACATAGAGAAGCTACTATCTCAGAGTCAAGTCCATACTTAGCGCTAAAATCTCTAGAAGTGTTTGTCTCAACAAAAGATTTAACGCAATCAAACTGGAAATTCATACCTGACTCCTTACCTTCCTCCAGCTCCCAATCTTCAGAGTTGGGTTTGATTCTCTCCAATAAATTCCACTTGTCATCAATATTCTTCTTCATAAAAGAACCAGCACAAGAAGTGTCAAGCATGGTACGATCTTCATGAGAATGCCGAGCATAAAAGTTTTGAGTGATGATTTCTCTCGAGAGCTTATGATTGGGGCATGAATATAGCATTGATTTAAGCCTCCCCAAGCTTGAGCTATGCTTTCCCTGTCACGAGGCCAAAATTATAAATAAAGTTCCGATCACGATGTACTAAATGCATAGGATAGGACTTTTGATGAAATTCCAATTTCAACCGATTGTAGCCCCATGATCCAGCATCATCACATAACCTATACCATGTCAACGCCTTATCCTTCAAAGATAAAGGAAATACTTTCTTATTTACCTCATCCTCGGGCAAACCTGCAAGCTTAAATAAACCACAAACTTCATCTAGACAGATTAGATGAAAGTCTGGATGTGAAGATCCATCTCCTGTAAAAGGATTAGCCAGCAGTTGCTCAAGCATACCCAAAGGAATTTCATAAATTATATTTTCAGTAGGTACCTCAGGTTGAGGAGCAACTCCTCGTGCTTCCGTTCGTGGTGAAGATACCCCGAACAAACTCCTCAGAGGAAGAGTTTCGATAGTCACAAGTGACAATAAATTTCACCACAGTATAAAAATGTTTCCTTACCAATTTCCACTTACCAAAGGCGCTTCACTCCCTGGCAACGGTGCCAGAAAATAGTCTTGATGACCCACATGTATAGGGGATCAATCGTAGTCCTTTCGATAAGTAAGAGTGTCGAACCCAACGAGGAGCAGAAGGCTCTAATAAACGGATTTCAGCAAGGTAATAACTGCAACCACTGAAAGTAGCGGTAACAAGTGATTGTGTAGCGTGGTGAAACGTAGCAAAAAAAAGAATAACAAGTAACAAGTAGTAGCAACGGTGCAGCAAGTGGACCAATCCCTTTTGTAGCAAGGGACAAGCCTGAACAAAGTCTTATAGGAGGAAAAACGCTCCCAAGGACACACGGGAATTTCTGTCATGCTAGTTTCATCATGTTCATATGATTCGCGTTCGTTACTTTGATAGTTTGATATGTGGGTGGACCGGCGCTTGGGTATTGCCCTTACTTGGACAAGCATCCCACTTATGATTAACCTCTCTCGCAAGCATCCGCAACTATAAAAGATGAATTAAGACAAAGTCTAACCATAGCATTAAACTAGTGGATCCCAATCATCACCTCACGAAGCAACGCATAGACTGGGGTTTCAGCTTGTGTCACTCCAGCAACCCATCATCTACTTACTACTTCCCAATGCCTTCCTCTAGGCCCAAATATGGTGAAGTGTTATGTAGTCAAAGTTCACATAACACCACTAGAGGAAAAGACAACATACATCATATCAAAATACCGAACGAATATCAAATTCACATGACTATTATCAGCATGACTTATCCCATGTCCGCAGGAACAAAAGTAACTACTCACAAGACATAATCATAATCATGACCAGAGGTGTAATGAATAGCATCAAGGATCCGAACATAAAGTTTTCCACCAAATAATCCAACTAGCATCAACTACAAAGAGTAATCAACACTACTAGCAACCTTACAAGTACCAATCGGAGTTGCGAGACAAAGATTGGTTACAAGAGATGAACTAGGGATTGGAGAGGAGATGGTGCTGATGAAGATGTTGATGAAGATGCCTCCCCTCATACGAGAGGAGTGTTGGTGATGACGATGGCGACGATTTCCCCCTCCGGTAGGGAAGTTTCCCTGGCATGATCGTCCTGCCGGAGCTCTAGATTGGATCAGCTCAAGTTCCGCCTCGTGGCGGCAGCGAAACCACGAAAAAGCTCTCGTATGATTTTTTCCAGACCAGGACGCTTCATATAGCAAAAGAGGGGGGCTAGTGGGCCTTCAGGCTGCCCACAAGCTTGCCCACCGCCACCAGGAGGGTGGTGGCGGAGTGGGGGCTTGTGGGGCCCTCGGGGCCCCCCTCCGGTAGTTCTTTCGCCCAGTATTTTTAATATATTCCAGAAAAAATACATGGAAATTTTCAGGGCATTTGGAGATGTGCAGAATAGTGGACTAGGATTTGCTCCTTTTCTAGTCCAGAATTCCAGCAGCCTGAATTCTCCCTCTTATAATAATCCTTGCAAAATAAGAGAAAGGCACAAAAATGGTACCACAAGTAATATAAGAGCCCCAAAAGCAATAAATATCAACATGAAAGCATGATGCAAAATGGACGTATCACCCAGCAAACTTCTTTGAGCCTCGTCAAGCTGGCTTCCAATCGTCATAACGCAGCGGCCGACAGCGCGTATAATGGCGTTGTGGTACCATGCAGGTCGTACCAAATTGTTTCCACCGTTGCAACCACCCGCGCCACCCAGGCGCACGTAGGCTAGGCGGCGCCCCGGGCATCGATGATGTGCCGCATCAACTTGGGGGACCTCAGCGCGCACGACGCGCTGCAAATGGTATGCGAGATGCTCCGCCAACGACCGACACAAGGGGGCTTCGATGCCTGGGCGGACCACCTCACGGACCTGATCGCCATTGCCAAGAAGGCCATCCGACCCCACTTTTCGTGAGCGCCACAAGCGCCAGGTGCCAGGTGCTCGCACCTCGTGCCAATCGTCGGTCTTGCAAGCAGCAGGGCCCCTCCAGCGCTGGGCTGGGCCGAGAGAGACGCATCGCATGCTCCCTTCCTCCTCTTCCAGATTTCGATGGCTGGCCTCGAGGCGCAGCCTGTCGACAACCACCAGGGGCGCGAAGAGAATGGTAGGACGTTCGATCCACACACCAGCATGCATCACCAAGACCAGGTCGGCCCCCGACAACCCATGGCGGCTAGACAGGAGCGCTCCCTCAGGTATTGCCAACGGACGGTGGAGGTGTCTGCGCGGGTGAGCTACGGCGATGGAGATACACCAGGGTATCAAGGGAGGAGTCTGCACTGGGAAATACCGGGACCACCCAATGGCGGCAGCAGAAACAAGCAACTTCGTGCAGAGGCCCATCGCAAGAAGAACTCCGAGCAACGCGACCGGGGGGACCTCCCCACACTGGAGAGAGGGACCGCCACCATCACGCTGCTGAACGGCTTTCGAGGTCGATCGAACACCTACATGGAGACTTACGTACCGTGTTATGTAACACTACCTTACCCTCCCATTGACGTAGAGCCTCACGCGTCCATCCAAGGCGCCAGCCCTCCTCTGGAGTAAGGATTGCTCTGAGGGTCCCCCTTGACCCGCACCCTAGGGCTCCCAATGGCGGAGCACTGGGCCCAAGAGCCGCGGTCAAGAAGGCGCCCCAAGCCACAAGGCATGACGCCAGCCGCCGCCCCCACAGAGGAACTATGAAGAACCGAGTACCGAGCCTTAGGAGGAAGAGCCAGAGAAAGCAACGAGACACAAGCGGCGCGGGTCACCCGCGGCGACCACGGTGCTGGAGTGGGCGCCGAGGGCCAAGCCTCATGAGGCACCCCTCAGGTGCGAAGAGGCTATGTGAGGTAATTTTTTGGGTTCACTGATCTAGGGGGGGTGCTGACCGCAGGAACTTCAGGTGTTCAGGGCACACCTCTGCCCATCATATCATTTACCCATGCTTCCATAACTTCTGCTGCATCCATTCGGCGATCTGACATCTTACTTGCTTGCATCTTTGGGCGATATACCCCCCCCCACCCGCCCGGGGGCTCCAGCCGGTGCGCGTCGCTCCGTTGCGGGACCTGGGGAGGCCCCACGTCTCTCCAGGGCCACAATCAACTGGATGAAATGGGGGCCGCTTGAGCGTCAAAAGGTGGCTCCTGAGCATCGATCCTCAGGGGCCTTACCACTCATAACGCCACCTACCACCCCTGATACCGTCCACGGACATTCGGTCATTATCAGGGTGGCAGGTCTTGATCCCGTAGTTGCGGTCATCCATTCGGTCGCAAGCAATGACTACTTGGAAATGTAAGCGACTGGGTCATGGCGACACAAAGCCTCTCAAACGTCAAAGGGGGCTCCAAAGCATCGCGCGTGAGGAGCCTTATCAGTCACAAAGCCACTTGGCCACCCTTGTGCCGTCTAGGCACATTCGGTCGGTATCACGGGTGTCAGGGCCTTGCCCCGTGACGCGCCTCACGACGGCATGGAAATGTGCGGGACTGGGACCTACCGGCGTAGAGCAGTAGAAAAGCCCTCAACCAGTCTCAGGAGAAGGAGGAAACATCGCAAAGCCGGAGCGCCCTCGCGCTCGCCCTACAGCCCCCACGGGACCTGCATCGACCCGTGGCACTTCTGCATCATCCTTCAATCCTTCCGGAACCTACTTCATCCCGCTCACGTAATAACGAGCCGAGTCTGTATACGCCCGGGGCCCCCCGAGGACGCGGAGGGTTCCCTCCCACGCCTAGTGGCAACCCTACGCTCCCCGCTGGGGAGAATACGGAGGCAATCAACACAGTCCACCAATGACACAAATGGAATCAGGCACCTAAGCCTCGGGGTAAGGGACACTCGGGAGGGCAAAGCGTCCTCGCGACCTCCCAGATACGCACAGACCGTGACACTCTCATGTAATAAGGAGACGAGGGTGTATATGCACGGGGCCCCCCGAGGACGCGAAGAGCTCCCTCACACGCCTAGTGGTAGCCCTACGCTCCGCGCTGGGGAGAAGACGGAGGCAATCAACTTAGTCCGCCAATGACTATGCCCACAGCTGGGGAAGATGGTGGCGGAGGTTAGCCTAGGTGTTGGACACGACGTTTGCTTGCCTTTTCCTGGAGCTTGAATTATCCTCTGCTGGACTGAAATTTGTTGATTTCAAAGTTGATGTTTGAAAAACAAAATGTGGTGGAATTTTCTCTTGCGTTTTCTTGTTTATTCGGCTTTGAAGCCTCCTTTTCTAGATGAAATTTTCCGAGGAACTGAACGCTTGATACGTCTCAAACATATCGACTTTTCCAAACACTTTTTCTATTGTTTTGGCCTCATTCTTGCATGATTTGAATAAAACTAACTCGTCTGACGCTGTTTTCAGCAAAGCTGCGTGTATGGTTTACTTGTGTGTAGGAAAATGGATATTTAGATGTCCCGGAAAATTCACATCAAAAATAGAAAAAATCCACGCACCGGGAGGGACCATGGGCCAAAAGATGGGCGAGAGGGGAGCCAGAGGGGCCCGAGGTGACCTGCTGGCGTGGCTTGCCCCCTGGCCAAGCCGGGAGGCCGCCTGGGTGGGGGCCACCACTTCTGGTGCCCTACTTTGGCTCCTATTTTTACCCGTGTTTGAAAAATACCAGAACAAAAGTCGTTTTGCAAGTTCTCGACGCGGAGCCGCCGCCACCCTCGGTTCTTCTTTGGGAGAGCTGATCCGGAGGTTGTTTTGGCCTCCGGAGAGGGGAAATTGTCGCCATCGTCATCACCATCACCACTCCATCATCCTTCCATGGCTTCCCCCATCACGTGTGAGTAATTCCCTGTTGTAGGTGAGGGGATGGGAGAGATTGGATGAGTTAGATCATGTAATAGTTCGTCAGATTGTTGGGGGCATGTTGCCTATCATCTACTATGGCGTTTATCATCTTTCCTACTACTTGTTACTCTTAATTCTTGTCACTTTGGGCCGAAGTGCCATGATTTCTGATCTGGATACCTTATGTTTTCATGAATATATTTGTGTTCTAGATCCTATCTATGAGTAGTATGCACCTATTATAGTCCAGAACCGGCGATCCCAATGGTGAGAGCTTGGGACACCAAAGGGGATGGGCTATAGTTTGAGGATTCCATGTATCCATTGATTGTTAATGCTTTGTTCCGGTACTCTTTGACAGGAGCACCTTAATCTCCATAAGTTCCTTTTGGCCCCGTTGATAGCGGGATGGTAGGACAAAAGATGTTGTGCAAGTTCTTATTGCAAGCACGCACGACTACCTCGGGATACATGCCTACTGTTTGATGTATGCCTAGATGATCATTACTTTTCTATGTGCCTTGCCCCAAGCTAAATACATGATATCTCTCATCCATGATCAACCATCCATCTCCTTAGCCTATAGTGTTTTAATCCTGCTCGTCACAAGTAGCTTTCTTTCGTTGTTTTACTTTCGTTGCTTTCCACTATTATTTTCGTTGCTACCATCACCTCCATATCACCGTTGCTACTAATAGTTCGTTTCCAAGCAAGTACCTTTTAGGTGCGGTTGAATTGACAACTCAACTGTTAAAGCTTATAAATATTCTTTGGCTCTCCTTGTGTCGAATAAATAAATTGGGTTAACTTAGCCGGGAAAATTGTTGCGATCTCCTACACTTGTGGGTTATCAATGCTCCGCACCGCCCCTAGGCGCCAAGGAGCGTAAGCAAAGACTTGTCGCCCGAGGGGCAACATTTTCAGCGGTCGACCCCCCCTCGGGGCCCAGATCGAAGCACGATACCACCAAAATGATTCTTGGGTGGCCTCAGGGCACCCAGGGGCGATGACCAAAGGGACGGAATGGGGGAATCGCTCGAACGTCAAAGGGGGCTCCTAAGCATCGATCCCGAGGAGCTTTACCGGTCATAAGGCCACTCGCCACCCCCGATGCCGTCCTGGAGCTTCGGTCGGTGTCGGGGGTGGCGGGGCTCCTCCTCGTGAAGTGTGTCAAACCTAACGACGGTGGGGAAATGTGCAGGACCGGGGCCTTTCGACGTAGAGCGGCTTGAGTGTCAAGGGTGCTCCTGACCAACATGCCTCACGGGCCTTACTGGTCGCAAAGCCACTCGGCCACCAAGGTGTCGCCCATGTCGGCACCCAGGGAGGAACAACCTTGGTAACGGGTTGCACCTCATTGCATCAGGGAAATGTGCGGGACCGGGAACCGCAGACATAGAATGCCGAAAGGGTCTTCACCCCGTCCTACTAAGAAAGCAGGAACCACTCAGGAGGAGCTACGAAAGGGATCGAAGCAAACCAACGAGCTAAGTACCCTGCTATCTCAGACGGGAGCCTACTCGTTTCGCGTCGAACCAAGAACAAATTAAAAACATGCGTACTAATGAAAGGATGCACGGCCTAAGGACTAAGCTGTGGCAAGGAACAATGCCATCGACCAAGCGTACAGCGGCACAAACAATGCCTCTGGAGGATGGGACCTCCTGAGGGCCCTGTCCGTCGTTGCCTCCAAGCGACGGATGGGCCATCGACGGGCACTATGCGACAGAGCCAGGCCACAACGACTACCAATGAGCAAACCATCGATTCAAGAGCGAAAGGAAAAAGGGAGAACGGTGAACGTAACATACAAAGTCTAACGCCCGACAGGGCAGAGTTCATGGTCCGACATTACACGGGCAGGAAAACATAAGCTCGGGGATACCTAGGGGAAGAGGTCGCCGACACCGCCCTTGGCGGCGATAGGTTTCGTGTTAGAGCCCTCCTCCTCATTGGATACGGGCGCCCGGACGTACCACTCCACCAGGGCGTCCACACGCGGGCGCACTTCATCCCAGAGAAGACGCAGGGACTCAGCAGGCAATGGCTCGACGACTCGCTGGAGGTAAAGTTGCGGGACGAGGCGGCGCAGGTTCGAGAAGATGAGCGTCAAGGCAAGGCCCAGAACCTCGCACGCGTCAGACGCATTGTCCTGCTCCACGCGGGAGACACCGGCCTCTAGTGTCTCCACCATCTTCTGGAAGAAGGCGAGGTAGCCAATGTCGTTGCTCACCCTTGGCAGCGCCGGACATCCCTCATGAATCGACGCGTTGCGCCTGCCGCCCGGCAGCGATGCTCGTGAATTGCTTGGCATGCTGGGACTCCAACATCCGGGCGTACGCCGCCTTGTCCTGGGCGTCCTGAACTGCATCGGCTCCCTCCTAGACCTGCCTCTGCAGCAACACCAACTCAGCATTGGGCTCCGCTTCGCCCTGGCTGGCGGCCTGGAGGGAGGCCTTTGCACCCTCGAGCTGAGCCCGCAGCCCCTCCGCCTCCTCCTGAAGCTCTTCGAGCTTGAGCTTCTTGGTTGTGGGCGCTCTGGAGAAAAGGGAAGATCAACCAGCAAGAAACAAGGAAAGGCGGTGCAAACAAGGGACTTACTCATCGGTCACAGCCCAGCGGCGGCGGATGCGCGACGACTGTGAGGGCCCTCCTCCGCTGCTACCGGAGGCGGATGACGGAGCGGACGGAGCCACGCGTTTCCCCTTGCCAGGATCGCCTCCTGGATACGACATGGAAGACGAAGAAACGAAGGGGAGAGAAGGTTTTCCTCGGCGGAGGAAAGCAAGCAAAGAGGAAGCTCAAGATCGTAGTGCCTCCCCCTTGCCAGGGACGGGGTAGATTTATAGGCGAGCCACGACCACCAACCGTCGTGGAAGCGTGAGAGTCGCGCGCCCCTCAGGGGCTGCGAGGTTGGACGGCGAGCGCATTGCCGCCCACGTCGCCTCACCTGACAACCGAGCGGTCACCTCTGTGAAGGTCGTTGGGCATGGGCAGGCCACACCGATGCCATTCAATGGTAACAATGATGGTCGGCGCAGTTCTTCGAGATCGTGCCATTGTGGTCTGGTGCACCCTGGACGCCTCGAGGAGCGAGGGTGTTGCCGCATGGCAGTTGGACACGTTTGCCGCCTGGCCCGCGGGTATTATGCTTCTCAGCAGCCCGAACCTGGGTAAACTGCCATGTTATGTGTCTTCCTAACCATCGAATGAGTTCTCTGCCATCCCTTGCGAGTAGAGAGTTAGGTGAGGTGAGCCCACGAGAGATCTTCGTCCATGCCCCTGAGTTCAAATCTTTAGGGTTTTGCGGATCCCCAAATCTGACAAGATTGCCATCTAGGTACTTGGTATGGACCTGTAGGTTTGGGGTGAACTACTTACACATCATCACGAGCACCGCAATATTGATGAAGGAGCCCTCCGTGATTGATCCCCCTTCGACAGGGTGCCGTAATGGATCTCCAAATAGCCTTCCATCGGAAAAATAACTTGCAGTTGCGTAAAATGTGTTTTGGTACTTCCTCCGGGTTTTAGGTTATTGGATAATTTGTAAGCTAGAGAAGACAGTCTGGAGTGCCTCGAGGGGCCCATGATCCATCACGGCAACCCCTTAGGCTATGATGGGTTAGCTTGTGGGGCCCTCCGGTGGCCTCTAGCCTTCTTCCGATGCTCGTTGGTCTTATTTTTGTCCAGAAAAATCTCCAAAAAGTTTTAGGTCAATTGGACTTCGTTTGGTATTGCAAACTAGAAAAGTGAAAAACATGCAGAAAATAACAACTACCACTCAGCACTGGGTCAATAGGTTAGTGCTCGAAAATAATTTAAATTGGTAAATAAATACCCAAAAAGTATTCTAGAATGATAATATATCAGCATGGAACAATAAAAATTTATAGATACGTTGTAGACGTAATGGAGCTTCTTCTGATAGCCTTGCACCTCCAATCGCGCTTCTTTGAACGTTGAGGTGACCGAGGTAAGCTTCGAGGCTTTCTCTTTATTCCTATGCGCAAGGTCCACACATTTAGTGACGGCCTCCTTGAGTTCCTAATACCCCTCAGCCACCTTATCATCATGCTTCTCATTGATCGTCTTTGCTAATGACAACTCGACAGCTGCTTGTTCGGCCGCCTCCTTCTGCTCAGCAGCATCTTGCCTTGCCTTACATAGCTCGACCTTGAGGTTCTCGAACTCCACGACGGTAGTTGTAGTCATAAATAAAGCACCTTGCACTTGAGGAAAACTACGGGAATAACCAGGTCTATTTTAGACTCCTTGCGCTTTGTCAAACCGCTTGTTGAGCCGGTCAAGCTCTTCATCGGAGGTCTCAAGCTTCTCATTCATACTGGAAAGCTCCATAGCGTTGGCACCTATTGCCGACGATGATGTCAACATGACAAGTCTTATGCATATCAAACTTCTGAGAATTAGTTTTTAGACCCTTTGCTAGGTTCTTTCCCTAATCCTGCGAGAGCCTCGAAGGCTACGGTTCACTTTACTGTCAATGTTTTTGAAACTATTATGGACCCCCGCTCGAGTTTTTCAAACTCAACCAAGGCTCAGGGGCTTCCATATATAGGTATTATATAAATCTATAAAACTAAATTTTCCTTGTAATAGGATACTACATGATTTACCTTGAAGCCCACCACGAGGCCTCCGAAAGCCTCCTTCACTCCGGTGTCAATGGACTAATTTCTTTGCAAACCCGAACCTAGGAGAGTGTGTTTCTCTTCTATGGTGAAGGGTACATTTAAAGCCTCTTCCATCACGGTTGGACACCCTAGTCTGTGCCTACTTTGCTATGGGTTGCGATTGTGACGCCACCTCGACTCCCCTTTTGTCGGAGTCTAGAAAGGAGGACTCCAAGGGCCTTGGAATCTTGGGGGCGGTCTTCGGAGAGAGATCAGATTGACCAGCGTCCCTCTCTTTGTTCACTGGAAGGAAATTTCCCTCCTGGTCTTCGGTGACCGAGGTGTAAACCTCAACCATGACGCCATAGCCCCTCCCCCTCCCCCCCCCCCGTGTTCGGCCCAGGCGGGGTCCTTCGCAGCCTCATTGGCATCCGGGGGAGAGGTGTTGCATGATGTAGTCCTGTTCTCTCCTAGCACGGCTGTAGGGGAGTCGCCGTCCAAGGCTTGATTAATATGGAGCTCGCGTAGTGGCCTACAATATGAAAAACATTCAAGTGGTTAGTGACTAACTACGATATGGATGAATTAGTGACTCTTAGAATTCATACCTTTGGGTCGGGGGCTTAACCCTGTGATTCCTTCAGGGAATCCTTTCAAAAGTTTCGTACTCTTCGGAGGAGTCTGAGCTGTCATCGGCCAAGGACACCTTAGCACCCTCGGACGCCCCCTCTTCCTTGTTCGGGAGGAGTCGCTCTCCTCCCTCCTCTTCCAGCTCTTCCTCATAAGTAGAAGAGGCATGGGTTTCCCAGGACTTAGTGTCCGGAGGTCCTCGTGAGAGGAGGCCCTCTCATACCTCCCTCTTGTCACCCTTTTCTTATCCTTCCTCTCTGGCGTTGTATACGGCGCCTTGACTAGCATTGACGCCATTAAGGTCAGCTTGGGGCCCTCGGACAACGGCGTCGGGCCATCAATGAGAACGGCCTTTTCTAGCCAGTTCTGCAATGGTGAGGAAGACATGATAAGGTTCCGTGTTAAAAATGGAAAACTTGAACACAAACATACAAAATTGATTATATGTTCTTAGCAAGGTTTTCAGCGTCGAGGCCGATGTCTTCCTCCATGTCTAGCCAGTCCTTCTAGGGTTTGAAGAACAGCTTCCACAGCTTGTCGTGGGTGGTGCAGTAGAAGTGGGGCATGGTGGATGGATCATCGGCCTTGAAGGCACAAATCAGACAGGCCTAATGTTGATAGGGGAGAAGGTGACGGTGCACAAAAATTTAGAATACGTTAGTCAGCTCTACCTTCAGCTACGACATCTTGGAGACACTCTTGTGCAGAGATTTCACCTATTCAGCCGACCCCCACTCAAGCCATTTCTTGATCCATCAGACTAGACGAGTAGGAGGTTCGAATCTGAATTCGGAGGGAGCCACGCTGTCATCACCACGTGGTTTAGTGACATAAAACGAATCCTTCTGCCAAATATTGTTGGTGTTTATAAAGGTGACCTCTAGCCACTCAACTCTGGGGAGCTTCCTAATCATCCCCCCGAAGTCCATGTGCTCGCCATCAACTATCTTCGCCTTGACGTTGGGGACTTTCAGCCATAGACCAAAGTGCAGCTGGACCCGCAAGAAGGCCTCACAGACTATGATAAAGGTTGAGATGTGCATGAAAGGAATTCAGGGGAAGATCGCGAATATCTAACCCATAGAAAAACATCAAACCCCTCACGAATGGGTGCAGCGGGAAGCCGAGTCCCCAAATGAAGTGGGGGATGAACACCACCCTCTCCCCTTGCTTTGGCATGGGGATGACCTAGCCCTTCTCTGGAGCACGATGAACTATGTTGTCTAATTGGTAGGTGACGCATTTCAACTCCTCGATATTGTCCTCAGTGATGCATAAGTCCTCACACTTGCCCTTGGAGCCTGAACCAGCCATGGCCGAACGAGAGGAGTGGTTTTGCGGATATTGGAGGGGAAATTGAGCCTGGCTTGTTAGAGCTCAGAGGATTGGGAAGGTGGTGCGAGTGCGAGATCTGAGAAGCGTATGGAATATATGGTAACAACAGTGCTTTTATAAGCTGATATAATATCAAGAGCCCCTATAATTTGTCGTGGATCTCACCACTTCCTGATATAATCGTGTAGTTATGCATGCATGGGATAGCTCAAATCATAAACCGCATCCCTTAAAAAACGGGGGATGTTCTCCATGTTGACGATATGTGCCAATGAAAAACTACCTTGAACCACGAATCTAGTTTTTTGTAACAGATCACTAGTTTGGACTAGTGGCGACCCTCCACTAAAAGTTGTCAGGTAAATGGACTGTTGCTACCTCTTCAGCTTGCGTTGGTTTTTCCCTTGAAGAGGAAAGGGTGATGCAGCATAGTAGCAGTAAGTATTTCCCTTAGTTTGAGAACCAAGGTATCAATCCAGTAGGAGAATCAAGCCAAGTCTCCAAAGTACCTGCGCAAAAACAGCAAACTTGCACCCAACGCTACAAAGGGGTTGTCAATCCCTTCATGATTGATTGCAAGGTGAGATCTGAAGGTGGAAAGTGCAACAAAGAAAAACTGCAGGGCAGAAAATATGATGTGAAGTAGACCCGGGGGCCATAGTGTTCACTAGAGGCTTCTCTCAAGATAGAAAATATTAAGGTGGGTGAACGAATTACTGTCGAGCAATTGATAGAACCGTGCAAAGTCATGACGATATCTAAGGCAATGATCATATATATAGGCATCACGTCTGAGACAAGTAGACCAATACTTTCTGCATGTACTACTATTACTCCACACATCGACCGCTATCCAGCATGCATCTAGTGTATTGAGTTCATAACAAATAGAGTAATGCCTTAAGCAAGATGACATGATGTAGAGGGATAAATTCATGCAATAGATATAAACCCCATATTTTTACCCTTGATGGCGACAACACGATGCGTGCCTCGCTACCCCTTCTATCACTGGGTGAGGACACCGCACAGTATGAACCCAAAACCAAGCACTTCTCCCATTGCAAGAACTGTAGATCAAGTTGGCCAAACGAAACCCACAACTTCAACAGAATTACAAGGATATGAAATAATGCATATAAGAGATCAGAATAAACTCAAATCAGATTCATAGATAATCTGATCATAAATCCAGAATTCATCGGATCTCGACAAACACACGGCCAAAGAGGATTACATCGGATAGATCTCCATGAAGATCATGGAGAACTTTGTATTGATGATCCAAGAGAGAGAACAAGCCATCTAGCTACTAGCTATGGACCCGAAGTTTTGTGGTGAACTACTCACGCGTCATCGGAGAGGCAATGGTGTTGATGAAGAAGGCCTCCGTGTCCGAATCCTCCCTCCGGCAGGGCACCAGAACGTGAACCAGATGGGATCTTGCGGAGACAGAAGCTTGCGGCAGCGGAAAACTATTTTCGTGGCTCTCTCTCGTGGATTCAAATTTTCGGGGATTTATAGGCGGAAGAAGTAGGGCAAAGGAGCCACAGGGGGGCCACAAGCCTGCTAGGCGCCCCCTCCCAGGCCACGGCTAGGGGGCTTTTGCCCTCCCCTCGTGCCCTTTGCCTTGGTTCTCAAGCTTCCTACGTATCTTCTATTCCGGAAAAAATATTTTCGGAGGTTTTATTCCGTTTGGACTCTGTTTGATATTCTCGTGTGAAAAAGGTCAAAAACACGGAAAAAACTGTAACTGGCACTTGGCACTGAGTTAATAGGTTAGTCCCAAAAAAGATATAAAAATGCATAGAAAACATCCAAAGTTGACAAGATAATAGCATGGAACCATCAAAAATTATAGATATGTTGGAGACGTATCAAGCATCCCCAAGCTTAACTCCTGCTCTCCTCGAGTAGGGAAGTGATAAAGACTGAATTTTTGATTGGAATGCTACCTAGCATATTTGTCCTTTGTAACTTCTTTCATTTGGCATCAATCTTCAGATCCGTAAGATTCAAAACAATAGTTTGCTATTGACATGAAAACAATAATACTTCAAGCAAACTAGCAAGGTAATCATGAACTTTCGAAATAACAAGGCCAAAGAAAGTTATCCCTACAAAATCATATAGTCTGGCTATGCTCCATCATCCCCACACAACGAATTTAAATCATGCACAACCCCGGTATTTGCCAAGTAATTGTTTTCGCACTCTTACTTTCTCAAACCTTTTTCAACTCTCATGCAATTTATGAGCGTGAGCCATGGATATAGCACTATAGGTGGAATAGAGTGTGGTGGAGGTTGTGAGGCAAAAAGGAGAAGATGGTCAAATCGAATCGGCATATCAAAGGGCTACGGAGATGCCCAACAATAGATATCAATGTGAATGAGTAGGGATTACCATGTAACAGATGCACTTAGAGATATCAGTGTGTGAAAGCTCAAAAGGAGAACTAGTGGGTGTGCATCCAACTTGCTTGCTCACAAAGACCTAGGGAAATTTTGAGGAAGCCCATCATTGGAATATACAAGCCAAGTTATATAATGAAGATTCCCACTAGTATATGGTGGCGACAAAACAATAGACTCTCAATCATGAAGAACATGGTGCTATTGTGAAGCACAAGTGTGGAAAAGGATAGTAGCATTGTCCCTTCTCTCTTTTTCTCTCTCTTTTTTTGGGCTCTTCGGCCTCTCTTTTTCATTTTTTTGGTGGGCATCTTTGGCCTCTTTTCCTTTTTCCTCACATGGGACAATGCTCTAAAAATGATGATCATCACACTTTTATTTACTCACAGCTCAATGCTTAGAACAATGATGACTCTACAGGAAATGCCTCTGGCAATGTACCGGGATGTGCAACGATCTAGCTTAGCGTATGATGTTTAAACATCTCGCTAGCTATCTTACGATCATGCAAAGGCAATATGAAAGTGACGACACAAGTCATGAGACGGAATGGTGGGAGTTGCATGGCAATATATCTCGGAATGGGTATGAAAATGCCATAATAGTTAGGTATGGTGGCTGTTTTGAGGAAGGTATATGGTGGATTTGTGCACCAGCAAAAGTTGTGCGGTACTAGAGAGGCTAGCAATGGTGGAAGGTGAAAGTGTGTCTATACCATGGACTCACATTAGTCATGAAGAACTCACACACTTATTGCGAAAGTTTTATTAGTAATTGAAACAAAGTGCTAAACGCATACTCCTAGGGGAAGGGTTGGTAGGTGCGAACCATCACGCGATCCCGACCACAACACAACGGATGTCAATCAATAAATCAATTATGCTCCGACTTCCTAACATAGCGGTTCACCATACGTGCATGCTACGGGAATCACTAACTTCAACACAAGTATTTCTAGATTCACAACACCCTACTAACATAACTCTAATATCACCATATCCATATCTCAAAACTAATTGAGAGGAATCAAACATCTCTTTCTAATCAATGCACATGAATGTGGAAGTTTTATTGTATCCTCTTTGCATGCCCATCATCTTTAGGACTACTTTCATAGCGCAAGCCAACTACCCAGCTACTCAAAGAGAGCACTCTCAAAAAGATATAAGTGAAGATCGAGAGTTATTATTTCTCCAAAATATGACACCACCGTGCTCTAAAAAGATCTAAGTGAAGCACTAGAGCAAAGTTATCTAGCTCAAAAGGATATAAGTGAAGCACATGTGAGCTAAATTGCCTAACTCAAAGGATATAAGCGAAGCTCAACGAGTATTCTAGCAAATTCACGATGAGTGCATGTCTCTCTCAAAAGGTGTGCAGCAAGGATGATTGTGACACAAAAAAATAAAAGACTCCTATAATACACGATGCTCCAAGCAAAACACATATCATGTAGTGAACAAAAATATGGCTCCGAGATACGTTGCCGATGGATTGAAGACGAATGAGGGGATGCCTTCCCGGGGCATCCCCAAGCTTAGGCTTTTTGGTGTCCTTGAATTTGGCTTGGGATGCCTTGGGCATCCCAAAGCTTGAGCTATTTCCACTCTTTATATCATCGTCCATGAGAACATCACCCAAAACTTGAAAACTCCACAACACAAAACTTAAACAGAAACTCATGATATCATTAGCACAAGAAAACAAACTACCACCTCTTTAGGTACTGTAGCAAACTTGCTTTTTATTTATATTGGTGTTATATTACTGTATTCTCACTTTTCCCTGGCTAGTACCCCCCGATAGTATCCATAGTTCAATCAAAATAAGCAATCAACACAACAAAAAAAGAATTCATCAAAAACAGACCAGTCTTTAGCAATCTGTATAGTTCATATACTTCTGATATATCACAAATTCTGAAAAATTACGACAATTTGGGAAAATTGGCATATCAACCAGAAGCAAAAAGAAGCAACTCAAAAGATATTTCTGGATAAAATGAAAAATAATTTCGTAAGCGAAAAGTTTCTGTCTTTTTCAGCACCTTCAAACAACCATCACCAAAACTAGTCATAAAGGTTTTACTTGGATCAAACACAAAAAGAAACACAAAAAATACAATCATAACAGAATTATGATGGTCTCGATGCAACAAAAAAGAAAGAAAAAAAGCAAACATAAATTCATTGGGTTGCCTCCCAACAAGCGATATTGTTTAGCGCCCTTAGCTAGGCATAAGGCGATAGAATCACGTATCGTCGTCTTTGCTCCTCAAACCATAAGTACCCCTCATCATGGATTCATAAGGCAATCTTATTTTCTTTCTAGGAAAATGCCCCATGCCCTTTTTAATGTAAATTGAAATCTAATATTCCCTTCCTTCGTATCGTTGACATCACCAATAGTCCTTAGGAAAGTTCTACCAGGAATGATAGGACACGTAGGATTGCAATCAATATCAAGCAAAATGAAATCCACGAGTACATAGTTCCTATTTGCAATAATAAGAACATCATTGATCCTTCCCATAGGTTTCTTAAAAGTAGAATCCGCAAGATGCAAATTAAGAGAGCACTCATCAATCTCACTGAAGCCTAGAACTTCACATAAAGACTTTGGAATCGCGGAAACACTAGCACCCAAATCACACAAAGCATTGCATTCATAGTTTTTGATCTTTATTTTGATAGTAGGTTCCCACTCATCATGAAGTTTTCTAGGAATAGAAACTTCCAATTCAAGTTTCTCTTCAAGAGATTTCATCATAGCATCGACGATATGATCGGTAAAGGCCTTGTTTTGGCTATTAGCGTGTGGAGAGTTTAGCATGGATTGCATCAATGAAATACATTCAATCAAAGAGAAACTATCATAATTGAATTCCTTGAAATCCAAAGTAGTATTTTCATTACTACTCCAAGTTTTGATATCTTCTACTCCACTTTCAATACTTTTAGCATCAAGATAGATAGACTCCGAATCATTGGGGCGTTTTTCAACCAAAGTGGATTCATATCCAGCCCCATCATCATTAGGTTTGACACTAGAAAACAAGGATTCAATAGGAGTCACACCAAGCACTTTAAGATCTTCATGATTCTCATCACGAGAACACGCCTTTTAAGCCCTTCGAGTCTAGCACGAATTTGGGCGGTTCTTTCCTTACTCACATTCATGGAAACATGCATAGCTTTCAAAGTTTCATCCGTATTGATCTTGGGAGGAGCCCCTCTCAATTTCAAAGCATCAATATCAAGAGACATTCTATCAACGCTGCTAGCCAAATCATCAATTTTGAGCAGTTTTTCTTCTATGGATGCATTGAAAATGTTTTGCGAGTTGATAAACTATTTAATATTACTCTCAAGATCAGAGGGTAATTTATTGTAATTTCCATGAGCATTGTTGTAGTAATTTCCAAAGTTATTAGAGGGGTTACTAGGAAAAGGCATAGGAATATAGTTACCTCTAAAAGCATCGTTGTGGCCAAAATTATTCCTACCAACAAAATTAGCATCCAAGCTCTCATTGCTACTCTCAATCAAGGAAGACAAGGGCATGTCATTTGGATCTAAAGGAGCACCTTTACTAGCAAACAATTTCATTAACTCATCCATCTTAGCACTCAAAGAGTTAATTTCTTCTATAGCGTGCACTTTTTTACTAGTAGGTGACCTTTCAGTGTGCCACTGAAAATAGTTTGTCATGATATTGTCTAGGAGTTTTGTGGCTTCTCCTAATGTGATTTCCATGAAGGTTCCACCGGAGGCGGACTCCAAGATATTTCTAGAAGCAAAATTCAAACTAGCATAGAAGATTTGTATAATCATCCAAAGACTCAAGCCATGAGCGGGACAATTTCTAATGATCAATTTCATTCTCTCCCAAGATTGTGCAACATGTTCATGATCTAGTTGCTTAAAATTCATGATATCATTACGGAGAGAGATAATCTTAGCCGGTGGAAAATACTTGGATATATAAGCATCTTTGCACTTGTTCCAAGAATCGATACTATTTTTGGGCAAAGATGAAAACCAAGTTTTTGCTCGATCTCCCAATGAGAACGAAAATAGCTTCAATTTAATCACATCATTATCCACATCTTTCTTCGTATGCATATCGCATAACTCAATGAAGGTATTAAGATGGGATGCGACATCTTCACTAGGAACGCCGGAGAATTTCTCTTTCATAACAAGATTCAGCAAAGCAGCATTGATTTCATATGATACCGCACTAGTGGTGGGAGCAATCGGAGTACTAATAAAATCATTATTATTAGTACTCGAGAAGTCACAAAGTTTGGTGTTTTCAGTCATGGTGACTTCAGCAAGCAGACAAGCACACAAGCGAACAGAAAGCAAGCGAAAGAAAAGGGTGAACGAAAAAGGCAAATATTTTTGTAAATTTTTGTTTTTCAGAAGTGGGGGAGAGGAAAACGAGAGGCAAAAAAGTAAATGCAAGAGATAAGTTTGCGACAGTTACTTGGATAAGCTTCACTTAGAATAATCCCCGGTGCCAGAAATTGACACGTAGGAGGAAGACTATTCTTGACTTGATGCTCCCCGGCAACGGCGCCAGAAATTCTTCTTGCTACCTCTTGAGATTGCATTGGTTTTTCCCTTGAAGAGGAAAGGGTGATACAACATAGTAGCAGTAAGTATTTCCCTCAGTTTGAGAACCAAGGTATCAATCTAGTAGGAGAATCAAGCCAAGTCTCCAAAGTACCTGCGCAAAAATAGCAAACTTGAACCCAACGCTACAAAGGGGTTGCCAATCCCTTCACGATTGATTGCAAGGTGAGATCTGAAGGTGGAAAGTGCAACAAAGTAAAAGTGTAGGGCTGAAAATATGATGTGAAGTAGACCCGGGGGAATCAAAGGGTGTCATTAACCTTGAGCGAGAAAACTATGGTGTGGGGACCCCGACTAGCAAGTCGAGTTCGCCGTGCCCAGTGACCCCAAGGATCAATGGTCACTGAACACATATACTGAATAATAGAGTCTTACATCCACGTACCAAATTATTACATCAAACGACTAGAAGGTCGGGTTCAAGAGCAAGGCCTAAAGCCAAATAAAGGGATACATCGAGTAGCGGAAACTCGTAAGGGTTAAGTGGTGCACATGCCATCAAGCCTACACCGACAGGCATTCTGACTCGGAAGCGTCCTAGATCGCAGGTCCGTCTCCGACGGCGTACTCATCGCCAAACTCCGGTCCTTCCATGTCTGGTCAATAACATAACCAGTGGCAAGCCAATGAGTACTTTGAATGTACTCGCAAACACCCCATGACATGTTATATGGTAATGAATAACAGTAACAGATACCTCGATTGGAATGCGATGTGGTGGTATGATCAAGTATATGCAACAAGTTAAAGAACTACTTTTGAAGAACGGGTTACAGATATCATCATATCTGCTAAGGGTTGAACACACCAGGTTCACCCTATATGCCAAGTCATCGGACTTGTCATGATCTCAAGGTATTAATGAGGGCTAAACCATCCGGGTTTACCCTATATGTCAAGTCACCGAACTTGATCATATTATTGCGATTATCATGATTATAACGACACCTTTTTAACACCACACACACACACTTGGTTTATGCGGAAACTCAGGACATAGTTTAAGCAGCACCACCCAACTGTCCTTGACCGTGGACACGGCTATTCGAATAATTTACACTCTGCAGAGGTAGTACGCTGGACCCACGAGAAACGGAATACTTCCGTGTCATCCACGACTCGCGGTATATCACATATACCCGAGGTAAGTATCCGATCATCATCTTTCCCCTGACGATACTAGACAAAGAGATCCACTCGATTGGTACCCAGCCCACATGTTGTACGTCTTACGAGCACCAACTATGGACTGTAACAACCACGCAGGGACAACGGTGTGCCTGGAACTCATAATAATGGCATAGTCGTCCTACCTGGCACGACCCCATCACGAGAGTGACACCGATCACTCCCACCACTAGTAATGTGGCTCTTTGCTAGCACCGACCAGAGTAATCAACAAATCCCCGTCCAATAAAGGGGTATCGTGGTCGTACTGGGTAAGGTTGGAACGGTCGACACATCATAAATCTAATCCATTTCCGAAACCATACTCACACCAAAATCACCGGTGCATCACTTCACCAAAGTGATCACTAACTCATCATCACCTTCGGGCATTAGTGGCACCCGACGGGGTTTTCATAAACTCTTTATTTAACTCCACATCATGCTCATGATAGAATGCTCTATTATTACTTGTCAACATGATAATATCATGAGCCTCACGGGATTAAGCTCAATGCAGTGATTAACTCTACTAGACAACATGACAGTAGCAAGATCCTCGTAGATGGTAGGATCAAGCTCATCATGTTTATGCTCCGAGGAGCCATGTAATAACACTACTATAATTGCAAGTGCTTCGAAGAAGCCTTCGGTACCATCACATCAGTGATGAACCGGCATCGTGATCACATGCAACGGAAAAATACTTGCTATACTAGCATGCTTCATTTTATTTACTTAAGTCATGGCAAAAGGGCATGCTTGCCTTGGTCAGCTAGGTATCCGAGGTCTTCGAGGTCTTCCGCTCCGGATCCTCTGTCACTCGGTAATTCTACCGTCGAGAAAGGAATAAATAAATACTAGCTTTTACTAAAACAGTTCATAAAGTGCTTTTAAAAATGTTGCAAGGCTTGAATAAATTCAGGTTATAATTTTGAAAAATGTTCCCTACTGTTTTATTAGCTAAGCATATTTATTTAAAAGCAAACAGAAGCAAACAAGTGCTTTTTAATATCATTTTATTATACCAAAATAATTTCTGTTATTGATAAATGTCAACTATTACAGAATCAAATACTACTCATTTTTAGAAAAATACTGGTGGAAGAATTACATTTTTCTACTGGATAATCTTTTTATAAAAATCATTAAGTTTGCTGGATTAAAACAAAAGGAAAAGGCTAGGGAAATAGATCCAGCCGGCCCAGCCAGCAGGCCTGCCCACCAGGCCCGCGCGGGCCAGGTTCAAACCTGACCTGCGGGCCCCTGGGGTCAGCGTCAGCGGCTGCGCGCGCTGGCTGCCCCAGGACACCGACAGGTGGGCTCCACCTGTCGGGTCCTTCTCCTACCTCTGGCCAGAGAGGTGGAGATGGACGCCGGCGAGTCTGCCGTTGTCCTCAGGCCTAGCTAGGAACGGGAACGGGTTCCTCGTGCCTTCGCCTACCTGCTCGTGGTCGGGACGTCACCGGAGGTGGTCAGGGTCGCCGGCGACGAGGTGTTCGTGGCGGAAGGGTTTTGGGTTCGTGTTGAACTAGGGGCTAGAGGTATGGATTTGCTCAGGAGAGTTAGGGGAAACGTTCCTGGTGTCGAGGGGAGTGTAATGAGAGGTCGGGCAGCGCAGGAGCCGACGTGTAGCCGGAGATCGACCGGAGCTCTGAGGCGGAGGGGCCTCGGTCGATCTCGAGCACCGGGGCTCTGCGAGCTCGATTGGGTGGCTAGGGAGTGTCTACTGGTTGTGCTGAAGCTGCTTGGAGGGTGCTAGAGTGCCGGGGGGGTCTATTTATAGGGCAACGACGGTGACCCGACTCGGGCACGCCGGTGACTCACCGTGGCACGCGTGCAAGCACAGTGAGGTGCTGGCCGCGAAACCACGGGTTCGGGACGTGGTTTAGGGCCTCCTGATGCACGGCCGTAGAGGGATAGTGAGTGGGGACGAATTGCAGCAACCGTGCATGCTCGGCCGCGTCGAGCACGCACGGGCACGCGTCGCCTGAGCTCTTGCGCAAGGGGGAGAGGGTCCCTAGGGTAGCTTTGCACTAAGGGGCTGTCGGGGGAGCGCTTGGACACTACTGGGGAGGCTGGGACCGGCCGGAGCGTCGGCCCCTTGCGGGTGGCTCTCTGCAGTGCGCCTAGAGCGTAGTTTTGGCATGCCACGGCATGCTGGCTCGCTCTAGGGCACTTGGGACGTGTCCTCCATGTCCCGAGTGTTGCTGGGAGTGTGCCTAGCTGCTGTGGTTTAGTGGGAGCTCGAGCTGGTCAAGGGAGCAAGGAACACTAGTGTAGCCAGTACTGTCCCGCAGCTTAGATTGGAGTTCTTGTCACTTGTGCTTGGAATTGGGAAGGGGCTGGTTGACTGGGTGCTTAGGGTGTTCTGGTGCTCTAACCCACCAAGTTTGGGGCCTTGACATTGGGTAAAACAGTGGCTAGGAAAGTTTTTACCTTCCTGTCAGTGGGTGTTCGACAGTGACTTGGGGTGCTTCCACTCCACCACTGTAGATGAAACTTAACAGGTTTGGTCTTGGGGTAAAAACATGGGGTTCCACCAGATATGAGCTCCATTGAACAAGTTTGGCTTTGCAATCTTGAAAATGTCTCAAAGTGACCAGTATTGTCCCTTACAAAGGAAGTGTGGTCAAACAGAGTCTCACAAATCCCATTTTTGGTGCGGAGTCCTGATTTGGGGTGTTAAACACCTCTGCAAAGTTTCAGCTCCATTGGAGAAACTTTGCAATGTAGAGTTGTTCCAACTCTACTCTGGACAGAGAGGGTATTGGGCTCTCTAAGTGCACTTACCCACCTTGGATCAAGGTGAGATTTTAGGTGAGCACCTAATATGGTTTGGGAGGGCTCCTGGAATTTTATGGGAATTTACTGAGATACTTTCCTTTGGAAACATCTCAAAAAGCTAAAACAGACAGAAATGGTTTTCAGGGTTTTACTCAAATAATATTAATATAAAATAGGGTTGAAAATCTTATGTATGGAAAATATATGTCCTTTTGAGCTTCGATGAATTTACTCAGAATTTTCTAAGGCAGGAAAGAAATTTTCCTTGTGGAATTATCATTACTGGCCTTAGAAATAGACATAGATATAAAATCGGAAAATAATATTTTAAATCACCAAATAATGTTTTTAATGAGTGAAAATGATATTAGGATCAGATCACCAACTTTAGTTGGAAGTGCCACTTGGCTTCATGAGCTAGTAGTGTATCCCAACATGATGAAGATGATCTTGATGCAACAGAAACATGGTTTTTGATGAGGGAAAAATAATAAGTTTTTCATGGGTTTGAGTCATGAGACAAGCAAGCATACACTCAAACAAGGGTTGACATTGCACTCACAACATTATTTGAAAAAGTTTTAACAAGCTCTGATTTTTGCAACACAGAAAACTTGGGATGAAAAACAGGGTGTGACAGACCTATCCCCCTTACAAGAATCTCGTCCCCGAGATTCCTAAGCTAAGCGCTAAACAGCTCGGGAAATTCTGTTCGGAGATAGTCTTCACGCTCCCATGTGGCTTCTGCTTCGGTATGGTTGCTCCACTGAACCTTGAAAAACTTGATGGTGCGGCTTCTGGTGCAACGCTATGCTTCGTCCAAAATGCGGATCGGTCTTTCGCGGTAGGTAAGATCCGGTTGAAGGTCAATAGCTTGATGGTCAATGTCCTTGTAAAGATCGGGACGGTTCGACACTTGCAAACACTTCCTGAGCTGTGACACGTGAAACACGTTGTGCACACTTGAAAGTTCAGGAGGTAGCTCTAACTGATAAGCTACTTCCCCGCGCCTTATCGTGATCTTGAAGGGTCCAATGAACCTTGGAGCTAGCTTCCCCTTGACGTGGAAGCGCTTGGTCCCCTTGAGAGGCGTGACTCGCAAGTACACTTGGTCTCCAGGAACAAACTCCACGTTTCGACGGTGAGGGTCCGCATAGCTCTTCTGCCTTGACTTAGCTGCCTCCAAGTTCTCTCGGACAAGCTGAACCTTGTCCCCTGCTTCCTGCAGTGCTTCTGGCCCAAAAACTAGCCCTTCACCGGTTTCGGACCAATTGAGCGGGGTGCGGCATTTCCGCCCATATAATGCTTCGAATGGGGCCATTTGAAGACTGGACTGGTAACTGTTGTTCTAAGAGAACTCAGCGAATGGTAGGCAGTCTTCCCACTTGGCATCGTGGGCCAAAACACAAGTGCGGAGCATGTCCTCAAGTATCTGATTTACCCTCTCGGTCTGTCCGCCCGTCTGCGGGTGGAAAGCCGTACTGAAGGAGAGTTTGCTTCCGAGAGCTTCTTCAAACTTCTTCCAGAATCTTGCGGTGAACTGCGTGCCACGGTCGGACACAATCTCTTTGGGAACTCCAAGGAGACTCACCACTCGATCAATGTACAGACTGGCCAGCTGGCTACCATCGTAAGTGGTGTTAACGGGGATGAAATGGGCCACCTTGGTCAAATGATCAACTACAACCCAAATGGAGTTATGACCCTTATTCGACCGGGGCAACCCGGTGATGAAGTCCATGCCGACTTAATCCCACTTCCATTCTGGCACTTGAAGAGGTTGTAGCAATCCAGCGGGTCGTTGGTGTTCAGCCTTGACTCGCTGACATACATCGCATTTAGCGACATAGGAGCCAATTTCCTTCTTCATGCCATGCCACCAGAATCGTTCTCGGATGTCTTGGTACATCTTGGTACCACCTGGATGTATAGAGTACGGTGTGTCATGTTCCTCTTGCAGGATCAAGTCCTTAAGTTCGGCCTTATTGGGTACGCGTAAGCGTTTCCCATACCACAATACTCGTTGCTCATCAATCGAGAATCCTGGGGCTTTGCCTTCTCGCACCTTCCTCTTGAGGCCTTCGATACTCTTGTGCCCCTTCTGGGCTTCCTTGATGTCGTCTGCCAGAGTAGGCTTGACTTCGAGGTTGGCCAGGTACCCTGGTTCAACTATCTCAAGTCCTAAGCCCTCCATCTCTTCATACAAGGCGGGTAACCTTTCCTTGAGCGCGATGTTCAAGGAGCCTGCCTTCCGCCTCAGGGCATCGGCTACCACGTTCGCCTTGCCGGGATGGTACTGAATGCTGAGGTCGTAATCCTTGATTAACTCAAGCCATCTCCGCTTTCTCATGTTCAGCTCTCTCTGGGTGAAAATATACTTCAGACTTTTGTGGTCTGTATATATCTCGCATCGCTTTCCCAGAAGGTAATGTCGCCACGTCTTCAGAGCATGCACTACTGCTGCTAGATCGAGATCATGGGTGGCGTAGTTCTCCTCATGCGGTCGCAGTTGACGTGACAAGTATGCCACGACCCTGCCATCTTTCATCAGGACTCCACCGAGACCGGTTCCCGAGGCATCACAATATATCACGAATTCCTTGTTAATGTGTGGGGTAGCCAATACCGGAGCGGTAGTTAGCCTCTTCTTCAACTCCTGGAAGCTTGCTTCACACGCCGGTGTCCACTCGAACTTCCGGCCTTTCTTCAAGAGCTGAGTCATAGGTCGAGCGATGCTGGAGAATCCCTCGAAAAACTTGCGATAGTATCCCGCGAGCCCGAGGAAACTCCTGACATCCTTCACGTCCTTAGGTGATTCCCTGTTGGTCACTGTAGAAATCTTGGACTGATCCATGGCTAACCCGCGTGCCGTCAGGGTATGACCGAGAAATCCAACTTCGTTCACCCAGAACTAACACTCGCTGAATTTGGCGTAAAGTTGGTGCTCTCGAAGCTTTCCCAGAACTAGCCTCAGGTGTTGCTCATGCTCTTCTTCGGACTTGGAGAAGATTAGTATGTCATCGATGAACATGACGACAAACTTGTCCAAATAATCCATGAAGACCTTGTTCATGAGGTACATGAAGTAGGCTGGGGCATTTGTCAAACCGAAGGGCATGACCGTGCATTCATACAGACCGTACTGGGTCACGAATGCAGTCTTGGGTATATCTTCTGGTCGGATCTTCAACTGGTAGTATCCCGATCGGAGATCGGTCGTGGAAAATACCCTGGCCCCGTTTAACTGGTCAAACAGATCTTCGATCTTGGGAAGCGGGTACTTTTTCTTAATTGTTACTTCATTAAGGGAACGGTAGTCGACGCAGAGTCGAATGGTACCATCCTTCTTTGAAACAAACAGAACAGGTGATCCCCAAGGTGACGCACTCGGACGAATGAACCCTTTCCTGAGTTGCTCATCGAGCTGTTTCTTCTGCTCTGCCAACTCCTCGGAACCCATCCTGTAAGGCTTTTTATAAATAGGCCTCGATCCGGGCATAAGCTCAATGATTAACTCAATGTCTCGGTCAGGAGGCATTTAGGGTAGCTCGTCAGGAACGACGTCCAGGTATTCACAGACTATAGGCACTCATCAAGCTCTACCTCAGAGAGACTGTTGATTCGAGGTGCGTGAGCCGATACTGGTTCGGAGACGAACTTGACCTTGACCCCTTGGTTTCTTATCATGGTGATGGCTCTGTTGGCATAGTCCAAAAGACTCTGGTGCTTGGCCACCCAATCCATACCGAGGATTACTTCCACACCTTGTGATTTAAGCACAATGTGGTCTGCCAAGAAACTCGTCCCATTGATAACTATCTCGACCCTTCTACACCCTAGGTTGGTCCTTAATACTGCTCCCGGGGTTTGAATTGCCATCTGTCCGTGGGGTAAAGTGGGTTTTAAACCGCATTTCTCCGCAAACCCCTGAGTAACAAAAGAATGCGAAGCACCACAATCAAACAACACTGTTGCTGGAGTTGAGTTGACGAGGAACGTACCCAGAATGCAGTCCGGGTCTTCCTGTGCTTCTTCTGCAGTGATGTGATTGATCCGGCCCCTACAATTGAACTGTTGGTTGTGGGGGGCCTAGTTCCTCCCTGGTGCACCTTGACCGGGGTTGGGTGCATTGAGACGCGGTGCGTTGGGCTTCCTGTTGGGGCAATTCCTAGAATACTGCCCAGTCTGACCACGCCCAAATCAGGTGACTTGCCTTGGAGGGTTGGTCTTGACCCCACCGTTGTTCGGCGGTTTGACTACTGGCTTGACTTGCTGATGAGGCTGATAATTCTGGCGGAACACCGGGTACTTGTACTGTTGCTGCTGAAAGTTGGGTCTTGTAGGTGCTGACTGCCACGGTCTTGGTCTTGCGTTACCGGGTCCTCCACTGCCTATCAGCTTGCGCTTGCGGGTGTCGTCCATTGCACGACGCTTGTCTTCCAGCATAAGCGCTTTGTTAACCAACTCGCTGAAAGTCTCGCAGTCGCAAACCACCAACTGGTATTGCAGGGACTGTTGTAACCCTTCCATGAAGCGTTCCACCTTAGCGGCCTCAGTGTTAACATCTTCAGGTGCATACCTTGACAAGAGATTAAACTTATGCAGGTACTCCTTAACAGTTCCACTGCCCTGCCTCAAGGCTCGAAATTCCCGCTTCTTAATGGTCATCAGTCCAGGCGAAAGGTTAGCCGCACGAAATCCTTCCTTGAACATCTCCCACGTGATGACTTGCCCTACCCGCATGATCTGGAATCCATCCCACCATGCCCTGGCAGTGCCTCCGAGATAGTGAGAAGCATAAAGGACCTTCTCATGATCATCGGTGCACTTGACCAGCGCAAGGAGGTCTTCAATGGTGCGAATCCAGTCATCAGCGTCCAGGGGTTCAGTCGATTCCGTGAATATGGGGAGCGTAGTCCGCATGAACTCAGAAATAGTAGAGCGACCACCGCCATACTCATTCCGCGGCGGGTTGTCAACCAGGACTTGGGTCAGCTGCTGGATAGCGGCATTGCTGGCTTGACGCTCCTCTCGAAGAGCTTGAAGGAATTGAGCCATCGTCAAGTTCTCAGGAGGAGGTGGTGGCGGAAGGTCTCTAGGTAGCTCGTGGTGACCTCCAGCGTGAGCTTCTCCTTCGGTTCCCTACGGCGTCCCTGAGGAGCCGGCGATGGGGTAGCCGAAGGTGCTGTTGCGGGTTGCGTTCACCATCCTGTCATAGAAACAGACATGTCAAAATGCCACCTTGCTCAGGAGTACAAGGATTTGCTCCTAGTAAGATGCGGGTCCAATACGTGCATGTGCCAAGTTTTTAAAACCAAAGTTTTTGACAAACTGGAAATTGCATTCATGACAACTAGGTGACGTAGTCACTTACACAATGCCCAAGGCAATAGGTGACTTACATCAAGCACACATACGCAAATTAAAACGGATACAAGGATACCCTATACTCGGGTACTCTGATTGCCTACGCTAAAGCCTAAGCGGCGGACTGCACGGTCTCAAAGGCGGACTCAACAGGATCCTCATCTTCATCAATATCCTCTTCCTTTATAGGAGTGGAAGAAAGAATCCGCACGTCTCGGCGTCTCTTGGGCGAGGCGGCGAAGATCTCAGTGTACTCTTCCGCTGTCAGGCGGCGACTCTGAAGAGGGACTGCCCGGATGGGTAACACACCACCCCTAGTGGCAACAGCTGCCCTCCCTTTAGGTGCGCTTGCCTTCTTCACTTTGCGGTTCTGCATCTTCTCGGTGTGGAGCATGCCTTTGACTAGGTGTAGCTCTTGGCGAAGCTTGACTGATTCCTTAACCAGGAATTGTGTCAGGGTGTCTGATGAGAAACTGAAGTAGGTCTGAAACCTCAGTGGCATCCCATCCTCCGTGGCGGGGGTGAGTGTCCAACTCCCATCCACTCCTTCCTTAATGAAAGGTTGATGACGAGTGACAGGCTCATTAGCAATCTCAGGGAGGATGCTGCGGAGTTGCACGAGCGCCTCTCGTGCAGGCGTCTCCACTGCCAACATCAGCTCTCCCATCTGTGGTCCTTCAAAGAACCAACTAGACGGGAGTCATTAGCCTTCACTATCACATCCATGTGATATTCCTTGGTGTCGGCGTTGACCCAGTGCTCGTGGTAGAGGAAGATGGGTGTGCGTTGTACGTGGCACTTCTCGAGACAATCCACCAGAAGTAGTGGAAAGCCGGTCTCCAGAAGCGTCCTAGATACAGCAGCCATCTACAAGGCATATGAGAGAAGTCAGGAGGTTGTATGTGCAAGAGTCTTGTGTAAGGCTGGCGTCCTAACGTTCTCGGTTAACGTCCATGCTATCTAAGGCTTCCTATAGTCAGGATGGCTCTGATACCAGTTCTGTGGGGACCCCGACTAGCAAGTCGAGTTCGTCGTGCCCAGTGACCCCAAGGATCAATGTTCACTGAACACAGATACTGAATAATAGAGTCTTACATCCAGGTACCAAATTATTACATCAAACGACCAGAAGGTCGAGTTCAAGAGCAAGGCCTAAAGTGGTGCCCATGCCATCAAGTCTACACCGACAGGCATTCTGACTCGGAAGCGTCCTAGATCGCAGGTCCGTCTCCGACGGCGTACTCATCGCCAAACTCCGGTCCTTCCATGTCTGGTCAATAACATAACCAGTGGCAAGCCAATGAGTACTTTGAATGTACTCGCAAACAGCCCATGACATATTATATGGTAATGAATAACAGTAACAGATACCTCGATTGGAATGCGATGTGGTGGTCTGATCAAGTATATGCAACAAGTTAAAGAACTACTTTTGAAGAACAGGTTACAGATATCATCATATCTGCTAAGGGTTGAGCACACCGGATTCACCCTAAATGCCAAGTCATCGGACTTGACATGATCTCAAGGTATTAATGAGGGCTAAACCATCCGGGTTTACCCTATATGTCAAGTCACCGAACTTGATCATATTATTGCGATTATCATGATTATAACGACACCTTTTTAACACCACACACACACACTTGGTTTATGCGGAAACTCAGGACGTAGTTTAAGAAGCACCACCCAACTGTCCTTGACCGTGGACACGGCTCTTCAAATAGTTTACACTCTGCAGAGGTAGTACGCTGGACACACGAGAAACGAAATACTTCCGTGTCATTCACGAATCGTGGTATATCACATATACCCGAGGTAAGTATCCGATCATCATCTTCCCCTGACGATACTAGACAAAGAGATCAACTCGATTGGTACACAGCCCACATGTTATACGTCTTACGAGCACCGACTCTGGACTGTAACAACCATGCAGGGACCAACGGTGTGCCTGGAACTCATAATAATGGCATAGTCGTCCTACCTGGCACGACCCCATCACGAGAGTGACACCGATCACTCCCGCCACTAGTAATGTGGCTCTTTGCTAGCACCGACCAGAGTAATCAACAAAGCCCCGTCCCATAAAGGGGTATTGTGGTCGTACTGGGTAAGGTTGGGACGGTCGACAGATCATAAATCTAATCCATTTCTGAAACCATACTCACACCAAAATCACCGGTGCATCACTTCACCAAAGTGATCACCAACTCATCATCACCTTCGGGCATTAGTGGCACTCGACGGAGTTTTCATAAACTCTTTATTTAACTCCACATCATGCTCATGATAGAATGCTCTATTATTACTTGTCAACATGATAATATCATGACCCTCACGGGGTCAAGCTCAATCCAGTGATTAACTCTACTAGACAACATGACAGTAGCAAGATCCTCGTAGATGGTAGGATCAAGCTCATCATGTTTATGCTCCGAGGAGCCATGTAATAACACTACTATAATTGCAAGTGCTTCGAAGAAGCCTTCGGTACCATCACATCGGTGATGAAACGGCACCGTGATCACATGCAACGGAAAAATACTTGCTATACTAGCATGCTTCATTTTATTTACTTAAGTCATGGCAAAAGGGCATGCTTTCCTTGGTCAGCTAGGTATCCGGGGTCTTCGAGGTCTTCCGCTCCGGATCGTCCGTCACTCCGTAATTCTACCGTCGAGAAAGGAATAAATAAATATTAGCTTTTACTAAAACAGTTCACAAAGTGCTTTTAAAAATGTTGCAAGGCTTGAATAAATTCAGGTTATTATTTTGAAAAATGTTCCTACTGTTTTATTAGCTAAGCATATTTATTTAAAAGCAAACAGAAGCAAACAAGTGCTTTTTAATATCATTTTATTATACCAAAATAGTTTCTGTTATTGATAAATGTCAACTATTACAGAATCAAATACTACTCATTTTTAGAAAAATACTGGTGGAAGAATTACATTTTTCTACTCGCTAAATCTTTTTATAAAAATCATTATGTTTGCTAGATTAAAACAAAAGGAAAAGGCCAGGGAAACAGATCCAGCCGGCCCAGCCAGCAGGCCAGGCCACCAGGCGCGCGTGGGCCAGGTTCAAACCTGACCTGCGGGCCCGTGTGGTCAGCGTCAGCGGCTGCGCGTGCTGGCTGCCCCAGGACACCGATAGGTGGGCTCCACCTGTCGGGTCCTTCTCCTACCTCTGGCCAGAGAGGTAGAGATGGACGCCGGCGAGGCTGCCGTTGTCCTCAGGCCTAGCTAGGAACGGGAACGGGTTCCTCGTGCCTTCGCCTACCTGCTCGTGGTCGGGACGTCACCGGAGGTGGTCAGGGTCGCCGGCGACGAGGTGTTCGTGGCGGAAGGGTTTCGGGTTCGTGTTGAACTAGGGGCTAGAGGTACGGATTTGCTCGGGAGAGTTAGGGGAAACGTTCCTGGTGTCGAGGGGAGTGTACTGAGAGGTCGGGCAGCGCAGGAGCCGACGTGTAGCCGGAGATCGACCGGAGCTCTGAGGCGGAGGGGCCTCGGTCGATCTCGAGCACCGGGGCTCTGCGAGCTCGATTGGGTGGCTACGGAGTGTCTACTGGTTGTGCTGAAGCTGCTTGGAGGGTGCTGGAGTGCCGGGGGGGGTCTATTTATAGGCCAACGACAGTGACCCGACTCGGGCACGCCGGTGACTCACCGTGGCACGCGTGCAAGCACAGTGAGGTGCTGGCCGCGAAACCACGGGTTCGGGACCTGGTTTAGGGCCTCCTGATGCACGGCCGCTGAGGGAAAGTGAGTGGGGACGAACTGCAGCGACCGTGCATGCTCGGCACGTCGGGCACGCATCGCGTGAGCTCTTGCGCGATGGGGAGAGGGTCCCTGGGGTAGCTTTGCACTGAGGGGCTGTCGGGGGAGCGCTTGGACAATACTGGGGAGGCTAGGACCGGCCGGAGCGTCGGCCCCTTGTGGGTGTCTCTCTGCAGCGCGCCCAGAGCGCAGTTTTGGCATGCCACAGCATGCAGGCTCGCTCTGGGGCACTTGGGACGTGTCCTCCATATCCTGGGTGTTGCTGGGAGTGTGCCTAGCTGTTGTGGTTCAAACCTGACCTGCGGGCCCGTGGGGTCAGCGTCAGCGGCTGCGCGTGCTGGCTGCCCCAGGACACCGACAGGTGGGCTCCACCTGTCGGGTCCTTCTCCTACCTCTGACCAGAGAGGTAGAGATGGACGCCGGCGAGGCTGCCGTTGTCCTCAGGCCTAGCTAGGAACGGGAACGGGTTCCTCGTGCCTTCGCCTACCTGCTCGTGGTCGGGACGTCACCGGAGGTGGTCAGGGTCGCCGGCGACGAGGTGTTGGTGGCGGAAGGGTTTCGGGTTCGTGTTGAACTAGGGACTAGAGGTATGGATTTGCTCGGGAGAGTTAGGGGAAACATTCCTGGTGTCGAGGGGAGTGTAATGAGAGGTCGGGCAGCGCAGGAGCCGACGTGTAGCCGGAGATCGACCGGAGCTCCGAGGCGGAGGGGCCTCGGTCGATCTTGAGCACCGGGGCTCTGCGAGCTCGATTGGGTGGCTACGGAGTGTCTACTGGTTGTGCTGAAGCTGCTTGGAGGGTGCTAGAGTGCCGGGGGGTCTATTTATAGGGCAACGACGGTGACCCGACTCGGGCACGCCGGTGACTCGGGCACGCCGGTGACCAATCCTAAGTGTTGCTGGGAGTGTGCCTAGCTGTTGTGGTTTAGTGGGAGCTCGAGCTGGTCAAGGGAGCAAGGAACACAAGTGTAGCCAGTACTGTCCTGCAGCTTAGATTGGAGTTCTTGTCACTTGTGCTTGGAATTGGGGAGGGGCTGGTTGACTGGGTGCTCAGGGTGTTCTGGTGCTCTAACCCACCAAGTTTGGGGCCTTGACATTGGGTAAAACGGTGGCTAGGAAGGTTTTTACCTTCTTGTCACTAGGTGTTCGACAGTGACTTGGGCTGCTTCCACTCCACCACTGTAGAAGAAACTTAACAGGTTTGGTCTTGGGGTAAAAACATGGGGTTCCACCAAATATGAGCTCCATTGAACAAGTTTGGCTTTGCAAACATGAAAATGTCTCAAAGTGACCAGTATTGTCCCTTACAAAGGAAGTGTGGTCAAACAGAGTCTCACTAATCCCATTTTTGGTGTGGACTCCTCATTTGGGGTGTTAAACACCTCTGCAAAGTTTCAGCTCCATTGGAGAAACTTTGCAATGTAGAGTTGTTCCAACTCTACTGTGGACAGAGAGGGTTTTGGGCTCTCTAAGTGCACTTACCCACCTTGGATCAAGGTGAGATTTTAGGTGAGCACCTAATATGGTTTGGGAGGGCTCCTGTAATTTTATGGGAATTTACTGAGATACAAAAAGCTAAAACAGACAGAAATAGTTTTCAAGGTTTTACTCAAATAATATTAATATAAAATAGGGTTGAAAATCTTATGTATGGAAAATATATGTCCTTTTGAGCTTCCATGAATTTACTCAGAATTTTGTAAGGCAGGAAAGAAATTTTCCTTGTGGAATTATCATTACTGGCCTTAGAAATAGACATAGATATAAAATAGGAAAATAATATTTTAAATCACCAAATAATGTTTTTAATGAGTGAAAATGATATTAGGATCAGATCACCAACTTTAGTTGGAAGTGCCACTTGGCTTCATGAGCTAGTAGTGTATCCCAACATGATGAAGATGATCTTGATGCAACAGAAATATGGTTTTTGATGAGAGAAAAATAATAAGTTTTTCATGGGTTTGAGTCATCAGACAAGCAAGCATACACTCAAACAAGGGTTGACATTGCACTCGCAACATTATTTGAAAAAAATTTAACAAGCTCTGATTTTTGCAACACAGAAAACTTGGGATGAAAAACAGGGTGTGACATATGGACTATGGACCCCGCGATGCTTCCGCAATAGGTAGGTCATTGGTGGTCTAACTATTATCGGCCGGGCATGAGAAGATAGAAGAACTCACCACACAAGCTAGAAACTTTGAATGCGTGAATACGATAGCCTGAGACCGACGCTCCAGAAGATTCCCCTTTTATTATGTTGCCGACGTGGGATTAGATTGTCTATCACATTCATGCAACGGAAAAATACTTGCTATACTAGCATGCTTCATTTTATTTACTTAAGTCATGGCAAAAGGGCATGCTTGCCTTGGTCAGCTAGGTATCCGAGGTCTTCGAGGTCTTCCGCTCCGGATCCTCTGTCACTCGGTAATTCTACCGTCGAGAAAGGAATAAATAAATACTAGCTTTTACTAAAACAGTTCATAAAGTGCTTTTAAAAATGTTGCAAGGCTTGAATAAATTCAGGTTATAATTTTGAAAAATGTTCCCTACTGTTTTATTAGCTAAGCATATTTATTTAAAAGCAAACAGAAGCAAACAAGTGCTTTTTAATATCATTTTATTATACCAAAATAATTTCTGTTATTGATAAATGTCAACTATTACAGAATCAAATACTACTCATTTTTAGAAAAATACTGGTGGAAGAATTACATTTTTCTACTGGATAATCTTTTTATAAAAATCATTAAGTTTGCTGGATTAAAACAAAAGGAAAAGGCTAGGGAAATAGATCCAGCCGGCCCAGCCAGCAGGCCTGCCCACCAGGCCCGCGCGGGCCAGGTTCAAACCTGACCTGCGGGCCCCTGGGGTCAGCGTCAGCGGCTGCGCGCGCTGGCTGCCCCAGGACACCGACAGGTGGGCTCCACCTGTCGGGTCCTTCTCCTACCTCTGGCCAGAGAGGTGGAGATGGACGCCGGCGAGTCTGCCGTTGTCCTCAGGCCTAGCTAGGAACGGGAACGGGTTCCTCGTGCCTTCGCCTACCTGCTCGTGGTCGGGACGTCACCGGAGGTGGTCAGGGTCGCCGGCGACGAGGTGTTCGTGGCGGAAGGGTTTTGGGTTCGTGTTGAACTTGGGGCTAGAGGTATGGATTTTCTCAGGAGAGTTAGGGGAAGCGTTCCTGGTGTCGAGGGGAGTGTAATGAGAGGTCGGGCAGCGCAGGAGCCGACGTGTAGCCGGAGATCGACCGGAGCTCCGAGGCGGAGGGGCCTCGGTCGATCTCGAGCACCGGGGCTCTGCGAGCTCGATTGGGTGGCTAGGGAGTGTCTACTGGTTGTGCTGAAGCTGCTTAGAGGGTGCTAGAGTGCCGGGGGGGTCTATTTATAGGGCAACGATGGTGACCCGACTCGGGCACGCCGGTGACTCACCGTGGCACGCGTGCAAGCACAGTGAGGTGCTGGCCGCGAAACCACGGGTTCGGGACGTGGTTTAGGGCCTCCTGATGCACGGCCGTAGAGGGATAGTGAGTGGGGACGAATTGCAGCAACCGTGCATGCTCGGCCGCGTCGAGCACGCACGGGCACGCGTCGCCTGAGCTCTTGCGCAAGGGGGAGAGGGTCCCTAGGGTAGCTTTGCACTAAGGGGCTGTCGGGGGAGCGCTTGGACACTACTGGGGAGGCCGGGACCGGCCAGAGCGTCGGCCCCTTGCGGGTGGCTCTCTGCAGTGCGCCTAGAGCGTAGTTTTGGCATGCCACGGCATGCTGGCTCGCTCTAGGGCACTTGGGACGTGTCCTCCATGTCCCGAGTGTTGCTGGGAGTGTGCCTAGCTGCTGTGGTTTAGTGGGAGCTCGAGCTGGTCAAGGGAGCAAGGAACACTAGTGTAGCCAGTACTGTCCCGCAGCTTAGATTGGAGTTCTTGTCACTTGTGCTTGGAATTGGGAAGGGGCTGGTTGACTGGGTGCTTAGGGTGTTCTGGTGCTCTAACCCACCAAGTTTGGGGCCTTGACATTGGGTAAAACAGTGGCTAGGAAAGTTTTTACCTTCCTGTCAGTGGGTGTTCGACAGTGACTTGGGGTGCTTCCACTCCACCACTGTAGATGAAACTTAACAGGTTTGGTCTTGGGGTAAAAACATGGGGTTCCACCAAATATGAGCTCCATTGAACAAGTTTGGCTTTGCAATCTTGAAAATGTCTCAAAGTGACCAGTATTGTCCCTTACAAAGGAAGTGTGGTCAAACAGAGTCTCACAAATCCCATTTTTGGTGCGGAGTCCTGATTTGGGGTGTTAAACACCTCTGCAAAGTTTCAGCTCCATTGGAGAAACTTTGCAATGTAGAGTTGTTCCAACTCTACTGTGGACAGAGAGGGTTTTGGGCTCTCTAAGTGCACTTACCCACCTTGGATCAAGGTGAGATTTTAGGTGAGCACCTAATATGGTTTGGGAGGGCTCCTGTAATTTTATGGGAATTTACTGAGATACAAAAAGCTAAAACAGACAGAAATAGTTTTCAAGGTTTTACTCAAATAATATTAATATAAAATAGGGTTGAAAATCTTATGTATGGAAAATATATGTCCTTTTGAGCTTCCATGAATTTACTCAGAATTTTGTAAGGCAGGAAACAAATTTTCCTTGTGGAATTATCATTACTGGCCTTAGAAATAGACATAGATATAAAATAGGAAAATAATATTTTAAATCACCAAATAATGTTTTTAATGAGTGAAAATGATATTAGGATCAGATCACCAACTTTAGTTGGAAGTGCCACTTGGCTTCATGAGCTAGTAGTGTATCCCAACATGATGAAGATGATCTTGATGCAACAGAAATATGGTTTTTGATGAGAGAAAAATAATAAGTTTTTCATGGGTTTGAGTCATCAGACAAGCAAGCATACACTCAAACAAGGGTTGACATTGCACTCGCAACATTATTTGAAAAAAATTTAACAAGCTCTGATTTTTGCAACACAGAAAACTTGGGATGAAAAACAGGGTGTGACATATGGACTATGGACCCCGCGATGCTTCCGCAATAGGTAGGTCATTGGTGGTCTAACTATTATCGGCCGGGCATGAGAAGATAGAAGAACTCACCACACAAGCTAGAAACTTTGAATGCGTGAATACGATAGCCTGAGACCGACGCTCCAGAAGATTCCCCTTTTATTATGTTGCCGACGTGGGATTAGATTGTCTATCACATTCATCATCGCATCATTCCATCATCTGCATAGCATCATCACTAATTTTTGAAAAACTTGCATCCATTTATAGTTGTCGGTTCTCTCCGTTCGTTTCGTCGTTCGTTTGGAGACAGACCACACACACACAAGCACCCGTGACATCGGAAAATATTGTTTTTCAAGTGCGTGAACAATATTCTTGGATTGGGACAAAACTTGTCGTGCGGGCTTGTTATATTGTAGGTAGACCACTTGCTAATTTCGTTGCAATCAAAGGTCGTTTGATCCCCCAATGTTCAACTATAGCATCGCCATCATCTGATAGTTATCACACATTTCGGTGTTTTAAAACTGAATGTCGGGTCGCAACCCCCCTCTCTTCTTGGCCCAACCACCTCTCCACAGCCCACTAGCCCAACTTAGCATCGCCTCCAATCGTGGTCATCAGATCGCGATCGGATGGATGAGATTCAACCAAACCCTTGTCCATTCCCTATATAAGACCATCCCTTAGAGAGCCCTCTCAAAATCTAGGGTTTCCCTTGCCAAATTGCAGCCACACCCCTAAGAAAACCTTCCCCCTTGCCATCCAAACCCTAGAAATCCCGAAACCCCAGCCCTGGTCCAAATCGGGCCCTTAGATCTGAAATCTTGGGCTCGGGTCGCATAATCTAGCCCGCCGTCTACGTAACGGCAGACCTGCCGTCGCCCCGAAGCTCCTCCTGCGCACGCCCGGGGGCACATGGTCACGCCGCCGGCGACACCGCATCCCCGTGCCAGCCCGAGCCGCCTTGCCGTCGCGCTGCTGCACAGCTGGAGGTCCCAGGATGTTCCTCCCAGCCGTCTCGTCGCTCAGAGGCTGTTGCGGATCGCTGCCTCACCCAGAGCTCCCCAAGGCCGCCCCGAGCTGCCCGCCGGTCGCCGGAGATCCCCTAGATCTAACGGCCCACGCCGGTTCCAGCCATCCCCGAGGCACCTGTCGTTGCCCCCGGCCGCCACAAGCCATAGCGCCGCCGCCAAGTGCCTTCCGCTCGTAGATAGGGTACGGGGAGGAGCGCCCCGTTTACTACTTCGCCTAGTCCAGCCTCCCTCAGCGTGGGCCACGCGCGGGGCCCAACAAATCTCCAAGGCCCGGCCCATCACCGAGTCGGCCCAGCTTCCGCTTGCCCAAGGTGAGCCTCCAATTTTCCCCATCCATCGCCCTAAGCGCAATATAGTATCCATCGCTTGCCAAGTTTAGTCCATTTAGAACAAATTTGGCCCGTAGCGATTTTTCTATTAACGTGTGATTTAATTCTTTTCCAAAAAAATATGCATATTTTCAAACGTCCGTAAATTTCAAACAGTGCGTCGGATCGCGACAAGTTGTATATGTAGAACGTATAGAATTTCACGTAGATTAATATTTTCCAACTCTCATGCATATTTCAAACTGTTTTATGTGTTGTTTGCATCATTTTGCATGTCATCTGTGCTCCGTTGGGGATAAGCCATATATGTAAATGGAAAAGAAAAACGAGTAGAATCATGTGAACCAATTTGTTTTGCCGTTTAAAAAACATAAAATGTGATTAGGACAAATATGGACAGATTTAGAATTTAACTCATGGGGTCACTTCGGAGATGCTATATGTCGTTTTCGGCCTCATTTAAAATGCCTAGATAGGTAGTTTAATTTTTGCTTCACCCCTTGTCATGTTCAACAACATTTAATATTGTCGTGTACCTAAACGAGATTGAACTAAATATTCAAATGTGGAGTTTGGTCAATACGCAACTCGTGGCATATTGAGCTTCACTTAATGTTTAGAAGTTCATTGTTGTGTTTGCCATGCCATGCCTTGCATATTTAAACCGTTCATGCATCATATTATGGTGTGCATCATGTCGTGCATGGGGCCGTGGTGAATACCGTGTGTTGACTCTTGTTTCTGATTTGTTTTGTCTCGATAGAGTTCTGCAAGCGTGTCAGAATGTGAGGATCCGTTCGACAATGTCGGTTCTTTTGCTTCATGGAATCATTCTTCTTCCAAGCGGGATCTCACGCAAGATGACCATTTCCCAAGATACCATATCTATCAGTGCCATGCTAGTTGTCTTGTTGATTTCGTTATGTCTCGCTGCCTACCACCTGTTAAATGTCAGCCTCTCAACATTGCCATGAAACCCTCAACCTTTCTTCAACCTAGCAAACCACTGATTGGCTATGTTACCGCTTGCTTAAGCATGTGTTAGCATTGCTAGTTGCAGGTGTAGTTGCTTCCATGTGAAAACATGGGTTCTTGTTGTATCACCATATTAATTGCTATTTAATTGAATGCACCTATATACTTGGTAAAAGGTGGAAGGGTCGACATTCTAGCCTGGTGTTTTGTTCGACCTTTGCCGCCTTAGTTTCCGCTAACGATGTCATATTCCAGAATTGAGCGCTCCTAACATGATCGGGGTTGTTCTGGGGAGCCCCTTGTTAATTCGTCTTAGTTAAAGCTTGTCTAGCAAGGCCTGACTTTGCTATTACATTTTCCTAATAACTAAGAAATAGAATAGGGACCCGCCGGCACCCGCAGATAATTAATCAACCCCCGGGCAAGTGCTCCTCATGAGTGTTGGTCCAACCTGTCAACCGCCGGTGGCTACCAGGGGCAACTCTGTGATTGTCCTACCAGAAGGTTGGACAATCCGTCGTGTCCTCAGAATGAGATACGCGGCTCCTATTAGGATGTTCGACACGGCGGGCGGCCTTGCTGGACTTGTTTTACCTTTTATGAAATAACGTGTGCATCGGGATTCCGGTGATGCTTTGGGTTATCTCAAAGTTGAGGTTTTCCCCTAAGGAATCCGAGGATATTAGGAGTTTCGTGATCGAGGTTTTGTATGCGGCTTGTGGTAATTTGTGATGGACTAGTTGGAGCACCCCTGGAGGGTTAAATATTTCGGAAAGCCGCGTCTGCGGTTATGTGGCAAACTTGGAAACTTTGGTTAACATCCATTTCTAGATAAATTGAAGTTAATTTAATTCAAATTTACCAACTGAGTGCGTAACCGTGGTTGTCACTTTCGTGAGATCCTTCTCCGATCGAGGACACGGTGGGGTTATGTCTGACATAAGTAGGTGTTCAGGATCATTCATTTGATCATTAGTACTTCGCGTTTGTTGTGCATAGTCCATCCCCCTTTTCTATTCTTGTACTCGTAAGTTAGCCACCTCAAACAAATGCTTAGCCGATTGCTGCAGCCTCACCACTTAGCCATACCTCACCCATTAAGCTTGCTAGTCTTGATACCTTTGGAAATGATATTGCTGAGTCCCTAGTGGCTCACAGTTTACCACAACACCAGTTACAGGTACAGGTAAAGCAATACTTTGACGTGAGCGTGCTGATTGTGCTATTTGGAGTTTATTCTTCTTCTTCGTCGATCTAGGATGGGTTCCAGGCCGGCAGCCTGGAATAGCAAGGATGGACGTTGTTCTTTTATCGTTTGTTTTCATCCGTAGTCACACCCTACTCTTCTACATGGTGATTGAGTATGTTGATGTATTGATGTGATCTTGATGTAGCTTGTGGCGAGTGTAAGCCAACACTTTATACTGATCTTTTCAGTACATGTACTTGTAACGATATCCATTCTTGCGAAACAACGAGATGCGTTTCTATCCATGTCGAGGCCCTCACGCCAAAAGAAGGATTGGACCGCATCTTGGGTGTTACAAGTTGGTATCAGAGTAGTACCGACCTAGGATCCCCCTTGATTGATCGAACTTGGCCTAGTCGAGTCTAGTGAAAAACTGCTTTGAGTCTAGTTATATATCGGAGAGTAGTTTGGTCATGCTGGGAAAGACAAAAACTTTCGGCTCACGAAAAGAATTTTTCTTTTTTTCTGTCAGAGATTTTGAGTTGATTATTTTTGCTGCTAATTTCTACGCAAATTTTTCAGACTGTCGTAATGTTTTAGAAGTACCATAGGTATACGAAACATACAGATTGCTACAGACTGGTCTGCTATTAACAGATTTTGTTTTTGTTGTGTTGGTTGCTTATTTTGAAGAAACTATGGATAGTATTGGGGGGTATTATCCATGGAAGATTGAAAGTACAGTAACCCAACATCAGCACAAGTAGAATTTAAGTTTGCTACAGTACCTAAGGAAGTGGTGGTTTGCTTTCTTGTACTAATGTTATCATGAGTTTCGGTTTAAGTTTCGTGTTGTGAAGTTTTCAAGTTTTGGGTGAAGTTCTTATGGACAAAAAGATAAAGAGTGGCAAGATCTCAAGCTTGGGGATGCCCAAGGCACCCCAAGAGATTCAAGGATTCCATAAAAGCCTAAGCTTGGTGATGCCCCAGCAAGGCATCCCCTCTCTCGTCTTCAATCCATCGGTAACGTTACTTGGGGCTATATTTTTATTCACCACATGTTATGTGTTTTTGCTTGGGGCGTCTTGTATCGTAGGAGTCTTTTATTTTTGTTGTGTCACAATCATCCTTGTTGCACACCTAGAGAGAGAGACATGCACACGCCATGATTTTTTCGAGCTTCACTTATATCTTTTGGTAGACGATTCAGCTCACATGTGCTTCACTTATATCTTTTGAGCTAGATACTTTTGCTCTATGTGCTTCACTTATATCTTTTAGATCGCAGCGGTGCGTGGCTTGGTAGTTGATCTATGTTTTGAAAGTAGTCTCAAAAGGGGTAGTTATCCAAAGGGATACGAAAACTTCCTCCTTCATGTGCATTGAATAGTTGGAGAAGTTTGATTCATCTCAATTAGTTTTGAGTTGTGGTTATGGTAATATCGAACTCATGCTAGTAAGGTGTTGTGGATCTAGAAATACTTGTGTTGAAGTTAGTGATTCCCGTAGCATGCACGTATGGTGAACCGCTATGTGATGAAATCTGAGCATGATTAGTATATAGAGTGTCATCCTTTGCGTGGCGGTCGGGATCGCGCAATGGTTTATACCTACCAACCCTTCCCCTAGGAGTATGCGTTGAATGCTTTGTTTCGATTACTAATAAAACTTTTGCAACAAGTATATGATTTCTTCATGACTAATGTTGAGTCCATGGTTTAGAGGCACTTTCACCTTCCACCATCACTATCTTCTTAGTGGCGTGCAACTTTCACCGGTGCACAAAACCCACCATTAGCCTCCCTCAAAACAGCCACCATACCTACCTACTATGGCTTTTTCAAAGTCATTCCGAGATATATTGCCATGCAAATACCACCATGACATGTGCCACCACGTCTACTTGCCATTGCATGATCGTAAGATAGGTAGCATTATGTTTCCATTGATGACTATGCCATGCTAGATCGTTGCCACGATACACTACCAAAGGCATTCCATATAGAGTTACAATTGCTCTAAGTTTTGAGTTGAAAGTGTGATGATCATTATTATTGGAGCATTGTCCCATGTGAGGAAATAAAAGAGGCCAAAGAAGCCCATAAAAAAGAGGCCAAAGAGCCCACCAAAATAAAAAAAATGAGAGAAAAAGAGAGAAGGGACAATGCTACCACTTTTTCCACACTTGTGCATTTTGAGCACCATGATCTTCATGATTGAGAGTCTCTCGTTTTGTCACCACCATATAGCTAGTGGGAAATTCTCATTATATAACTTGGCTTGTATATTCCAATGATAGGCTTCCTCAAAAATTGCCTTAGGTCTTCATGAGCAAGCAAGTTGGATGCACACCCACTAGTTTTCTTTAAGAGCTTTAACTTACTTGTAGCTCTAGTGCATCATTTGTATGGCATTCCCTACTCACTCACAATGATATCTATTGATGAGCATCTCCACAACTCATTGATATGCCTAGTTAATGTGACTATCTTCTCCTTTTTGTCTTGCAACCTCCACCACATTCCACACCATATATAGTGCTATAACCATGGCTCATGCTCATGTATTGCGTGAAAGTTGAAAATGTTTGAGAAAGTGAAGGTGTGAAACAATTACTTGGCCAATACCGGGGTTGTGCATGATTTAAATTTGTTGTGCAACGATGATAGAGCATAGCCAGACTATATGCTTTTGTAGGGATAACTCTCTTTTGTCCTTGCTATTTTTAAAGATCATGATTACTTTGCTAGTTTGCTTGAATTATTATTTTTTCCACGTCAATAGAAAACTATTGTTTTGAATCTAATGGATCTGAACATTCACGTCACATAAGAGGAATCACAAAAGACACCTATGCTAGGTAGCATGAAAACATCAAAAATTCATTCTTATCACTTCCCTACTCGAGGACGAGTAGGAGTTAAGCTTGGGGATGCTTGATACGTCTCAAACGTATCTATAATTTTTTATGGTTTCACGCTGTTATCTTGTATTCATTGTATGTTTTATGTACCTTTTTATATCTTTTTCGGGACTAACTTATTGATTCAGTGCCAAGTGCCAGTTCCTGTTTTTCTGTGTTTTTGACTCTTTTCAGATCTGATTTTGGAACGGAGTCCAAACAGAAGAAAAACCCTGAAATGATTTTTTCCCGAACGGAAGAAGTCCAGGGAGACTTTGGGCCAGGCCAGGTGGACCCGAGGGAGCCCACAAGGGCCCACTCCGCCACCAAGGGAGGCGGCCATGGGCAAACTTGTGGCTTCCCTGGCCGCCTCCTGACCTAGGTTTTGCGCCTATATATTCCCAAATATTCCGCAAAAAATCAGGGGAGCCTTGAAAATACTTTTTCGCCGCCGCAAGCTTCTGTTTCCGCGAGATCTCATCTAGAGACCCTTCCTGGTGCCCTGCCGGAGGGGACTTTGCAGGTGGAGGGCTTCTTCATTGTCATCATCGCCCCTCCAATGACTCGTGAGTAGTTCACTTCAGACCTACGGGTCTGTAGTTAGTAGTTAGATGGCTTCTTCTCTCTCTTGGATCTTCAATACAAAGTTCTCCATGATCTTCATGGAGATCTATCCGATGTAATCTTTTTTGGCGGTGTGTTTGTCGAGATCCGATGAATTGTGGACTTGTGATCAGATTATCTATTATATATATTTGAGTCTTTGTTGATTTCTTATATGCATTATTTGATATCCTTTTAAGTCTCTCCGAGTCTTGGGTTTTGTTTGGCCAACTAGATCTATGATTCTTGCAATGGGAGAAGTGCTTGGTTTTGGGTTCTTCCATGTGGTGACCTTTCCCAGTGACAGAAGGGGCAGCAAGGCACACATCAAGCAGTTTCCATCAAGGGTAAAAAGATGGGGGTTTTGTCATTGTTTTGAGATTATCCCTCTACATCACGTCATCTTGCTTAAGGCGTTACTCTGTTCTTATGGACTTAATACACTAGATGCATGCTGGATAGTGGTTGATATGTGGAGTAATAGTAGTAGATACAGAAAGTATCGGTCTACTTGTTCCGGACGTGATTCCTATAGAAATAATCATTGCATATATATCTTTAGGACTCTGCACAGTTCTATCAATTGCTCGGCAGTAATTTGTTCACCCACCGTCTACTTGCTTTCATGAGAGAAGCCACTAGTAAACACTACTACCCCCGGGTCTATTCACATCCATTGTTTACAACTCCGCTTTTACTTTGCTTTGTTGCTTTGTTACTTTCATTTCTCACTTGGCAAACCATCTACAAGGGATTGATTGAAAACCCCTTCATAGCGTTGGGTGCAAGCTTTTGTGTTTGTGCAGGTTGGTGAGATACTCTTGCGCCGGATTGGTACCTTGGCTCTCAAACTGAGGGAAATACTTACCGTCGCTGTGCTACATCACCCTTTCCTCTTCGAGGGAATACCAACGTGCCGTAGTAGGAGTATTTCTGGTACAATTGCCAGGGGTACACAGCAAACATCTGTGTCCTCTGTGTGGTTCCGGTGGGCGAATAAATGGATCAGATCCCCTATGAAGTAACCTACTATATGTATATATAGTGGCGGCCCCGGTCCTCTACCCTTATTGTTTCGGTGGGAAGGGATCCCACAACGGCCAATTTCAAAGGGGGACAGGGGAACATACTTCCCCTGTCCAAAAGTAGTCTTCGACTGCAAAGTGGCTGCCAGCGTTGCAGGGACGGGTCTAGGGATGACGTTCGTCCTGCTAGCGGGCAGTGGTGGCCTCGTTGCACCAGAATGGAAACCTTTGGGAGATGCCTTGGAGACCTGCGTGCGTCCTCGCCCCCTTTGCACTAAAGGGGGAACTGCGCCGTCCTGTTGTCTGCTGCTCGCGTGTCCTTCCCCTGCGTCATCCCCGACTCCCGAGGCTGGGTCTCGCCTCAGAATATCCGCCGCTCTAGAGGGGTCCTCAGGAGGCCCCCTGTGGGTCTTGATGTTGTTCCTCCTTGTGAGGCTTGGCCCCTCGCGTGGGCCTCGCCTTGAGTGGTGCAGGGCCTATTGGTTTTTGGTTCATGAAGTGGGCCAACCCTGGGCCGTAGGCAGGCAGGTCTGGGTACCACTATTCCCAGAACGCCGACAGTAGCCCCCGGGACCAAGGCGCGCCTGGGCTATCATCTTAGTGAAGGCTTGATGGCTGCCCAAAGCACCGTGGGCCCTAATTGCCTGCGGGCTAGGCGGCACATGTGTCCATCCGCCATGCAGCGACGATCTCGCTCCTCGAGGTGTCCAGGGCGCACCAGACCACGATGGCTTGATCTACAAGAACCGCGCCGGCCATCATTGTTTCATTGAATGGCATCGGCGCGGCCTGCCCACGCCCAACGGCCCTCACGGACGTGACTGCTCGGTTGTTAGGTGAGGCGACTTGGGCAGCAATGCGCCTGCCGGCCCACCTCACGCAACCCAAGGGGCACGCAACGCACGCGCTCCCACGATGCTTGGTGGGCGCGGTTCGCCTATAAATCTTCCCCTGCCCCTGGCAAGGGGGAGGAACTTCGATCTTGAGCTTCCTCTTTGCTTCCTTTGCTCCACAGGGAAAAACCTCTTCTCCCATTCGTTTCTTCGTCCCCCATGGCATCTTCAGGAAGCGATCCTGGCAGGGGGAAGCTTGTGGCTCTGTCCGCACCCTCGTTCGCCCCTGGGAGCAGCGGCAGAGGGCCCTCAGGGTTGCCGCGCGTCCGCCGCCACTGGGCTCTGACTAATGAGTAAGTACCTTGTTTGCACCCCCTTTCCTTGTTGTCCCATCCGCTGCTTGGTGGTTGATCTTCCCTTTTCTATAGAGCACCCGGAGCTAAGAAGCTCAAGCTCGGTGAACTTCAGGAGGAAGCGGAGGGGCTGCAGGCTCAGCTCGAGAATGCCGAGGCCACCCTCCAGGCCGCCGACCAGGGTGAAGCAGAGGGCAAGGTGGAGTTGGCGTCGCTGCAAAGACAGTTCAAGGAGACGTCCGATGCCGTTCAGGTCGCACAGGACGAGGCGGCGTAGTCCCAGGTGATGGAGTCCGAGCGCGTCAAATAGTTCGAGAGCATCGCAGACCAGGCAGTGCGTGCAACGCGCCGATTCGTGGGGGATGCCCAGGCCCTACCAAGGGTGAGCAGCGACGGGGGCTACCTCGCCTTCTTCTAGAAGGTGGTGGAGACGTTGGAGGCCAGCGTCTCCCACATGGAGGAGGACAACGCGTCTGATGCGCATGAGCTTCTGGGCCTTGCCTTGACACTCGTCTGCTCCAACCAGCGCCGCCTCGTCCCGCAGCTTGACCTCCAGCGCGTCGTCGAGCCAGTGCCCGCTGAGTTCCGGCGTCTTCTCAGGGACGAAGTGCACCCGCGTATGGACCCCCTGGTGGAGCAGTATGTCCAGGTGCTCATCTCTAGTGAGGAGGAGGGCTCCGACGCCGATCCTGCCGGCGCCAAGGGCGTTGTCACGGCCTCTCCCCCTAGGCGTCTTCGAGCTCTTATTTTCCTATCCGTGTAATGTTGGACTGTGAACTCTGTCGTGTCGGGAATTAGACTTTTGTATGTTACCTTCATCGTTCTCTCCTTTTCCTTTCGCTCTTGCTGTCTTGCTCGCTGGTAGTCGTTGCGGCTTGGCTTCCTTGCATAGGTCCCGTCGATGACCCATTTGTTGCTCAGGGGAAACGGCAGCCAGGGCCCTCAGGAGGTCCCATCCTCGCAAGGCATCGTTTGTGACGCTCCACGCTTGGTCGACAGACTCGTTCCTTGCCGCAGCTTAGTCCTTAGGCCCTGCATCCTTTTGTTAGTACACGTGTTTTTAATTCGTTCTTGGTTTGACGTGAAACCAGATGGCTCGTGTCTGGGCCTACGGGGTACTTAGCTCGTGGGTTTTCACCGATCCCTTTCGGAGTTCCTCCTGAGTAGCTCTTGCCCTGTCGGTGGGAAGGGGTGGAGACCCTTTCGGCACTCTATGTCTGCTGGTCTTGGTCCCGCACATTTCCGTGCCGCCATGAGGCACAACCCGTTACCAAGGTTGTTCCTCACGGGGCAAAGCCCCGACGCCCTAGGGTGCCGACATGGGCGATACCTGGGTGGTCGAGTGGCTTTGTGGCCTGTAAGGCCCCTGAGGCATGTTGCTCAGGAGCCCCCCTCGACACTCAAGCCGATCTGTGTCGACAGGCCCTGGTCCCGCACATTTCCCCACCGCCGTTAGGTTCGACGCACTTCACGAGGCGGGGCCCCGGTGCTCCAGACACCGATCGGTGCTCCAGGACGGCATGAGGGGTGGCAAGTGGCCTTATGAACGGTAAGGCTCCTGAGGCTCGATGCTCAGGATCCTCCTTTACCGTTCGAGCGATTCCCCATTTCGTCCCTTTGATCATCGCCCTGGGGCGCCCTTAGGCCTTCCGAGACTCTTGGTGGACCCCTGAAAATGTATGCCCCTGGGGCGGCAAGTCCTTGCTTTCACGCTCCTTGGCGGCTAGGGGCGGTGCGGAGCATTCAGCTACTCAGTAAATGTCATCCAGAAAAGGAGGCTTCAAAGCCGGCGAAACGAGAAAGCGCAAGAAAAAATCCCCCCACCCCCGCATTTTGTTTTTCAAACATCAAATTTTTAATCGGAAAATTTAAGTCCAGTAGAAGATAAATCAAGCTCCATGAGGAATCAAGCAAACTCCGCGTCCGGCACCTAGGCTAATCTCCGCCGCAATCTCCCCCAGCGCGGAGCATAGGGCTTCCACTAGGCGTGGGAGGGACCCCTCCACATCCTCTGGGGGGCCCGGTCTTATACATCCGCGGCTCGTTATTACGTGAGAGTGTCATGGTGGGGGTGTATATCAGAGGTCACGATGACGTTTTGTCCTTGCGAGTGTCGCTACCCCCGAGGCATAGGCACCTGATTCCTTTTGGGTCATTGGTGGACTGTGTTGATTGCCTTTGTCTTCTCCCTAGGGCGGATCGTAGGGCTGCCACTAAGCGTGGGAGGGACCCCTCCGCGTCCTCAGGGGGGCCTGGGTGTATACAACCGCAGCTAGTTATTACGTGAGAGTGTCACGGGATGAAGTAGGTTCCGGAAGGATTGAAGGACGATGAAGAGGTGCCATGGAATGATGCAGGTCCCGTGGGGACTGTAGGGCGAACGCGAGGGCACTCCGGCTTCGCGATGTTTCCTCCTTCTCCTGAGACTGGTTGAGGGCTTTTCTATTGATTTATGTCGGCATGTCCTACTCATGTGCATTTCCCGACCGTCGTTGCATACGGCCGAATGAAGGACGCAGCTACGGGGTCAAGCCCTACCACCCATGATAACGACCGAATGTCCGTGGACGGCATAGAGGGCGCAGGTGGCCTTATGAGCGGTAAGGCTCCTACGGCTCGACACTCAAGAGCCCCCTTCGATGTTCGAGTGGCTCTGCGTCGCCAAGACCCGGTCCCGCACATTTCCCAATCACCGTTGCTTGCGTCCGAATGGACGAACGCAGCTAAGGGGTCAAGCCCTGCCACCCGTGATAACGACAGAATGTTCGTGGATGGCATCAAGGGTGGAAGGTGGCCTTATGATCATTAAGGCCCCTGAGGCTCGATGCTCAGGAGCCCCCTTTTGACGCTCAAGTGACCCCAATTTCTTCCTGTTGATTGTGGCCTTGGGAAGCCGGGGGCCTCCCCCGGTCCCGCGATGGGGCGAAGGGCACCGGCCGAAGCCTCCGAGTGGGTGGGGGTAGATCGCCCAATGATGCAAGCAAGGTAAGATGTCAGATCATTGAATGGATGCAGCAGAAGTTATGGAAGCATGCGTAAATGATATGATGGGCAGAGGTGTGCCCTGAACCCTTGAAGTTCATGCGGACATAAGACACACTAGCACCGTGAGACCCGGCTCTTGGCGCCCACACCAGCACCGTAGTTGTCGCGGGTGACCCGCACCACTTGTGTCTCATTGCTTTATCTAACTCTTCCTCCTGAGGATGGGGAGCCGGTTCTTCGTAGTTTCTCCGCGGGGACGGTGGCTAGCGTCATGCCCCGTGGCTTGGGGGCGCCTCGTTGCCCGCGCCCCTTGGGCCAAGTGTTCCCAGAGTGGGAGCCCTAGGGTCTGGCTCAAGGCCCCCCCCAGAGAGTTCCTTACTCCTGAGGAGGACTGGCGCCTGGGGTGGACGCTTGAGGCTCTTCCTCAACGGGAGGGTCAGGTGGTGTTATATAACATGGTTCGTAAGGCTCCACGTAGGTGTTCGATTGACCTCCAAGGCCATTCAGCAGCGCGATGGTGCCGGTCCCCCTCTGTGGCGGGGGGAGATCCCCCTGGTCGCATTGCTCGAAGATATTCTGGCGATGGGCCTCCGCACGAAGTCGCTTGCTCCTGTTGCCGCCGTTGGGTGGTCCCTACATTGACTGGTGTAGACTCCCCCCTTGGTACCCTGGCGTGTCTCCATTGTCGTAGTTCGCCCATCGGCTGCTCCTCAGGGAGCGCTCCTGCCTGGCCGCCTCGGGTTGTCGCAGGCCGACCTGGTCTTGGTGATGCGCGCCGGTGTGTGCATCGAATGTCCTGTCGTTCTCTTCATGCCCTTAGTGGTTGCTGGCATGCTGCGCCTGAGGTCAGCCACCAGGATCTGGAGGAGGAGGAGGGCAGCATGCGATGCGTTTGTCTCAGCGCGCCCAGTGTTGGAGGGGACCCACCGCTTGCAGGCCCGGGGACTAGCACGAGGTGCGAGCCCCCGGCGCTTGGCGCCTGTGGTCTTGAAGAAGAGTGGGGTCGGATGGCCTTCGCAGCGATGGTGATCAGCTCCGTCATGTGGTCCGCACACGCGTCGAAGCCCCCTGGCATGTTGAGGTCCCCCAAGTTGATGCGGCGCATAGTGGATGCCGGGGGCGCCGCCCAGCCGCCGTGTGCCTGGGTGGCGCGGGTGGTTGCGACCGTGGAGGTGATGTTGATGATCCGGTACAAGCCACGTGGTACAACAATGCAGGTACACGTGCTTTCGGACGTTGTGGTATGACGATTGGAAGCCAGCTCGATGAGGCTCAAAGAAGCTTGTTGGGCGTCGGTCATCGGAGAAGCGAGGCTTAACGAAGATGAAGCTTGGAGAAGACCATGACACGCCCCTACCTGGAGCGCCAAATGTCGGATTTCGGGCTCCACAAAATCCTAAAGATTCGAACTCAGGGGAGTGTACGAAGATCTCTCGCAGGCTCGCCTCGCCTAGCTCGCTACTCGTTGGGGATGGTAGAGAACTCACTCGATGGTGAGGAAGACACGGAACACGGCAGTTTACCAGGTTCGGGGCGCTGAGAAGCGTAATACCCTACTCCTACTTTGGTGGATTGCCTCTCGTGGAGATCGGTGGATGAAATGGTAAAGTGTTCGAGGGCCTCCGGAGGGTGGGTGGCCTTTGTGTGGTGCCCATGGTCGAATGACTGAAATAACCTACTCTCTATATATATAGTGGCGGCCCTGGTCCTCTTCCCTTATCGTTTCGGCAGGACGGGGTCCCACAACGGCGAATTTCGAAGGGGAAGAGGGGAACATGCTTCCCCTGGCCAAAAGTAGTCTTCGCCTGCAAAGTGGTTGCCAGTGCTGCAGGGACAGGTCCACGGATGACGTCCGTCCTACTAGCGGGCGGTGGTGGCCTCATTGCACCATAATGGAAACCTTCAGGAGATGCCTTGGAGACCTGCATGGGTCCTCGCCCCCTTTGCACTAAAGGGGCAACTGCACCGTCATGTTGTCTGCTGCTCGCATGTCCTTCCCCGCGTCATCCCCTACTCCCGAGCTCGAGTCTCGCCTTGGAATATCCGCCGCTCGGGAGGTTTCCTGAGGAGGCCCCCTGCGGATCTTGATGTTGTTCCTCCTCATGAGGCTTGGCCCCTCGCGAGGGCCTCGCCTTGAGTGTTGTCGGGCCTGTTGGTTTTTGGTTGATGAAGTGGGTCAACCCTCGGCCGTAGGCAGGCAGGTCTGGGTACCCCCATTCCCGGAGCGTCGACACTAATGCTTTTCTTTTCATTGTTCCTTCCGCCATCTTATGTTCTATGTTGTTTCCGGTGTTTCTTGGTGAAGATTCTCGGCAGTTTTGAGCTCATCATTTCTTCATTTTGTTTTCTCTCCGGGGGAATCAATTCAAGATTTTAGGGTTTAGCTTGTAGAAGAACATAACCATCATCTAGGGTTTAGTGTAGATGATCTCGTGGTAGATCAAATCTGTAATAATCATAGACACATTAATACAATCAAGCAGGATGTAGGGTTTTACCTCTTCGAGATGGATCGAACCTCAGAAATATTGTCTTAGTGTTCCTTGTTCCCCATCAATCCAAGACCCACTTCTCGGGACCCCCTACCCGAGATCCACCGGTATTAACACCAACACTTACCTCCCATCGTCTTAGAGGGTATGATCTTGGTTCTGGTATCTTTTAGATTTTTCGTAGTGACAATTGGATATCCTCGAGTGAACATAATAAAGAGAGTTATGCTCTAATACGTCTCCAACGTATCTATAATTATTTATTGTTCCATGCTATAATATTAGCATTCTAGAATGCTTTTTGGGTATTTATTTACTGACTTATATTATTTTTCAGAACTAACCTATTAATCCAGTTGACGGTGTCAAAATCGGTGGATCTCGAGTAGGGGGTCCCGAACTATGGACCTTGGATTGATGGGTTGCCGGACAGGAAGGGGACAATGTTTTACCCAGGTTCGCGCCCTCTTGAGGAGGTAAAACCCTATGTGCTGCTTGATTACATTGATGGAGTATGAGGATTACAGAGTTGATCTACCTCGAGATCGTATGAGCTAAACCCTACATGAATCAACTTGTCTATGTGGATGGAACCCTCTAGTTTATATAGACACCGGGGGTCCCTAGGATTACATACAACCGATCTTCAGTCGGGGGTAGAGGCGCCGACCTAGACTACTAAACTTGTGTGATACACCAATTTCGGAGCTTTCCTTCTTGAATACTAACTCGATATGTAGTCTGGTCTTCAATAATACGACCCATATGGTCGGCCTCTAAGAGAAGAGTCGACCATCTGAGGACCCCATAGTGAAGGACTCCCTCACCAGTGCGAAGTGCTAGTTGTTGTTATCTATGTGTTTTGAGCTTTTGAGGTTGACAGTACCAAACGAAGCCCAATTGCCACGAAACAATTTGATGATTTTTTTGGACCAAAAGAAAACCTTGAAGCTTCACGAGTGGACCATTGGCCACGCGAGGGAGCGAGCACACATCATGGCTCACACAGTGGGGGTGGCCGCGCCCTATTGTGTGGCCGTCCCCCAGGTGCCTCACGATGTCCCTCTCTGACATATAAATTCTAATAAATCCCAAAACCCTAACGAGCATCGCAAAACACTTTTTCCGCTCCAATAAGCTTCTGTTCCACCGTGTGCCCATGTGGTGCCATGTTTCGGTGCTTTGCCAGAGTGGGATCGTCACGGGGGGCCTCTACATCATCGTTGATGCTCCCATGGTGATGTGTGAATAGTTCACCACTGACCTACGTGTCCGTATTTACTACCTAGATGGCTATCTTTCTCTATCTTTTGTTCTTCAATACAATGATCATCGCATCTTCACTTTGATCTATTGGATGTAATCACTTTGTGCGGTGCGTTCATTGGGATCCGATGAATTGTGGGTTTATGTTCAGATTGTTCATGATATTATATTGAATTCTTAGCTGGTCTTTCTTTACATATGCATGATTATGTGATAGCTTCCTAACTCTCTCTGATCTATTGAAATAGTTTGGCCAACTAGAATGATATTTCTTCAGTGGGAGGAGTCTGTTGTAGTGGGTTCAATCTAGCGGTGCTCTGTATCCTAGTGTCATAGTCGGGGACAAGACAAGTCTTTGTATTGTTGATACTAAGGGTAAATCGATGGGGTTTATTCATATTGATTGAATCAACTTTGTCTACAACATTTCAATGTTCTCCAAGCATTACTCTGTTTTACTTAATACTCTAGAAGCATGTTAAATAACAGTCGATGGTTGGAGTAATAGTAGTAGATGCAGGCATGAGTCGTTCTACTGGCTTACGGACATGATGCCTATATGTAATGATCACTGCCATTATCAGATATTGCATAACTATGCACTTTTCTATAAATTTCCGAATAGTATTTGTTTACCCATCATATGATTTGTCTTTGAGAGAGATGCCATTAGGGAAAACTGTTGTCCTGTATCTATCCAAATAAATATTTACACACGCTACTATTTTCTTTGTCTCATTTATTTGTTTTATATTTATCTTGCAATTTAAAATTATCCACTATCATCTACACACTTCATTTGCTTGCAAATAATGAGCCCAATAGGATTGACATGTTGGGGAACGTCGCATGGGATACAAAAAATTACTACGAACACGAAGACCTATCATGGTGATGTCCATCTACGAGAGGGGATTTGGATCTACGTACCCTTGTAGATTGCACAGGAGGAAGCATTAAGAAACGCGGTTGATGTAGTGGAACATCCTCACATCCCTCGATCCGCCCCGCGAACCGTCCCACGAACCGTCCCGCGATCCGTCCCACGATCCGCTCCAATCTAGTACCGAACGGACGGCACCTCCGCGTTCAGCACACGTACAGCTCGACGATGATCTCGGCCTTCTTGATCGATCAAGCAAGACGGAGAAGTAGATGAGTTCTCCGGCAGCGTGACGGCGCTCCGGTGGTGGTGAAGGATATACTCCTGCAGGGCTCTGCCCGAGCTCCGCAGAAATACGATCTAGAGGAAAAACCGTGGTGTTTGTGGTCGGGCTGCCGTGGCAAAAGTTGTCTCAAATCAGCCCTAAAACTCCACTATATATAGGAGTAGGGGAGGGGAGGCTTGCCTTGGGGTCCAAGACCCCAAGGGTGCGCCGGCCGAGGAGGTGGAGGAGTCCACCTCCAATCCTAGTCCAACTAGGATTGGAAGGTGGAGTCCTTCCCTTCCTTCCCACCTCTTTTTCTTTTCTTTTCTCTTTGATTTTCTTATCTCTTGTGCATAGGCCTTATTGGGCTGTCCCACCAGCCCACCAAGGGCTGGTGCGCCACCCCTAGGGCCTATGGGCTTCCCCGGGTGGGTTGGCTCCCTCCCGGTGAACATCCGGAACCCATTCGTCACTCCTAGTACATTCCCGATAATGCCCGAAAACCTTCTAACAAGCAAATGAGGTCATCCTATATATCAATCTTCATCTCCGGACCATTCCGGAAACGCTCGAGAAGTCCGTGATCTCATCCGGGACTCCGAACAACATCAGTAAACACACATATAACTCAACTATACTAAAACATCGTCGAACCTTAAGTGTGCGGACCCTGCGGGCTCGAAAACTATGCAGACATGCCTCGAGGTACTCCTCGGTCAATGTCCAATAGCGGGACCTGGATGCCCATATTGGATCGTACATATTCTCTGAATAACTTATCGGTTGAACCTCAGTGTCAAGGATTCAGGCAATCCCTTATGTCATTCCCTTTGTCCTTCGGTATGTTACTTGCCCGAGATTCGATCGTCGGTATACGCATACCTATTTCAATCTCATTACCGGCGAGTCTCTTTTCTCGTTCCGTAATACAAGATACCGTGACTTACACTTTGTCACATTGCTTGCAAGGCTTGTGTGTGATGTTGTATTACCGAGTGGGCCCCAAGATACCTCTCCGTCACACGGAGTGTCAAATCCCAGTCTTGATCCATACTAACCCAATGGACACCTTCGGAGATACCTGTAGAGCACCTTTATAGTCACCCAGTTACGTTGCGACGTTTGATACACACAAGGTATCCCTCCGGAGCCAGTGGGTTATATGATATCATGGTTATAGGAACAAATAGTTGACACGTAGAAAACAATAGCAATAAAACGACATGATCAATATGCTACGTTCATAGTTTGGGTCTAGTCCATCACATGATTCCCCTAATGATGTGATCGAGTTATCAAGCAACAACGTTGTGCACATAGTCAGAAAACCTTGACTATCCTTGATCAACTGGCTAGCCAACTAGAGGCTTGCTAGGGACATTGTTGTGTCTATTTATCCACACATGTATCTATGTTTTCATTCAATACAATTATAGCATGGATAATAAATGATTATCTTTAAACATGAAATATAATAATAACTATTTATCATTGCCTCCAAGGCATATTTCCAACATGACAACCCTCTGGCCTGCGTTGGGTGCAAGTGTTTGTTTCTTTGTGTGTTGTCGCTAAAGACGGGGTTTATGTGTTACTCCTATTGGTTCGATACCTTAGTTCTACATTAGGGAAATACTTCGCTATTTTGGGTTGCACCACCCGTTCCTCTACACAGAAAACCCAACAGAGATCCCAAGTATGAGGAAGGATTTCTGTTGTTGCGGGGGAGTATCATCAACCCACTATCAAGTACCTTCATACAAATTATCATTCTCTTGTTTTATTTTCTGTTACATTTTGCTAGTTATATAAAAATAAAAAAGTAAAAAATATTTAACTTCGCTAGTTTACTTGTTTGCTTGTTCCGTTTGCTTGAAGTTGCTATCATGTCTGAATGTGAGAAAGTCGTTGTTTAGAATGTGAGTGATACTGCTAGTGACTCGGAAGAGGAGAGACAAACTTATTGACTCTATCCATGATCCTCCTAAAATTAAAGATCCCATAGTGATACTCATACGTTTCTAAAATCCAAAATCTAGCATGTGGGTAGTGGGAACATTATTGGAACGCATGTTATTCAAGATTTTTTGAGTACTCAATAGCCACTCCTCGTATTAAAGGAACCATACTTAATGAAACAAATTGGCATGAGGACTCTATTTGGGAACCCATTAATGATGAGATTCATGTTTTATATGATGACCCATATGATGATGATGCAAGTAATGATGTCATAAATATTAAGAATCTATTTGAATCATTGGGACCACCACCTAAATTTGAAAAATGAGATTTGTTTAGTTCTACTTTGGAAGAGCTATTACTAAAGTACATGAAAGGGTCCAACACTTGAATCGTACGCATTAAGCCTAGCTAGTGGCATAACACAATAGCGCTACTTAGGAGGCAACCCAATAGTTATCTTAATTTTTTGTTTTTTAAAATTTCTATATGCTTGTAATAACATGATTATTACCTCTTTCATGATTGTGTTTTTGTGTCTAAATTAGTGTTTCTACCAAGTAAATCCTTCGGGCTGACTTGTATGAAAAGTAGAATAGATACGACGCAAAAATAGAAACTTTAGCATCCAGTGCATAATTTTTGTGAATTTACTGGGACGTCTTTTTGATCTGAATGTTTTACACCCAATATCTATAACAATCCCTTAGTTATTCCCATTGTTCACAATTTTTTAGGTTGCACAAGTAGGGCGTTTCTGCTGATCCCTAGAGAATGTTTTGTTTTAGGCAGATTCTATTTTTGCTTGCATAGTTTGCTTGTTTCTGTCGGGACCCCGATCCTAAGTCATAGGAATCCAACATGTAACACATCACATCTCTTTGCGGTCTCACGCACGGTTATCCCCACGGCTGCAGCCTAACCTTTGTGGGGACCGTTTGCGCCTTTTGACTCGCATATGCAATTGTGTCGCTAGCAATCCAGTGAGAGAGAACCCGGATCGACATGTCTAGTCATAAACCAAAGCGGCAAAGATTGTTCCGCACAGGGACACGCATACGTGACCCAGCAAAGCAGGTGTCGTTCACCAGCGAATGTAGACGAGTCGTAGCAAGCTACAAGGACTCCATTACATCGCGTGACAATTCCCCAACGGGGACAGACACAACAGCTAGGAAGGACACATGCCGATCAACCAATGTGTCCGGAGCAGTAGTGAACTACCATGGCTCATTGGATCACAAAGGGGCATTTCCCCGTATGAAATGCTACTAAAGCCTACGGCTAGGTATTCGAACCCCATACATATCAGGTACAACACACGTACGCATGGCATACCGATATGTATAGATACATCGATGGCATCACAACATAACCATAAACATACAAGCTTTATTCAAAGGCTCGGAAGAGCCTCACACATAATATTACACAGTAGGGGTCTCACGACCCATCATAACAGTCATTCAATTTACAAGCCAGTGGAAGTAGATAAACTGTCTGAGTACAGACAGAAGAAACTAGAAGGCACATGGCCTGACTATACTACAGACCCACCCTAGGGCCAGATCGTAGCTGGGATTCCAGCTACTCGTCGTCGTCGATGTCTAGGTAGAACCCTCCATTAGGGTCATTAACAACCTCTGCAACAAATTATTAAGCAAACGTGAGTACAGGGGTACTCAGCAAGACTTTAGGATAACTATCTACTCATGCAATGTATCAATAAGGAATTGTGGGGTTTCATGCGGAAAGCCAGCATTTGACTCGTGGCTAGACAACTTGCATTTTTAAATAATTTTGTGAATATTGATTTCTCGCACACGAGTCCACTAACACCACAACAATACTCCATCGTTGAATCATTCCGAATCCATACGTAAATCTCGTCCATGACACTCACGCTTATCTTCACAATTTTATGAGTAGCCATTGAAGTTATCTATGAACAACATATGTCTCCAAGTAGTCCATATCTGCGGACGCGGCTATTCGAATAGATCATAACCCTGCAGGAGTGTACTTCTTCACACACGCTCTCGCCACTTATCGCCATGTGCACGTCATGCACCTCGGCAACCTTCAGGCGGAAGCCCAGCGAGGGAGTCCGCCACGACCGTTAACCACGCCAATCCTTAGGCCAGGTCTATCGCCTATCTGAGGGTAACCCGCACGGAAGTCCGGCCGAGGTTTCCGCCACGGCCCCGAACGATGTGCGCAGGGTTCCCAAGCCCACCATCCGGGTGCCACTTGGTACACCGTGCCACTGCCTACCGCATCACAGCCCACCTCTCAGGTCAGCGTTATGCACGGCCTCCAGCATGACTATAAACACCAGAAACTACTTGCAACTCCTGGACTGAGTACTAAGCGATTAATAAGTCGAGAGGGTCAATTAAGTATCCCAACGTGTGGTAGTATGTAGTCTTGGATTACATACACGGAACTCAGTTCCTAAGGACGGTTCCAATGAAACAACCCGCCATGTACTCCTACATGGCCTTTCACCGATACCTTTACCAAATCAGGTTCAACCCACAACCTTTACTTACTGAACACATTCTCATAATTCTGTTCATCACCCATATAACAGACCATACACAACTATAAGCATAGCATGCATAGCAGGATAAGGCACATCATGGCTTAAATAGCTACCAGGTACGCTAGGTTGCAAAGTTCAACTATTTACTGTGACAAAGACAGGTTCAACTAACATGGCAAAAGCATTTGAAGCATTTGATCCTAATGCAACAAATAAGTGAAGGAGCGAGATCATGGGAATTATCGGGATGATCAAAATGGTTGCTTGCCTTGTTGCTCAGTAGAGGGACAATATCCGTCAGTCGGATATTCGGTGGAATCCAGAGGAGTGGAGCCTACCGATAGAAATGACATCAATCAATAACAATCATATGCAACAAAATGATGCATGAGCATGGCATGAAGATACATGGTGGTAAGCGAATGTAGCTACCATTATTAGGTTGAAGTGGATTTGAATCAGATTCAAATATTACTTCGAACGAGTTATTCTCGAATACCATTTTAATTGATTTGACCTGATGCTCAAATCAACTTGTTTTATCATGCATGGGAATGATATGTTAAGTTGCCGTTTGTGATTGAACAATGTTTGATCATAGCATTTGAAGTGGAACTCAAATGATTTTCAAATTCCAACTCCAAAGCATTTATTTAATTTAACCTATTCATCATTTTACATGTTTGGTCCAGTAACATTTTCAAACATATTTGAAAATGACGTATTCAGATTCCTTGGATTTTTCTGATACTTTTTCATATATAAATTATTTTCATTGGAGTTACGAATTAGTTTCTATGATTTTTAGAAGTTTTGAGCATTTTCTGGAATTCCTTTAAATCAGAAAACTACTTATTGCGTGAGGCCCACGTCGGCATGGCGTCAGCCGTTGGCTGACCTGGTCAGGTCAAACCCGACAGGGGGGCCCACTGGTCAGCGTCACAGGGTTAACCCCGCGCTGACTAGCCCCTGATTGTGTTTGACTTGCAACTGGGGCCACTGGTCAGCGACTGCTTAGCGTTTTAAACATGGATTAGCGAGGCCAGGTCATCCCCTGCCGGAGACTGACCGGCGGCGACCAGATCCGTGGCGGATCTTTGCTGGAGAGTCGCCGGAGATGGCTGTGGTGCTCGGGATCGAGGGCCGAGAGCACTGGGAGGATCCCCAGGCTCGGCCTCATCCAGTACTGGCCTCAGGGAGGACTCGGGAGGACCGGAGGTCACCGGTGACGAGCTGAGGCGACGGCCGGATCTCGGGCTCGTCGGTCCAGTGGCTAGGGGGCACGAAACCGAGGGGCAGAAGAGGGGAAATGAGCGCAAGCTCACGGGGAGTGCAGGGGAAGGCTCAGACGGCTCGGGGAGGCGCTATGGGCGACGAATCCAACGAAGATCGCCGACGGCCGAAGCTTGAAGACGACGGTGTCGGGGGTGTTGCAGGGCTCGAGGGGTCTTCTTCCTTGGCAGGGACGTCCAGCTTGTCGAGGCGGAGCGAATGGAGCACTCGGGAGGAAGAACCTGTGGCCAGAGGCTCGGGCAGCTCGAGCTTGAGCTCCTGTCAATGGCGGCAATGGGGAACGAAGCAACCGAGAGGAGAGGGGAGGAATGGAACGCGGGGATGGATAGGGTCGACTGCGGGGAGGTTATCCTCGCCTTGCCAGTGCACCGAGACGTCCTGGTAGGCAGGGAGCTGTGTGGAGGCGCGGGGCGTCGCGGCTGCCACCTCCTGCTGCCCACTGGCGAGGAGGAAGACGACACACGGGGAAGCTGGGCCTGGGCCAGGTAAGCGGCAGGTAAGTGTTTTGCTATTTTTTTCTTGTTTTGTTTTCTGTTTCCTAACTATTTTGGTTTGCTATTTATTTCAGTTCCAAAATAGTTTATAAAAATATTTTGAACACACCAGAATATTAGTTGGAATATATCCAACCATTCCTATAGTTTTCAACATTTTTGTAAACTTAAAGTTTTCAAATTCAAATTTAAACTTGAATTCAGTGGCCTTTTGAATTTAAATAAAATGTAAAATCTGTTTTAAAAATAGTTTTCTACACTGATGATTTGCTTTCAAGAATTATCAGAAAAGTTGAACTTTTCTTGAGGCCATTTTGGGTTCATTGATTTTAACAAGTTTGGAATTTCTTTTAAATTGAGAAGTGGCTAGGGTTTTTGAGTTTTGCTTCACCACTTGCTTTGATCTTGTTGCAATTTTCTTGGATGCAATGCAAAGAAGATATGAGCACAATGTTATACTTTGGTTAGGGTTCCAGGGATGTGACAACTCACCCCCACTCAAAAGAATCTCGTCCCGAGATTTAGAAGTCGTCGGGAATAACGCGGGATACTCAAGTCGGAGACCGTCCTCTCTTTCCCATGTTGCCTCCTTTTCAGAATGATTTGACCATTGAACTTTAAGAAACTTGAGGTTTCGACGTCGAGTGGTACGCTCAGCTTCATCAAGCATACGCACAAGGTATTCTCGGTATGAAAGGTTATCTTGGAGATCAAGCGTTTCGTGGTCCACTTCACGGATAGGATCTGAAAAGCAACGCCTGAGTTGCGAGACGTGGAAGACATCATGAACCTTGGAAAGATGCGGAGGAAGTTCCAACTGGTAGGCAACTTCTCCTCGTTTGGCAAGAATGCGAAAAGGACCAATGTAACGAGGAGCCAACTTTCCCTTGATACCGGATCGATGGGTACCCTTCAAAGGTGTAACCCGAAGGTAAGCCTTCTCGTCAACTTCAAAGGTCACAGCCTTATGATGACGATCATATTGGCTCTTTTGACGAGACTGGGCTATTTTCAACTTTTCACGAATAATGCGAACCTGCTCATCTGCATCCTGGATCATATCCGGGCCAAAGAATTGCCTCTCTCTGGTTTCTGACCAATTAAGAGGTGTTCGACATCTTCATCCATAGAGAACTTCAAAAGGGGCTCTACCCAAGATTGATTGATAACTATTGTTATACGCAAATTCGGCAAACGAAAGGCACTTCTCCCAATTCATACCGAACGAGATAACACAAGCTCGGAGCATATCTTCTAGGACTTGATTCACTCTTTCTACTTGACCACTTGACTGAGGATGGAAAGCAGTGCTGAAAGATAAGTGAGTCCCCATAGCATTCTGAAAACTTTCCCAGAAGCGAGAAGTAAAGATACTCCCACGGTCTGAGTTAATCTCCAGAGGAACACCATGAAGAGACACTATTCGAGAGATATATAGCTCTGCTAGCTAGCTAGCTGTTATACTCTCACGAACTGGAAGAAAATGAGCTACTTTGGAGAGACGGTCAATGACCACAAAGATAGCATTATTTCCTTTCTTGGTCTTGTGAAATCCATACTGACTTTATCCCATCTCCATTCAGGAATAGCTAAAGGTTGAAGGGTGCCAGCATGCCTTTGATGTTCTGCCTTAACTCGATGACAAACGTCGCTGTTAGCAACGAACTCAGCAATTTCTCTCTTCATCCTAGTCGAGCAAAACCTCTGGCTAGGTCCTGATACATCTTAGTACTACCGGGATGAATGGTGAGAGGAGAATGATGAGCCTCCTTAAGGATCGATTGCCGCAGACGTTTGCTCTTATGAACCACTAAACGGTTCTGAAAGAACACAACACCTTTCTCATTGATGGAGAAATCCCTAGCGTTTCCGCTAGCAATATTCTCTTCGATCCAGGATATACCCTTATCATAAGCCTGCACGGCTATGATTTGATCCCTAAGGGTAGGCTTCGCTACCAGGGTAGAAAGAAATCCTTGAGGAACAATATGAAGATTTAACTTCCGAAATTCCTCATAGAGATGTGGTTGACCTCGTTGTAGCATCAGATTGTTACAATAAGATTTACGACTTAGTGCATCAGCCATAACATTGGCCTTCCCCAGGGTGTAAGTTATCCCTAAGTCGTAATACGTGATCAACTCAACCCACTGTCTTTGCGTGAGATTCAAATCTGGCCGGTGAAGATATATTTCAGACTTTGGTGATCAGTGAATATTTCGCAACGATTACCAAGAAGGTAATGTCGCCAGGTTTTAAGTGCATGGACTACAGCTGCAAGCTGAAGATCATGTGTGGGATAATTATCCTCATGTGGACGCAACTGTCAAGATGCGTATGCAATCACATGAAGATCTTTCATGAGAATGCAACCTAATCCTTGTCGCGAGGCATCGCAATAGATAACAAAGTCCTTAGAAAAATCTGGTGGTAGCAACACAGGTGCGAAAGTCAGGCGTCTTTTCAGTTCCTGAAAACTATGGTCACATTGTGGTGTCCACTCGAACTTTTTATCTTTCTTGAGGAGTTCAGTTAGAGGTTTTGCAACCTTGGAGAAATTCTCCACAAAGTGACGACAATAGCTCGCTAGACCAAGAAAACTCCTAACTTTCTTAACCGATTCAGGTTGATTCCAATCAAGGACACCTTGAACTCTCTCAGGATTGACAGCAATACCCTTACCAGAGATTACGTGACCTAGATAGGTCACTTCTGGTAACCAAAATTCACATTTTGAAAACTTGGCATAAAGGCGATGCTCTCGAAGTTTCATCAATACAAGCCTTAGATGCTCGGCATGTTCTTGTTCGTTCTTCGAGTAGATGAGAATATCATCGAGGTATACCACGACGAATTTATCCAAATACTCCATGAAGATTGAATGCATCAAGCGAGAGAAGGTGGCTGGGGCATTGGTCAAACCAAAGGACATGACGGTGTACTCGTATTGGCCATAACGAGTAACAAAAGCCATTTTTGGAATATCCCCGTTCTTGATCTTGATTTGATGGTATCCCAACCTCAAATCCATTTTTGAGAAGACTGAGGATCCAGCGAGCTGATCATACATGTCGTTGATCCTGGGGAGCGGATACTTGTTCTTTATGGTGACCAGGTTAACTCGTCAATAATCTACAACCATCCGATCCGTTCCATCCTTCTTCTTGACGAACAGGACGGGACAAGCCCAAGGAGAAGAGCTAGGACGAATGAAACCTTTATTCAAGGCCTCATCTAATTGCTTCTTAAGTTAGGCTAGCTCCAGGGGTGCCATCTTATATGGTCTTCTAGCTATTGGAACAGTTCCCGGAACAAGATCTATGACAAACTCTACATCTCTGTTAGGTGGAATTCCTGGCAGTTCCTCTGGAAAAACATCCGGGAAGTCACAGACTACCGGAATGTCTTCAAGTTCCGGAAGAGGGTTGGCATTAAGGGAATAGAGTTGGCATTTGGCAACTCGAGAAGAGACATTGACTATCTCACCCGAGGGATGGGTAAGCTGAACATTTCTGGAATGAGTATCAATCTTGGCATAGTGAGCTGACATCCAGTCCATACCCAAGATGATATTAATATCCGAAGATTTCAGGGCTCTCAATGTGGCTAGAAAAACTAGACTGTCTACTAGAATTTCATTGTCATAGGTTATCCTAGAGGTTTGCCACTTACTACCAGGGGTTTGGACAACCAATGGATTTGGCATATCAGAGAAAGGCATGTTATGCAAAAGTGCATAACTTCCTGAAATGAAAGAATGAGAAGACCCAGTGTCAAAAAGAACACACGCTGGGTGATGATTAACAAGGAGCATACCCAGTATGACATCGGGATCCTCTGTAGCTTCTTCTACTGAAACATAGTTCACACGGCCACGTGCAGGAGTTGGCTTCACATAGTAAGCTTTTCTCGACTTTCCTTGCCCGATGGACTTTCCGGGTTGCTTGGCACCAACATTCTGAGGACACTCACGGGAATAGTGCCCTGGTTCCCCACACTTGTAACAGATCACTTGATTGGCACGTGGTGCAGCATTGCTAGCTGGACCACCATAGAAAGTTGACCATGGCACGTGGTGCACCGTCGTCTAATTCGTCTGAGGCGCCACATAGGATGGCCTCGGAGTGTATCTTGGCGGCAGAGAACTGTTTGGAACCCACAGCCTGCATTTTGGAAACGCGGAACCAGACGACGAGCCAAACTCACGGGAGTGCTTCTCTGTGGCGTCATAGTCCGTATGACCAGTCTCGGCACTAATCGCCTTGTTGACAAGGGCTTGGAAGCTTGTACATTCGTGGAGGCGCAAATCACGACGAAGCTCAGGGCTCAGACCCTTAAGGAATCTTGCTTACTTCTTAGCATCAGTAGACACCTCCTCTGTTGCATAGTGGGCGAGGTTACCGAACTCGCGGCTATAGGCACCCACGGTCAACTTTCCCAGGGTGAATGCACAGAACTCCTCTCTCTTTCTGTCCATCAGGCCCTATGGAATATGGTGCAGACGGAAGGCTGCACTAAAGTCTGCCCACGTGGCTGCTGGTTCAGCAGGACGCATAGCTTCAAAGTTCTCCCACCACAGATTGGCGGGTCCTTCCAGAAAATACGCCACAAAGGTCACCTTGTCGGCCTCAGAAACATTCCCCGAGCGAATCGTACGTGAAATACTGCACAGCCAATCATCACCGTCGAGGGGATCAACGAAGTGATGGAACTTTGGAGGTTTCAGCTTCACAAAGTCATTGAGGGATACTGCAGCATTCCTAAGCTGACGAACCGTATTTTTCTCAATACGCTCTAACAGTCGGTTGGTCTCCCTTTTGTTTCTTTCTGCCTCAAACATAACTTCCGCCAGAGAGGGCGGGTGAGGCAGTTCTTCCTGCGACGCTTGACTACCCTCGCCTTGCTCATGAGCAGGGGCACGGTTCAACCTGGTGAACACCATCCTGACAAACAAACTCACAGATTAGACCAATATCATCATCAATACTAGCCATGGATTAAGAATGCACTGAACACATGGAATGCAGAAATGAATATCCGAACAGCATGGTAACAAGCAACTGCTATATATACACCATGGTTCATACACACCATTACATAGTTCAGTACAACCTTAACCGAAGAACAAACTACTGAAAACATGAAACTACTCATCAGAGGCTTACAAGCTTCCAATACATTACTTATCTATGCCTCCGGAATTCATTTCACGACACAAGCATACTTCACAAGTCACACAGGACTGTGAAAGTACAGCTACTACCAAACTATCCTTCCACTCACAGTTCAGGCATCTGCATAGAACATCTCATAAATATTGCCTCCATGGCCTGGAAGCTCAACCTGCGGATCAGGAAATACTCTAGCCTGAGATCCCTGGGATCCGTAAGGACACGGATGTGGCCTTGGTCCCCTGACTAGTGGCAGTAGGGGTCCCCGAAGAGGGGTGACTCCTCCTATAGCGGGCCAGTCAACATGAGCCGGAAGATGGGTCCTAACAGGGTTCAACATCTCCATATCTCCATACCCTGTCTGGACTACTAGTGCCAGCTGCGTCAAAACCGTCCACAGACGGGCACGTGTAGCATAAAGCTCCATGCGGAGGGCACGAGCATCCCTGTCTCTATTCTCTAGCGTCTCAGCAGTGGACTGCAGCTGCGGATCCTCCATAGAGGAATCAAAATAGACCCCACTGAGGTATCCTTCTTCACCTTGTTGAGAGGTAGGAACATAACAGAACTCTGAATTCTGCAGCAGTGCATGTCTAGCCCTCATAATGGTCATCATTGAATAGGCAGCATCTTGTACTGCCGTGTCAACAGTGACTCCCAATCCATAAGACCAATGGATTGGCTCCTCAGCTCCAGGATAATCTGGGAATACCCTAACAGTGCAGATATACTGGCTCTGGTTGAAGTCTCGGTACTGTTCCTCCACTGTGTACTCTGGGTACCAGCAGTAACCGCACACCGACATCACCCTAACTAGCATGGCTGTATGACCCGGCACATCAATGCACCTAGTCAGACGAACCACCTAACGAGAAGGACGGCCACACATGTGAAAATAGAGAGTAATGCAAAAGCATTAGAGCTCTGAATGCAAAATTGGGCAGCATAACGGCTGTAAATGCTCAAAAACAACTTTGAGACAACCCAAAAATAGAATAGCGTAACCACTCAACTATCAAGTTCAATTCTCCGATCATCAAACTTACTTCCTTTTCCTAGGGATAAAAGAAACCCAAAATAACTCTCAACCCGTAGTCCTATAATCTACCGATCAGAAACACGAGCCTAGAAGAAGGAAAGTAACCTAGTCTTTAATCCCCGCAGAAAAGACGAGAATGACCAGAATAGAATAACTTGAGAAGAGAACAAGAGTCTTACGTCCCCTTCCACAAACAATTCCCATATATATAACTAAAGCAGTTCTAGACTCAACTTCGACCAGTTTGGCTTAGTAGTCCTACAGTGAGTCAGGCTGTGATACCAACTAAGTCATAGGAATCCAGCATGTAACACATCGCATCTCTTTTCGGTCTCACGCACGATTATCCCCACGGCTGCAGCCTTACCTTAGCCGGGACCGTTTGCGCCTTTTGACTCGCGTATGCAATTGTGTCGCTAGCAATCCAGTGAAAGAGAACCCGGATCGACATGTCTATTCATAAACCAAAGCGGCAGTTCCGCACAGGGACAGGCATACATGACCGAGTAAAGCTGGTGTCGGTCACTAGCGAATGTAGACGAGTCGTAGCAAGCTACAAGGACTCCATTACATCGTGTGAGATTTCCCCAACGGGGATAGACACAACAGCTAAGAAGGACACATGCGGGTCAACCAATGTGTCCAGAGCAGTAACGAACTACCATGGCTCATTGGATCACAAAGGGGCATTTCCGTGTAAGGAATGCTACTACAGCCTACGGTTAGGTATTCGAACCCCATACATATCAGGTACGACACACGTACGCATGGCATACCGATATGTATAGATACATCGATGGCATCACAACATAACCATAAACATACAAGCTTTATTTAAAAGGTCGAAAGAACCTCACACATAATATTACACAGTAGGGGTCTCACGACCCATCATAAAAGTCATTCAAGTTACAAGCCAGCGGAAGTAGATTAACTGTCTGAGTACAGAAAGAAGAAACTAGAAGGCACATGGCCTGACTATACTATAGACCCACCCTAGGGCCAGATCGTAGCTGGGATACCAGCTACTCGTCGTCGTCGATGTCTAGGTAGAACCCTCCATTAGGGTCATTAACAACCTCTACAATAAATTATTAAGCAAACGTGAGTACAGGGGTACTCAGCAAGACTTTAGGATAACTATCTACTCATGCAATGTATCAATAAGGAATTATGGGGTTTCATGCGGAAAGCCAGCATTTGACTCGTGGCTAGACAACTTGCATTTTTAAATAATTTTGTCAACATTGATTTCTCGCACACGAGTCCACTAACACCACAACAATACTCCATCGTGGAATCATTCCAACTCCATACGGAAATGCTGTCCACGACACTCACGCTTATCTTGACAATTTTGTGAGTAGCCATTGAAGTTATCTATGAACAACATATGTCTCCAAGTAGTCCATATCCTAGGACGCGGCTATTCGAATAGATCATAACCCTGCAGGGGTGTACTTCTTCACACACGCTCTCGCTACTTATCGCCATGTGCACGTCATGCACCTCGGCATCCTTCAAGCGGAAGCCCGGCGAGGGAGTCAGTCACGACCGTTAACCACGCCAATACTTAGTCCAGGTATATCGTCTATCTCAGGGTAACCCGCACGGAAGTCCGGCCGAGGTTTCCGCCACGGCCCCAAACGATGTGCGCAGGATTCCCAAGCCCACCATCTGGGTGCCACTTGGTACACCGTGCCACTCCCTACCGCATCATATCCCACCTCTCAGGTCAGCGCTATGCTCGGCCTCCAGCATGACTATAAACACCAGAAACTACTTGCAACTCCTGGACCGAGTACTAAGAGATTAATAAGTCGAGAGGGTCAATTAAGTATCCCAACGTGTGGTAGTATCTAGTCTTGGATTACATACATGGAACTCAGTTCCTAAGGACGGTTCCAATGAAACAACCCGCCATGTACTCCAACATGGCCTTTCACCGATACCTTTTCCAAATCAGGTTCAACACACAACCTTTACTTACTGAACACATTCTCACAATTCTGTTCATCACCCAGATGACAGACCATACACAACTCTAAGCATAGCATGCATAGCAGGATAAGGCACATCATGGCTCAAGCAGCTACCAGGTATGCTAGGTTGCAAGGTTCAGCTATTTACTGTGACAAAGACAGGTCATGCAAAGGAAGTGGGTTCAACTAACGTGCCAAAAGCATTTGAAGCATTTGATCCTAATGCAACAAATAAGTGCAGGAGCGAGATCATGGGAATTATCGGGATGATCAAAATGGTTGCTTCCCTTGTTGCTCAGTAGAGGGACAATATCCGTCAGTCGGATATTCGGTGGAATCCGGAGGAGCGGAGCCTACCGATAGAAATGACATCAATCAATAACAATCATATGCAACAAAATGATGCATGAGCATGAAATGAAGATGCATGGTGGTAAGCTAATGTAGCTACCATTATTAGGTTGAAGTGGATTTCAATCAGATTCAAATATTACTTCAAACGAAGTATTCTCAAATACCATTTTAATTGATTCGACCTGATGCTCAGATCAACTTGTTTTTATCATGCATGGGAATGATATGTTAAGTTGCTGGTTGTGATTGAACAATGTTTGATCATAGCATTTGAAGTGGAACTCAAATGATTTTCAAATTCCAACTCCAAAGCATTTATTAAATTTAACCTATTCATCATTTTACATGTTTGGTCCAGTAACATTTTCAAACATGTTTGAAAATGACATATTCAGATTTCTTGGATTTTTCTGATACTTTTTCATATATAGATTATTTTCATTGGAGTTAAATATTAATTTCTATGATTTTTAGAAGATTTGGGCATTTTCTGGAATTCCTTTAAATCAGAAAACTACTTATTGCGTCAGGCCCACGTCAGCATGGCATGAGCCGTCGGCTGACCTGGTCAGGTCAAACCCGACAGGGGGGGCCCACTGGTCAGCCTCACAGGGTTAACCCCGCGCTGACCAGCCCCTGATTGCGTTTGACTTGCGACTAGGGCCCACTGGTCAGCGACTACTTAGCGTTTTAAACATGGATTAGCGAGGCCAGGTCATCCCTTGCCAGAGACTGACCGGCGGCGACCAGATCCGCAACAGATCTTTGCCGGAGGGTAGCCGGAGATGGCTGTGTTGCTCGGGATCGAGGGCCGAGAGCACCGGGAGGATCCCCAGGCTCGGGCTCATCCAGTACTGGCCTCAGGGAGGACTGGGGAGGACCGGAGGTCACCGGCGAAGAGCTAAGGTGACGGCCGGAGCTCGGGCTCGTCGGTCCAGTGGCTAGGGGGCACGAAACTGAGGGGAAGAAGAGGGGAAACGAGTGCAAGCTCACATGGAGTGCAGGGGAAGGCTCAGACGCCTCGGGTAGGAGCTGTGGGCGACGAATCCAACGAAGATCGCCGGCGGCCGAAGCTTGAAGACGACGGTGCCGAGGGCGTTACAGGGCTCGAGGGGTCTTCTTCCTTGGCAGGGACGTCCAGCTTGTCGAGGCAGAGCGAATGGAGCACTCGGGGGGAAGAACCTTTGGCCAGAGGCTCGGTCAGCTTGAGCTCGAGCTCCTGTCAATGGCGGCAGTGGGGAACGAAGCAACCGAGAGGAGAGGGGAGGAATGGATCACGGGGATGGATAGGGTCGACTGCGGGGAGGTTATCCTCGCCTTGCCAGCACACCGAGACGTCCAGGCAGGCAGGGAGCTACGTGGAGGCGCCGGGCATCGCGGCGGCCACCTCCTGCTGCCCACTGGCGAGGAGGAAGACGACATAGGGGGAAGCTGGGCCTGGGGCAGGTAAGTGGCAGGTAAGTGTTTTGCTATTTTTTTCTTGTTTTGTTTTCTATTTGCTAACTATTTTGGTTTGCTATTTATTTCAGCTCCAAAATAGTTTATAAAAATATTTTGAACACACCAGAATATTAGTTGGAATATACCCAACCATTCGTGTAGTTTTCAACATTTTTGAAAACTTAAAGTTTTTGAATTCAAATTTAAACTTGAATTCAGTGGCCGTTTGAATTTAAATGAAATGCCAAATCTTTTTTAAAAATAGTTTTCTTCACTGATGATTTGCTTTCAAGAATTATCAAAAAAGTTGAACTTTTCTTGAGGCTATTTTGGGTACATTGATTTTAACAAGTTTGGAATTTCTTTTAAATTGAGAAGTGGCTAGCGTTTTTGAGTTTTGCTTCACCACTTTCTTTGATCTTGTTGCAATTTTCTTGGATCCAATGCAAAGAAGATATGAGCACAATGCTATACTTTGGTTAGGGTTCTAGGGATGTGACAGTTTGCATGATGCTATTGATTATATCGGGGGGTATAAGTCATGGAGAAGTTAGAATATAGTACATTATGAAATAATAAAATATGAATTAATTCATAACATTTCCCAATGTTTATGGTTCACCTATCTTACTTAGAATCTCACGAAGTTTCTGTTGTGTTTTGTGTGCTAAAGTGTTCAAGTTTTGGATGCTATCACTATGGATGAAGGAATGAGGAGTGTCAACCAGCCTAAGCTTGGGGATGCCCATGGCACCCCAAGTCAAATTCTTGTACGACTCAAGTGTCTAAGCTTGTGGATGCCACGGAAGGCATCCCCTCTTTCATCTCAATCCATCGGTATGTCACTTGGAGCTATATTTTTATTCATCACATGACATGAATTTTGGTCGGAGCGGCATGTATCTTAGGTTGTTTTTCTTTTTTAGTTTTACACAATCATGTTTTTCTGGACACATCCACTTGAGAGATATACAATATCACCATGATTAATTAGAATACTCTTCGTGCTTCACTTATATCTTTTGAGATTAGTAGTGGCTCTAGTACTTCACTTATATCTTTTAGAGCATGGTGGCGTGTAGATTTTAAATAAATAATTGTAATCTCGTTCTTCACTTACAATTGTTTTGGGAGTTAATAAATAGTGATAGTAATTTACATGGGTTATAAGACTAGTCCAAGAATAGTAGGTATTCAAAGAGTACATAACCAAAACCTTCATGTAGCACATTAAAGAGAAATTTTGAGTTAATGATATTAATGTGGTAATGTGAATGTGCATGAGTGCATGATTATTTATTAGTTGGAATATCATGAATTAGAGGTTGCTAACTTGCTATTAAAATATTTTTATGGCATGGTGATGATGTGTGAGCATTCTTATTCCTAGTTGAAACCCTAGTGTTGTTTAGGTCGGGGGCACGCGATGGTTAACTCCTACCAACCTCCTCCCTAGGGGTATGCAAGTAGTAATTTGCTTTGAGAAAGTTAATAAAATCTTCCAATAAGTATGTGAGTTCTTTATGACTAGTGTGAATCCATGGATATACGCGCTCTTATCTGCACCTAATTGCTAGCCTCTTTGATATCGTGCATTGACAATTCCCACCTCGTGGATCGGTGCATATTTCGCCGGGGCATCCAAACCCCGTGACATGATACGTTCTGCTGCACATAAGCCTCATCATATCTTCCTCAAAACAGCCACGATACTTACCTACCATGGCATTACCATAGCCATTTGGAGATATATTGCCACGCAACTTCCACCGTTACATCATATGACTAGTACTTCCATTGTCATATTGCTTTGCATGATCATGTAAATTGACATAATATTTGTAGCAAAGCCACTGTTCATCAACTGTTACAAATGTGATGCTTGATTATTGCACATCCTGGTACACTGCCAGAGGCATTCGTATAGAGTCATGTTATAGTATTTTATATCGAGTCGTAAAGTAAATAGAAGTGTGAAGTTCATCATAACTAAGGCACTATCTCAGCGAGAAAAGGATGATGGAGACAATGATTCCCTTACAAGTCGAGATGATACTCCGGATGAAAAAAATAAAACAAAATAAAAATAAATAAATAAATAAATAAGAAAATAAATAGAACAAAAAGAAAAAAGGAAAAAAAATTGAAAAATGAGAGAAAAGTGAGAAGGGACAGTGCTACTACCTCTTTTTACACACTTTATGATAAAATGTATAAGGGGTGAACATTCTTTAAGGATCATATATTTCAAAACTTGACGATTATGTTGCTTATGTTTATGAATATTACTATGTTGATGTTAATCAATTCATCGTTTCTCAGTGATCATACCTACAATAAAATACATGTTGGGTAGAATGTCACATCAAAATTTTGTTTTTACTATTTACCTACTCAAGGACGAGGAGGAATTAAGCTTGGGGATACGGATACGTCTCCAACGTATCTATTATTTTTGATTGTTTCATGCTATAATATTACCATTCTAGAATATTTATGTGTATTTATTTACCGATTTATATTATTTTTTAGCACTAACCTATTAACTGAGTGCCAAGTGTCAGTTAGTATTTTTTGTGTGTTTTTTGCTTTTCAGGTTTACAGTACCAAACGAAGTCCAATTGCCACGAGACTTTTTGATGATATTTCCGTGACCAAAAGAAGACCTCGAAGCTTCGGGAAGAGACCGGAGGCCACACGAGGGAGCACACACACATCAAGGCGCGCCCAGGGGTTGGCCGCACACTGTTGTGTTGTGGGCCACAGGCGCCTCCTGACATCCGTCTCTGGCCTATAAATTCTAATAAATCCCAAAAACCAGGAGCCTTCGGAAAAACTTTTTCCTCCGCCGCAAGCTTCTGTTCCATCGTGTGTCCATCTAGAGCCCTATTTTGGTTCCCTGTAGGAGCGCGATCGATCTTGGAGGGCCTCTACATCATCCTTGCTGCTTCCATGGTGATGTGTTAGTAGTTCACCACCGACCTACGGTTCCGTAGTTAGTACCTAGATAGCTATCTCTCTCTTTCTTGTTCTTCAATACAATGAACATCACATCTTCGCTTTGATCTATTCGATGTAATCACTTTGTGCGATGTGTTTGTTGGGATCTAATGAATTGTAGGTGTATGTTCAGATTGTTCATGATATTATATTGAATTCCTAATTCTCTCTAATCTAGTCAAATAGTTTGGCCAACTAGATTGATATTTCTTTAGTTGGAGGAGTGCGTTGTAGTGAGCTCAATCTGTTGGTGCTCTATATCCCAATGCCATACTAGGGGAGAAGACACGTCTTTGTATTTTTGCCACTCAGGGCAAAATGATGGGGTTTATTTATATTGATTGAATCTAGTTGGTCTAGAGCAAGTCAATGTTCTCCAAGCATTACTCTTTTTTACTTAATACTCTAAATACATGCCAGATAGCGGTTGATGGGTGGATTTACACTAGTAGATGCAGGACGGAGTCGGTCTACTTTCTTAAGGGCGTGATGCCTATATGTAATGATCATTGTCATGAACAAATATTGCATAACTATGCGCTTTTCTATCAATTACCCAACAGTAATTTTTTCACCCGTCGTATGCTTTATATTTGAGAGAGATGCCATTAGGGAAAGCTATGGCCTCAGCTCTATCCCAATATATATTTACAAACGCTACTATTTTATTGATGCCATTTATATGTTTTCCATTTTGCTTTCATATAACAAGTCCAATGGGATTGACAACCCTCTTGCCCGCGTTCGGTGCACGTGTTAGTTTCTTTGTGTGCAGTCGTTGAAGACGGGAGTTGTGTGTTACTCCTATTGGTTCGATAACCTTGGTTATCACTTTGGGAAATACTTATCTATATTGGGCCGCATCACCCGTTCCTCTTCATAGAAAACCCAACGCTAATCACAAGTATCATGCTCCCCGGCAACACCATCAGAAAAAGGTCTTGATAAACCAAAAGTGTAGGGGATTGCAACGCTCTTAACGGTTAGTATTTCACCCTAATTTATTGATTCGACACAAGGGGAGCCAAATAATATCTAGTGGTCTTAGCAGTTGAGTTATAAATTCAACCACACATCAGATATTTTCCACTGCAAACGTTTAGTAGCACATCAAAATAGTAGTAGTAACGGGAACACGAATAGCAGCAGCAATAATAACTTAGCAAAGATAAATACATGAAAATCATAGGGATTTGGATTAGTGATGGATAGGCATATTGATTGGATGACATTCATCATGTAACTGTTACACACTAGAGTGACACAGAACTAGCTCCAATTCATCTACTCCCTCTTTATAAAGATGTGGGTCATCCCAACAGTAATATCTTAAAGCAAAGACGATTTTTTTTCTTTTGCTGATAGGTGAAACTAGGTGGTATGTATTTATCAACAATGTAATTATCATAATCAACAAACCATGGTGTGTTAGAAGAAACATTGACCATAGCTAGTTGTACGTCACGAAAGCTATCATCAGTAGGAAGTGGGTCATCAAGAACATTTTCTAACCTAGACAAGTTATCAGCAACATGGTTCTCAGCTCCTTTCCTATCAATGATATGAAGATCAAATTCTTGTAGAAAAATAACCCACCTAATAAGTCTAGGCTTAGCATCTTTCTTTTCCATAAGATATTTAATAGAACCATGATCAGTGTGAACAGTTACTTTAGAATCAAGAATGTAAGTTCTGAATTTATCACAAGAAAATACAACCGCTAAGAATTATTTTTCAGTGGTAGAATAATTTATCTGGGCACTGTCTAGAGTTTTACTAGTATAATGAATAACATTTAATTTCTTATCAACCCTTTGTCCTAGAATAGCATCAACATCATAATCACTAGCATCACACATAATTTGAAGAGGCAAGTTCCAATCACGTGGTTGAACAATAGGTGCAGAAGTTAAGGCTATCTTAATTGTTTCAAAGGATTCTATACAATCATCATAAAAATTAAAGGAACATCCTTTTGTAATAAATTAGTAAGAGCCCTAGAAATTCTAGAGAAGTCTTAAATAAACCTCCTATAGAAACCCGCATGACCAAGGAAACTATGAATACCTTTAATATCTTTAGGGTATGTCATCTTATCAATTGCATCAACTTTAGCCTTATCCACCTCAAAACTTCATTCAAAAATTTTATGACCCCAGAAAATACCTTCATTTACCATAAAGTGGCACTTCTCCCAATTCAAGACAAGGTTAGTTTGCTCTCATCTCTGCAAAACTTGATCAAGGTTGCTTAAGCAATCATCAAAAGAAGTTCCATAAACGGAAAAATCGTCCATGAAAAATTCAACAATATTTTCACAAAAATCACAGAATATAGCAGTCATACATATTTGAAAGGTAGCAGGTGCATTGCATAATCCAAAAGGTATACTTCTATAAGAAAAGGTTCCAAAAGGAAACGTAAAGCTGGTTTTTTGTTGATCAGGCTCTGACACAAGTATTTGAGAGAAACCCGTTAAACCATCCAGAAAGCAAAATTTTGTGTGCTTCTATAATATTTTTAGCATTTGGTCTCACTAGTAGAAAAAGGGGCTTGAGTCCCGGTTTCAAATGGGCTTTAGTCCCGGTTCTCCAACCGGGACAAAGTTGTCGGGATTAATGCCCATTAGTTTTAGTCCTGGTTGGCTTACGAACCTGGACTAAATGAGCTCCACGTGGCAGCCATAGGGTGCCCAGGCAGAAGCACCTTTAGTCCCGGTTGGTAACACTAACCGGGACCAAAAGACAGGCACGCGTCAGGAGTTCGCATGCCCTGGTTTTTTTAAGGGGGGTTAGGGGTTTTGGACGGTTTTATTAGGGGTTTCATATTGTGTTAGCTAGCTACAATATATAAAGAGAAGTGACCTCTCTTTCTCCGTTCTTGGTCGACAGTGGCTACTATACATATAGACAGAACTCGACGCTAGCTAGTAAGCAAATGAAGGAACTACCTATAGACAATATATAACAACTCTTACGATTCACACAAAAAAGTTAATATACAATATATAATATATAACAACTCTTGCGATGCCTAACTATCTAATATCCATCCACCAATATTGGTTGGAAATCCAGATAATATTCCCCGTATGATGGTATGACATGCTCAACAAAGAATCCCTCCAACTCCTCTTGAATTTCTCGTATGGGATCAGTTGGAAGGAGTGTGCCCCACTTCCACATGATCTAATTCAAAGAAGGGGGTCAATAAGTATATATATATGAATGAAACTCAACACAGTTGATGGTAATAAAATAAAAAAATGTGTATATTGTTTACGTACTTCAAGTTCTTTAAAACACATGCCCTTCTCATAGGTCGTCTGGTGAATCCACTCGCAAACGAAGAATCCACATAAATTATTCCCGGATTCCTGCCTCAAGCGGTACTTTACGAGAATAGAGTTCATTCAAAATAATAATCAAGAATGATAATGCTATTGAAACTAGAATGAATGACAGATGCGCGGAACTAGCTAGTACTACTTACTTGGGAGAAGGAAAAATGTAACTCCTTATTCCATTCACCTTTAGTTTTCTTGGTGAACTTTTCCCAAACCCTGCACGGCAAAGAAAATGATTACTTGTTATCAAGAAATGAAAGAAAGGTGTCGATATGGTGCGATAATGATTGAACTTACTTCTGGAGCATTTCAGTAACTCACGCCAAGTGTATAGGGTATTTACATAGCGAGCCCAAGACAATTACTACTCCATCGTCAACCCTAATGATTATCATAACAAAGTGAAACCTGAACACGTGTAACTCATCAATTACACTTATAACCTCGAGTAAGCGAACCAGAATGTGTAGAAGACAACTAGCTAGTAACGACACTCTCCCGAAGTTGTAAGGAAATAGTATTTCCCTTCTGTCATGTTGTCGAAGTAACGCATTTAGCAAGTTGTTCTCTGTATCGATGGGACTCGTGCATACGTTATGTGCATTTATGGTATCTGGGTTAATGAACCCAATGTCATATATTTGTCCTCTTTTGCATTCGAGGATCTTCAATCTACATAATATAGTAAGGATAATTACACATGCAAGAATGATGGAGCTGAGCTAGAGACTTAATTATAGAAATAATACTTACATACAATATCAACTCACGATTTTTTTGTCAAGGGCGTCTTGATTGTATAACTGAAATAATTCGTCAAATTCAATGCACAATGACCTAGTTCCATTGTAAAAGTGCTCATCTTTAAATCCACGTATATACAATTGGTCCCATCCTTGCAGGCATACAAGTACCAATTATGTAGTCTTCGCATCATTGTTGATAGTTCCGTCAACTGCTCAGGTTTGTCGAGAGGCTTCCCGTGCTCGTATCTAATGGCTACTATTGGGGTAATTTCGTACTGTACATCTTCTCTTACGAAATCAGCAGCAATGAAACCAGGATAATTAGCGGCCACTAAACCCGGATCAACATTAGTGACATCAGTAAACACTTTGAGCGGGGGCACGATTATCCCCTCTTCGCCGAGATCGGGAATTGTTTTCCTATGTCTCGAACCACAAATACTTGAGCTTTTCAACTGCTCCGCTTTCTCATCTGTCTTTTCAATAGTTCTCTCATAGTGTGATGGCAGCGGAAGTGGTATCGTTGGTGGTTTCTGAAGGGCATCCAGACAGCGCTTCACTATTACCGGATCAAGTTTCTCCTTTGGAGGTAGACGTTTTAGTGCAAGTTGTTCCTTAGTATAGGCAGACACGATTTTCGCGTTTTCCTCGGTACTCATTTCATATGGTGACTTTTTAAGAGGCTTGAGGCTTGGACCATATTTGAATCTCTTCCAGCCTATTATACTCGTCGGTGTACTGGAAATGGGGGTACCCAGGGTTGGCAAACTTCATCGACCAAACACCAACAGGCCCGGCACCACTCAAGGCAAGGCACTCGTGCGGGGCCAAGCCTCGCGAGGAGGAAAATCATCAAGACCTGCAAGGGGGCTCATTAGGACCCCTCCGGAGCAGCGGATATTCCGAGGCGAGACCCGGCCTCACGAGTTAAGGATGACGCGGAGGAAGGACATGCGAGAAGCCGACAGCAGGACGAAGAAGTTTCCCCTTTAGTGCAAAGGGGGCAAGGACCAACCGGGGTTCCCAAGGCATCTTCCAAAGGTTTCCTTTTTGGTGCGACAAGGCCATCGCCGCCCACCAGCAGGACAGACGTCATCACTGGACTCGTTCCTGTAGCGCTGGCAGCCCCTTTGCAGGCGAAGACTACTTTTGGACAAGGGAAGCATGTTCCCCTCCCGTCGAAACGATAAGGGAAGAGGACCAGGGCCGCTACTATTTATACAGTGAGTAGGTTACTTCATAGGGTATCCAATCAATTCATACGCCCACCGGCACCACACAAAGGCCACCCAGCCTCTGGAGGCCCTCGAACACTGTACTAATTCATCCACCAACCTCAAGGAGAGGCAATCCACCAACGCAGGAGTGTGGTATTACACTTCTCACCGGCCTGAATCTGGGTAAACTGTTGTGTTCTATTTCTTCCTCACCGTCGAGTGAGTTCTGTGCCATCCCTAGAGAGTAGCGAGTTAGGTGAGGCGAGCCTGCAATAGATCTTCGTACACGCCCCTCAGTTCGAATCTTTAGTGTTTTAAGGAGCCCTAAATCCGACATTTGGCGCGCCAGGTAGGAGGCGTGTCAAGGTCGGCTACGAGTTTCATCTTCCCTAAGCCCCGCTGCTCCAATGACCGGCGCCCAACAAGCTTCTTCGAGCCCCGTCGAGCTGGCTTCCAACCGCCATACCACAGTGGTCGAAAGAACGCCTATCGGCATTGTGGTACCAGATGGATCGTACCAAATCGTCAACATCACCTCCACCGTCGCAACCACCCATGCCACCCAGGCGCACGGTAGCTGGGCGGCGCCCCCGGCACCCACGACGCGCCACATCAACTTCGGGGACCTCAGCGCGCACGACGCGCTGCAGATGGCGACCGAGATGCTCCACCATCGATCGACACAAGGGGGCTTCGACACCTAGGCGTACCACATCACGGAGCTAATCTCGATCGCCAGAAGGACATCCGACCCCACTCTTCTTCAAGGTCGCAGGTGCCGAGCGCCAGGGGGTCCCACCTCGTGCCAGTCCCCGGGACTGCAAGCGACGGGGCCCTTAATTCGCTGGGCGGGGCCGAGAGAGACGCATCGCATGCTGCCCTCCTCTTCCTCCAGATTCCGGTGGCCATCCTCGAGGCACAGCATGCCGGCAACCACCAGTGGCATGTAGAGAATGGAAAGATGTTCGATGCACACACCGGCGCGCATCAGCAAGACCAGGTCGACCCCCGATAACCCGGGGCGGCCAGACGGGAGCGCTCCCTCAGGTGCAGCCAGCGGGCGATGGATGCGCCGGCGCGAGCGAACTACGGCAATGTAGCCATGGTACCAAGGGGGGAGTCCGCACCGGGCAATGCCGAGACCACCCAACAGCGGCAGCAAGAGCAAGCGACTTCCTGCGGAGGCTCATCGCAAGAAGATCTACGAGCAATGTGACCAGGGGTCCTCCCCCAACCAAAGAGAAGGATCGCCACCATCGCGCTGCTGAAAGGCCTTGGAGGTCGATCGAACACCTACCTGGAGCCTGACCCTGCCGTCGAGGAAGAGCCTCAAGCGTCCACCCGAGGCGGCAGTCTTCCTCATGAGTAAGGAAAGCTTTGGGGTCCCCCGTGAGCCGGACCCTAGGGCTCCCACTGGCGGAGCACTGGGCCCAAAAGGCACGGGCAGGGAGCTTCCCCCGGCCTCTGGAGGATGAGTTAGATGAAGCAACGGGACACAAGTAGCATGGGTCACCCGCGGCGACTACAATGCTAGTATGGGCGCCGAGGGCCGGTCCTCAGGGCGCCCCTCAGGCGCGAAGAAGCTATGCAAGGTAATTTTTTCGGTTCACTGCTCTAGGGGGGATGTGCTGGCCGTATGAACTTCAAGTGTTCAAGGCACACCTCTATCCCATCATATCATTTACGCATGCTTCCATAACTTCTTCTGCATCCATTCGGCGATTTGACATCTTACTTTTCTTGCATCTTTGGGCGATCTACCACCTCCCCCCCCCCCGCTTGGGGGCTCCGGCCGGTGCGCGTCACCCCATCACGGGACCTGGGGAGGCCCCTCGGCTCCCCAAGGACACAATCAATAGGATGAAATGGGGGCCGCTTGAGTGTCAAAAGGGGCCTCTTGAGCATCGAGCCTCACGGCCTTACACGTCATAAGGCCACCTGCCACCCGTGATGCCGTCCATGGACATTCGGTCCTTATCACGGGTGGCAGGCCTTGACCCCATAGCTGCATTCGTCCATTGGTTGCAAGCAACGACGGTTGGGAAATGTGTAGGACCAGGTCTTGACGACACAGAGCCGCTCGAACGTCAAAGGGGCCTTCTGAGCATCGAGCCTGAGGAGCCTTACCGGTCATAAGGCCACCTGCCACCCTTGATGTCGTCCATGAACATTCGGTCATTATCAAGGGTGGCATGGCCTGACCCCATAGCTGCTTCCGTCATTCGGCCGTATGCAACGGTGGTCGGGAAATGCATGGGACTGGGACCTGCCGACGTAGAGAAGTAGAAAAGACCTCAACCAGTCTTAGGAGAAGGAGAGGGCAGGGTCTCGAAGGGCCCCATCTATAAAAGGGATCAAGGGCAAACCGCCCCCAAGGAGGAAACATCGTGAGGCCGGAGCGCCCTCGCGTTCGCCCTACAGTCCCTGCGGTACCTGCATCAACCTGTGACACATATGCATCGTCCTGCAATCCTTCCGGAACCTACTTCATCCAGTGACACTCTCATGTAATAATGAGTTGTGGATGTATACGCTCGGGGCCCCCCAAGGACGCGGAGCGGTCCCTCCCACGCCGAGTGGATGACCTATGCTCCGCGCTGGGTGAAGACCCAAAAGTAATCATGCACCTATGCCTCGGGGGTATCGACACTCGCGAGGCCAAAGCAACATCGCGACCTCCCAAATACACCCCCCATGATAGTCTCACGTAATAACGAGTTGCGGTTGTATACGCCCCCCCCCCCCCCCGTGACGCGGAGGGGTCCCTCGCACACCTAGTGGAAGCCCTATACTTAGCCTAGGTGCCGGAGGGGTAGATAGCAGCGGAGATTAGCCTAGGTGCCGGACGCGGCGTTTGCTTCCTTCATCCTGGAGCTTGAATTATCCTTTGGTGGACTTAAATTTGTCGATTTCAAAAGTTGATGTTTGAAAAACAAAAGGGGGGGTATTCTCTTGCGTTTTCTCGTTTCGCTCGCTTTGAAGCCTCCTTTTCTGGATGACAGTTTTTGAGGAGCTGAACGCTCTACACCACCCCTAGGCGCCAAGGAGCGAGAGAGAAAGGACTTGTCGTCCCATAGGCAAACATTTTCAGCGGTCGAGCCCCGCTCAAGGGCTCAGATCAAAGCGCGATACCACCACAAAGAGTCTCGGAAGGCCTCGGAGTGCCCTGGGGCGATGACCAAAGGGACGGAATGGGGAATCGCTCGAGTGCCAGAGGGGGCTCCTGGGCACCACTTCAGGAGCCTTACCGGTCATAAGGCCACTCGCCACCCATGGTGTCATCCTGGAGCTCCGGTCGGTGTTGGGGTGGCGGAGCCCCGCCCCGTTAAGTGCGTCGAGCCTAACGGCGGTGGGGAAATGTGCGGGACCAGGGCGTGTCGAGGTAGAGCGGCTTCAATATCAAGGGGGGCTCTTGGGAAGCATGCCTCTGGGGCCTTACCGGTCGCAAAGCCACTCGGCCACCCAGGTGTCGCCCATGTCGGCACCCAGGGCGTGGGGGCTTTGCCCTGTGAGGAACAACCTTGGTAACGGGTTGCGCCTCATGGCGGCACAGAAATCTACGGGACCGGGACCCGCAGACATAGTGCCGAAGGGGTCTGCACCCCGTCCCACCGACAAAGCAGGAGCTACTCAGGAGGAGCTGCGGAAGGGACCGGCGCAAACCCACGAGCTAAGTAGCCCGCAGGCCCAAACGGGGGCCATCGGGTTTCGCGTCGAACCAAGAACAAATTAAAAACACACATACTAACAAAAGGATGTAGGGCCTAAGGACTAAGTTGCGTCAAGTAATGAGGCCATCGACCAAGCGTGTAGTGGCACAAACGATGCCTCGGGAGATGGGACCTCCTGAAGGCCCTGGCCACCGTTGCCCCCGAGCAATGTCTGGGTCATTAACAGGCCCCATGCAAGGAAGCCAAGCCGCAACGACTACCAGCGAGCAAGCCATCAATTCAAGAGCGAAAGGAAAAAGGGAGAACGACAAAGGTAACATCCAAAAGTCTAACACCCGACAGGGCAGAGTTCATGGTCCAACATTGCAATGGCAGGAAAACAGAAGCTGGGGGATGCCTAGAGGGAGAGGCCGTTGACACCTCCCTTGGCGCCGGATGGCTCAGCGTCGGGGCCCTCCTCCTCACTGGAGACGGGCACCCGGACGTACCGTTACAACAGGGCGTCCACGCGAGGGCGCACTTCGTCCAGGAGAAGACGCCGGAACTCGACGGGCACTACTACTGCAACAAAAGACCTTCCAACGGCGCCAGAAACGTGCTACGGCACCAGGAATCCTTCTGCTACGTCTAAGCCTTAAGGGACTTCCTAGGAAAATATGAAAAGGATTTCCCCTGTGGCCTTGGAGCCTTGCTATGGTGTCCCCTCGAAGCGGAAAGGGTGATATAGCGCAGCGGTGGTAAGTATTTCCCTTAGTTTGAGAACCAAGGTATCGATCCAGTGAAGGAGTATCACAAGTGCCTACACAAACACAAAAACTTGCTCCCAACGCTATGAAGGAGTTGTCAATCCCTTATAGATTGTTTGCCAAGTGAGAACTGAAAGCAACAAAGTAACAAAGCGAAGTAAAAGCAAAAGTGGAAACGATAGGTGTGAATAGACCCGGGAGCCGTAGTGTTTACTAGTGGCTTCTCTCATGAAAGCAAGTAGACGGTGGGTGAACAAATTACTGTCGAGCAATTGATAGAACCACGCAAAGTCGTGATGTCATCTATGGCAATGATTATATCTATAGGCATCACGTCCAAAACAAGTAGACCGACACTTTCTGCATCTACTACTATTACTCCACACGTCAACCGCTATCCAGCATGCATCTAGTGTATTAAGTCCAAAAGAACAAAGTAACTCCTTAAGCAAGATGACATGATGTAGATGGACAATCTCATATCTACGACAAAGCCCACCTTGTTACCCTTGATGGCAACTACACGATGTGTGCCTTGCTGCCCCTACTGTCACTAGGAAAGGTCACCACACGGTAAGAACCCAAAACCAATCACTTCTCCCATTGCAAGAATCATATATCTAGTTGGCCAAACAAAACCCAAGACTCGAAGAGACTTACAAGGATATCAAATCATGCATATAAGAAATCAGGAAAGACTCAAATATATATCATAGATAATCTGATCACAAATCAACAATTCATCGGATCTCGACAAACATACCGCCAAAGAGGATTACATCGGATAGATCTCCATGAAGATCATGGAGAACTTTGTATTGAAGATCCAAGAGAGAGAAGAAGCCATCTAGCTACAAAGTAAGGACCCGTAGGTCTGAAGTGAACTACTCACGAGTCATTGGAGGGGCGATGATGTTGATGTAGAAGCCCTCCAACTCCAAAGTCCCCTCCGGCAGGGCACCGGGAAGGGTGTCCAGATGAGATCTCGCGGAAACGGAAGCTTGCGGCGGCGGAAAAGTGTTTTCGTGGATTCCCTGATTTTTTTCTCTATTTTAGGGAATATATAGGCGAAGGAGCTAGGTCAGGGGGCGCCAGGGAGGCCACAAGCCTGCTAGCCGCCGCCCCCCTGGCGGCGGCTACAGGGCTTGTGGGCTCCATGTAGCTCTTCTGGCTTGGCCCACAAGCCCCCTGATCTTCTTCCGTTCGGGAAAAATTTATTTCGGGGATTTTATTCCGTTTGGACTCCGTTCCAACATCAGATCTGAAAAGAGCCAAAAACACAGAAAAAACAGGAACTGGCACTTGGCACTGAATTAATAGGTTAGTCCCAAAAAAGATATAAAAGGTACATAAAACATCCAAAGATGACAAGATAACAACATGGAACCATCAAAAATTATAGATACGTTTGGGCGGTATCAAGCATCCCCAAGCTTAACTCCTGCTCGTCCTCGATGAGGGAAGTGATAAAGAATGAATTTTTTATGCTTTCATGCTACGTAGCATAGATGTCCTTTGTAAATCCTCTTATGTGACGTGAATGTTCAGACCCATTAGATTCAAAACAATAGTTTGCTATTGACGTGGAAACAATAATAATTCAAGCAAACTAGCAAGGAAATCATGAACTTCCAAAATAACAAGGCCAAAAGAAAGTTATCCCTACAAAAGCATATAGTCTGGCTATGCTCTATCATCATTGCACAACGAATTTAAATCATGCACAATCCCGGTATTGGCCAAGTAATTGTTTCACACCTTTACTTTCTCAAACCTTTTCAACTCTTACGCAATACATGAGCGTGAGCCATGGTTTTAGCACTATAAGTGGTGTGGAGGTTGCAAGACAAAAAAGGAGAAGATGGTCACATTAACTAGGCATATCAATGAGCTGTGGAGATGCTCATCAATAGATATCAATGTAAATGAGTAGGGATTGCCATACAAATGATGCACTAGAGCTAAGAGTATGTGAAAGCTCTTAAAGAAAACTAGTGGGTGTGCATCCAACTTGCTTGCTCACGAAGACCTAAGGCAATTTTGAGGAAGCCTATCATTGGAATATACAAGCCAAGTTATATAATGAAAATTTCCCACTAACTATATGGTGGTGACAAAATGAGAGACTCTCAATCATGAAGATCATGGTGCTTAATATGCACAAGTGTGGAAAGGTGGTAGAATTGTCCCTTCTCTCTTTTTCCCTCATTTTTTTATTTTTTTCTTTTTTTTGGTGGGCTCTTTGGCCTCTTTTTTGGTGGGCATCTTTGGCCTCTTTTATTTCTCACATGGGACAATGCTCCATCAATGATGATCATCACAGTTTCAACTCAAAACTTAGAGCAACGATGAATCTATATGGAATGCCTTTGGTAGTGTACCGTGACAATGATCTAGCATGGCATAGACATTAATGGAAACATCATGCTAGCTATCTTACGATCATGCAATGGCAATATAGGCGTGGTGGCACATGTCATGGTCGTAGTTGCATGAGAATATATCTCGAAATGACTTTGAAAAAGCCATAGTAGGTAGGTATGGTGGATGTTTTGAGGGAGGCTAATGGTGGGTTTTGTGCACCGGCGAAAGTTGCACGGCACTAAGAAGATAGTGATGGTGGAAGGTGAAAGTGCATCTAAACCATGGACTCAACATTAGTCATGAAGAACTCATATACTTGTTGCAAAGGTTTTATTAGTAATCGAAACAAAGCATTTAACGCATACTCCTAGGGGAAGGGTTGGTAGGTATAAACCATCGCGTGATCCCGACCGCCACGCAAAGGATGACAATCAATAGACTAATCATGCTTAGATTTCATCACATAGCGGTTCACCATAAGTGCATGCTACGGGAATCACTAACTTCAACACAAGTATTTCTAGGTCCACAACACCTTACTAGCATAACTTCAATATTACCACAACCACAACTCAAAACTAATTGAGATGAATCAAACTTCTCTAACTATTCAATGCACATGAAGGTGGAAGTTTTCGTATCCCTTTGGATAACTACCCCTTTTTGAGACTAGTTTCAAAGCATAGATCAACTACCAAGCCACGCACCACTGTGCTCTAAAAGATATAAGTAAAGCACATAGAGCAAAATATCTAGCTCAAAAGGATATAAGTGAAGCACATGTGAGCTGAATTGTCTACCAAAGGATATAAGTGAAGCTCGACAAAATCATGGTGAGTGCATGTCTCTCTCTCTAGGTGTGCAGCAAGGATGATTGTGACACAACAAAAATAAAAGTCTCCTACGATACAAGACACTCCATGCAAAAACACATAACATGTGGTGAATAAAAAAATAGCCCCAAGTAACGTTACCGATGGATTGAAGACGAGAGAGGGGATGCCTTCCCGGGGCATGCCCAAGATTAGGCTTTTACGACATACTTGAATCTCTTGGGGTGCCTTGGGCATCCACAAGCTTGAGCTCTTGCCACTCTTTATCTTTTTGTCCATACGAACTTCACCCAAAACTTGAAAACTTCACAACACGAAACTTAAACAGAAACTCGTGATAACATTAGTATAAGAAAGCAAACCACCACTTCCTTAGGTACTTTAGCAAACTTAAATTCTACTTATGTTGATGTTGGGTTACTGTATCTTCAATCTTCCATGGCTAAAGCCCCCGATACTATCCATAGTTTCATCAAAATAAGCAACCAACACAACAAAAACAGAATTTGTTAACAGCAGACCAGTCTGTAGCAATCTGTATATTTCGTATACCTCTGGTACTTCACAAATTCTAAACAATTACGACAGTCTGAAGAATTTGCGTAGAAATCAGAAGAAAAAAGAATCAACTCAAAATATATTATAGAAAAAAACGAAAATTATTTTCGTGAGCAGAAAGTTTCTGTCTTTTCCAGCATGACCAAATGATCATCCCCAAGACTAATCATAATGGTTTTGCTTGGCACAAACGCAAGAAGAAACATAAAAAACACAATCATAACAGAATTATGGAAGTGTGGAAAACACAAAACAGAAAGAAAAAGGATAGATTCGTTGGGTTGCCTCCCAACAAGCGCTATTGTTTAACGCCCTTAGCTAGGCATAAGGTGATAGAATCTAAGTCTAACATACTTCCTATGCATAGGCATTTTATAGGAAAACAGATTGTCAAGACAACCAATATTTGCCATATGCAAGGAAGAAGAAAGAGACAAGAGCAATCTCAACATCACGGGAGGTGAATTACTAACATGGAAGTTTCGACCACAATATTTTCCTCTCTCATTACATGTGGGATCATATTCGAATTCAACGATATAGCTATCACATAGGATATTTTTTTCATGATCCACATGCATGCAAAGTTGACGCTCTTCAAAAATAGTGGGATTATCATCAACTAAAGTCATGAATTCTCCAAACCCACTTTCAATATTGTTGCAAATATAATATTCATCATGAGGTTTGAACAAATTTTCGAGATCATAAGAAAGATCATCACCCCAATAATGATTATTGCAACAAGTAGTGGACAAAGCAAAACTAGCATCCCCAAGCTTAGCGTTTTGCATAATTTTAGCATGATTATCACTAATAGAATTTATAGTGAAACCATTGCAATCATGCTTTTCATCCAAGGAGACCTCGTGGATCACTTCACAAATTTCTTCCTCACAATTTTGAGATTCACGCATCTCAAGCAAAACTCGATGAAGATAGTCAAGTGCATTCAACTCACTAGCAATTGGTTCCACATAACTGGATCTCTTAAAGATATTAGCAAGTGGATGAGGATCCATATCACTAGATTTTCAGCAAGAGAAGATGCAAGCATATTGAAGGCACATGGCACACAAGCGAACAGAAAGCAAGCGAGAGAAAAGGGCGAACAAAAAGGCAAACGAAAAAACAAAACGACAAAGGAGAAAGGCAAATGAAAACGGCAAATGTGAAGTGGGGAAGAGGAAAACGAGAGGCAAATGGCAAAAAAGTAAATGCAAGAGATGAGTTTGTGAGACCTACTTGGATAGATCTCTCCTTCCCCGGCAACGGCGCCAGAAATACTTCTACTACTGCAACAAAAGACCTTCCAACGGCGCCAGAAACATGCTACGACACCAGGAATCCTTCTGCTACGGCTATGCCTTAAGGGACTTCCTAGGCAAATATGCAAAGAATTTCCCCTGTGGCCTTGGATCCTTGCGTTGGTGTTCCCTCGAAGCGGAAAGGGTGATGTAGCGCAGTGGTGGTAAGTATTTCCCTCAATTTGAGAACCAAGGTATCGATCGAGTGAAGGAGTATCACAAGTGCCTGCGCAAAAACAAAAACTTGCTCCCAACGCTATGAAGGGGTTGTCAATACCTTATAGATTGTTTGCCAAGTGAGAACTGAAAGCAACAAAGTAACAAAGCGAAGTAAACGCGAAAGTGGAAACGATAGGTGTGAATAGACCAGGGGTCGTAGTGTTTACTAGTGGCTTCTCTCATGAAAGCAAGTAGACGGTGGGTGAACAAATTACTATCGAGCAATTGATAGAACCGCGCAAAGTCGTGACGTCATCTATGGCAATGATTATATCTATATGCATCACGTCCAAAACAAGTAGACCGATACTTTCTGCATCTACTACTATTACTCCACACGTTGACCGCTATCCAGCATGCATCTAGTGTATTAAGTCCAAAAGAACAGAGTAACGCCTTAAGCAAGATGACATGATGTAGATGGACAATCTCATATCTACGACAAAGCCCACCTGGTTACCCTTGATGGCAACTACACGATGTGTGCCTTGCTTCCCCTACTGTCACTGGGAAAGGTCACCACACGGTAAGAACCCGAAACCAAGCACTTCTCCCATTGCAAGAATCGTAGATCTAGTTGTCCAAACAAAACCCAACACTCGAAGAGACTTACAAGGATATCAAATCATGCATATAAGAAATCAGCAAAGACACAAATATATATCATAGATAATCTGATCACAAATCCACAATTCATCGGATCTCGACAAACACACCGCCAAATAGGATTACATCGGATAGATCTCCATGAAGATCATGGAGAACTTTGTATTGAAGATCCAAGAGAGAGAAGAAGCCATCTAGCTACTAACTACGGACCCATAGGTCTGAAGTGAACTACTCACGAGTCATTGGAGGGGCGATGATGTTGATGTAGAAGCCCTCCAACTCCGAAGTCCCCTCCGGCAGGGCATCGGGAAGGGTCTCCAGATGAGATCTCGTGGAAACGGAAGCTTGCGGCGGTGGAAAAGTATTTTCATGGATCCCTTGATTTTTTCTGTATTTTAGGGAATATATAGGCGAAGGAGCTAGGTCAGGGGGCGCCAGGGAGGCCACAAGCCTGCTGGCCGCACCCCCCCTGGTGGCGGATAGGGGGCTTGTGGGCCCCCTGTAGCCCTCCTGGCTTGGACCTGAAGCCCCCTGATCTTCTTCCGTTCGGGGAAATTTTATTTCGGCGATTTTATTCCATTTGGACTCCGTTCCAAAATCAGATCTGAAAAGAACCAAAAACACAGAAAAAACAGGAACTCGCACTTGGCACTGAATTAATAAGTTAGTCCCAAAAAAGATATAAAACGCACATAAAACATCCAAAGATGACAAGATAACAGCATGAAACCATCCAAAATTATAGATACGTTTGAGACGTATCAGGCACCGGCTCGACAAAGCGTTGGAGATCAAGCTGCGGGACGAGGTGACGCAGGTTGGAGAAGACGAGCGTCAAGGCAATGCCCAGAAGCTCGCGCGCGTCGGACGCGATGTCCTCCTCCACGCAGGAGATGCCGGCCTCCAGCGTCTCCACCACCTTCTAGAAGAAGGTGAGGTATCCCCCATCGCTGCTAATCCTTAGCAGTGCCGGGGCATCCTCCATGAATTGGTCGTCGTGCCTGCCGTCCGGTAGGCGATGCTCTCGAACTGCATGGCACGCGGAGACTCCATCATCCGGGCGTACGCTGCCTCGTCCTGGCGGCGTGAATGGGTGTCGTGAGGTGGTCCCGCATGCGCATTTCCGCCCACGTCGCCTCACCTCATGACCGAGCAGTCACGTCCGGAGGGCCATTGGGCGTGGGCCGGCCCAGCCGATGCCATTCAAGAGTAACAATGATGGCTGGCGCGGTTCTTGGAGTTCGTGCCATCATGGTCCAGTGCGCCCCGGACGCCTCGTGGAGCGAGAGCGTCGCCGCATGGAGGCTGGACACGTGTGCTGCCTGGCCCGTAGGAAAGTAGGGCCGGCGACACCTCGGGCTGTCCCCGAGGCTTCGCCCGGAATCCAACCCAAGTGTGTCGTGGGCCCGGGAGCTACTGTCGGGGTTCTAGGAATGGGGGTACCCAGACCTGCCTGCCTGCGGCCCAGGGTTAGCCCACTTCATCAATCAAAAACCAACAGGCCCGACACCACTCAAGGCAAGTCCCTCGCGAGGGGCCAAGCCGCTCGAGGAGGAACAACATCAAGACCCGCAGGGGGCCTCATCAGGTCCCCTCTGGAGCGGCGGATATTCAGAGGCGAGACCCGGACTCAGGAGTCAAGGATGACACGGAGGAAGGACAAGCGAGCAGCAGACAGCAGGACGACGCAGTTTGCCCTTTAGTGCAAAGGGGGCAAGGATGAACCGGGGTTCCCAAGGCATCTTCCAAAGGTTTCCTTTCTGGTGCAACAAGGACATCGCCGCCCGCCAGCAGAACAAACGTCATCCCCGGACCCATCCGTGTAGCGCTGGTAGCCCCTTTGCATGTGAAGTCTATTTTTGGACACGGGAAGCACATTCCCCTGCCCCCCTTGAAAATTGGCCGTTGTGGGATCCCTTCTCGCCGAAACGATAAGGGAAGAGGATCGGGGCCGCCACTATATATAGAGACAGTAGGTTACTTCATAGGGGATCCGATCCATTCATTCGCCCACCGGCAGCACACAAAATCCACTCAGCCTCCGGAGGCCCTCGAACACTGTACTAGTTCATCCACCAACCTCCATGAGAGGCAATCCATCAAATCAGGAGCAGGGTATTACGCTTCTCAGCGGCCTGAACCTGGGTAAACTGCCGTGTTTTGTGTCTTCCTCACCGTCGAGTGAGTTCTCTACCATCCCTAGCGAGTAGCGAGGTAGGTGAAGCGAGCTTGCGAGAGATCTTCGTACACGCCCCTGAGTTCGATTCTTTAGGCCTTTGCCGAGCCAGAAATCCAACAGTACTGTTAGCCGCCGGAGCGGTGGCGGCTCTTTTCCATGGTTGTTTACCGCCGAAGGAGGTAGAGGAGGAGGAGGCAGAGTGCGCTCACGCGCCAGAGGAGGCATAGTGCACCCACGCACCCATGGAGGCGGAGGAGGAGGAGGCAGAGTGGGCTCATTAGTCAGAGGAGGCAGCGGAGGAGGAGGCAGAGCGGGCTCATGCGCCGGAGGAGGCAGAGGAGGAGGAGACGGTGTGGGATCACACGCCGGGGAGGCAGAGGAGAAGACGGAGTATGCGGAGTCTCCTGGTTAGTCTGCTGAGGCGTCCAGTGTGGAAGCTTGATGTACTCCTTTTTCCATAGAAATATAGACCTTAAAGCATCACCCAGACGAATCTCCCCTTCACCTGTATGGTAGTCAAGCTCCAGGTCCTCAAAGCCCTCCACTATTTCATCCACCGTGACAATAGCATGGCCATGTGGGGCAATGGGAAGTTCCCTCGGCTCGAGGAGGTAGAACAAAGCCGAGTGCCGCCTTGAAGGTCAGGTTATCGCATTTCGCCATTAGCGCTCAATGTTCAGCCTCCGTGATACTATCCACGGGGTAGCGAGGAGCCGGGAAATCAGGCTGAACGAGCACCGTGGAGGCCATGCTGCTTATCCGCTGAGATGGTGGGGTAGCTTCCAAGGATGGATCTTTGGGCCGCTGAGGTGGTTGGTCGGTAGCTCGCTGGCTCTCAAGTTCCTCCAGTTTTGCTAATCTTGCACTGCGGTTCTATATTTTGGTACCTTCCTCTATTTTCTTTCTCTGTCGGCTTCTATAACCACCGTTGTAGGGAAACCCATGCACCCATCGAACGGAGCCTCATGTGCCTTGTGCTCGTCCCGGGTGTTCAGGATTCCCGAGGGCCTCTGTCAGCTCATCCTTCTCTCTGTTGGGAATGAACATCCCTTCCTGTGCTGCTTTGATTGGCTCCTCAAGCTTGGTAATGGGTATTGCCAGTTGTTCGTTCGTCCAAACATACTTCCTTGATTATGGGTCCAAAGTTTCCCCAACCCCGAAGAACCGAGTCCTTGACCGATCTGGCCAGCTCAATGTCGCTGGTTGGACCCCTTTATCAAGCAGGTCTTCCTCGGCTTTGTCCCACAACGGTCGGGCTTTCCTGTAGCCACATGACCCCGTGGTATGGTGATACTTCTTTAATGCAGCATTTTGCTTGTTTGTCTCTAACTTTGCTTACCCTTGTTCGATTTCTTGTAGGCCACAAATGCGGCCCAGTGATCTCTGATCTTCTCATATTTACCGATGAACTCTAGAGTCACGTCTTTCTCGACAAACTTTGTGTTCAAATGTTTTCTCCAGTTCTTGAATAGTTCTACCATCTTCTTAAGAGAAAATGCCTTGAGCTTTCGCTCTATAACTTGGTTATTCGGATCCTCATTTGGGGTAGGCCGAAATTTGTCATCAGCGAGGTCCAAAGATCATCTTTCGGTCTATCATGGACATAAGAAACTTCAGGGTCCTTCTTCTTATAACATTCGTGGATTGTGATCGGGACATTGTCCCTAACAACAACTTCGCACTGATGTACAAATGCGTTCTTGTTCCGCGTGGGAGCAATCGGTTGGCCGTTTTCTGCGACTTCTGTGATCGTGAACCTTTCATCCTGGGGCAACCTTTTCTTTGGGCCTCGTCTCCTTATGGACGTTTGTCTCGATCCGTAGGGCTAAAAGAAGAAAGAAGCGTTACCAAAACATATAATGCATCGAGTTAGCATGGGCTCAATTAATATATATATACCTCCCTAGATGTTGCAACAGTTAACGCTCCCTCCTCTGTTCGGTGACCAGACTCATCATCATGATCTCGTTCCTCCGCCAGTCGGTCACCGGAGCCGTCATGACCTCCTTCCTCCTCCATTTTTGGATCACCGGAGCCGACATCCTCTCCTTCTTGACCATCGGTGTTGTTGCGGTACGACAAGGGATCACGTCCGTCGCGGATTATATCCCCCAACAAATCTTCTTGTTCCAAGTATCTGTCCATGGTTTCTGCAATTATGATAAAATCCTTATTAAAGAATTCGGAACAATCCAATCCTCCAAAAATACTATCACCGGCGATCGTCGGCGACTCCTCCGATGACCGTCGGGCACTCCTCCGATCACCATCGGGGAATCCTCACCGTCAATCGTCGAGGACTCCTCCGACGATCGTCGGGGACTCCTCACCAGCGATCGTCGGAGACTCCTCTGACGACCATCGGGGACTCGTGTGATGACCGTTTGGGACTCCTTCGACCACCGTCGGGCACTCCTCCGACGACCGTCAAGGACTCCTCACCGGCGATCGTCGGGGACTCCTCCGTCGTTGATGGACTACATACGAATTAAAATAAATGAATAAACATACTAAAACGTGTCTTATACTTTTGATTTATAGAAAAGTTAGAACATATTATATTTGTGAATTGAGGGAATATGATCCGTCAATGAATGTATCTCTACTACTATCAGGTGCACTCCATCTGTTTTTCATGCTTGCTACTGGTGAAAGATCATAACTCTGAATGGCAGATATAACATAACATCAACTGTATGAATTACCAAGTTATGTATCTTTGATTTTTATTTTACTCCATCTATGCATGTTCTCTTCTCTCCAATATAATTTACTTTGCCCTTGGAAATAAGACAAATCTGTAAATGATTTGTAAATTATCTTTGCCCTTGGGACTCCACAAGAAAGCATGAGCACGTGGCGGTGTCAGCGTCGGTGACCGTGGATGTGGGAGAGAAGGAGGGGCATGGGTGGAGCTCACTGGGGGCGCGGAGATGGAGCTGTGGAGGCCGCCGGTGATGATGAGGAGCTGTCTCGAGGACACACGGCGACGGGAAGGAGGTCCGGCACCGGTGACGTTCAGCGGGCTCAAGAACGGCTGGGCGTCGGCGACGTTCAGCGGGCTCGGGGACGGCACGGCATCGGCGATGTTCAGCGGGCTCGAGGACGGCTAGGCGTCGGCGACGTTCAGCGGGCTCGGGGACGGCAGGGCGTCGACGAGGGGCGACGGTGCTGTCGGGCAGCCTGGCGGCGTCCATGTGCTCGTCGGCACCGTCAGGGGAGAGGGACGATAAGAAACTGAATCGGGGGAGAACTGCAAGTGCCTCTTATATAGGACACCCTTTAGTCCCAGTTGGTGAATCCAACCGGGACTAAAGGCTCCCTTTAGTCCCGATTGAGGCCACAAACCGGGACTAAAGGCTAATTTCAGCAGGCGAAAGGGTGGGAACCACAGGCCTTTAGTCCCGGTTGCTGGCCTCAACCGGGACTATAGAGGGACCTTTAGTCCCGGTTGAAGCCACCAACCGGGACTACATGGATGTTCCCATCACGGCGTCGGGAGGGTGGATGTTTAGTCCCACCTTGCTAGCAGTGAGTCATCGGTAGTGGTTTATAAGTGCGGCTGCGCATACCCAGTCGAGCTCCTCTCATATGTAGGCATGCGGGCCTAACTTACTCTCTGCGCGTGTGGGCATACTAGGCGTGTTGCGGGCCTGCATCCTGGCCCAATAAGTGTTTTTAGTCATATATACGTTGTGGTGGCCGAGTAGGTGGCATTTTTTTACATTAATTCTTTTTGGTTCATTCTTTTTAACAACTCGATACTTTGATAATTTAAGTTAATGATTTCTTGATTTTTTTTTAGTTCTTTCTTTTTACAAACAATACTTTCATAATTTCAGTTAATGTTTTTTTGATTGTATTTAGTTCATTCTTTTTTATATTAGTTTATTCTTTGATAATTTTAGTTAATATTTTTTAAAAGTTAATATTTAACTAATTTCAAATCCATACTTTTTGTGTGCTCAACATGCACCATTCAAAGCCTCATCATCAATTCAACCGTTTTTTACTTCATTTGGTATGTTTTGTGCATTTACTCTCTTATTTTTGAGCTAAATGACCGTGATATTGAAAGGCACTATAAATGAACTCTGAAAAGGTTGAAAGTTGGCATGGTTTTATCATTTCACCCACATAGCATGTATTAAAAAGTTGAGAGGGTTAGGGCAAAAACTGGATGCACTTCGTGTACATAATGGACAATCTCTTTCGAAGTATGAGGGTTTCAAATGAAAACTCATGTGTTACAAACGGATTTCATTTTTTTAACTTATTTCAAATCCAAACTTTTTGTGCATTCTTCATGCACCATTCAAAGCCCCATCATCAATTTTCAAGCCTTTTTTACTTCATTTGGTATTTTTCGTGCATTTACTCATTTTTTTATCTAAATGACCCTGATATTGAAAATCACTATAATGAACTCTGAAAAGGTTGAAAGTTGGTGGTTTCACCATTTCACCCACATAGCATGTGTTAAAAAGTTGAGAGTGTTACGGCAAAAACTGGATGCACTTCGTGTACAAAATGGACAATCTTTTTCGAAGTATCAGGGTTTTGGACGAAAACTCATCTGTTACAAAGGGATTTCAATTTTTTTAAGTAATTTCAACTACAAATTTTTTGTGCGTTCAACGTGCACCATTCAAAAAACCATCATTAATTTTCAACCCTTTTTGAGTTCATTTGGTATTTTTCCTGCATTTACTCATTTGTTTTGAGCTAAATGACCCTGATATTGAAAAGCACTATAAGTGAACTCTGAAAAGGTTGAAAGGTTGCATGGTATCATCATTTCACCCATATAGCATGCGCTAAAAAGTTGAGAGGGTTACGACAAAAACTAGATGCACTTCATGTACAAAATGAACAATCTCTTTCGAAGTATCACGGTTTCGGACGAAAACCCATATGTTACAAAGGCATTTCTTTTTTGTAACTTATTTCAACTCCAGACTTTTTGTGCATTCGACATGCGCAATTCAAAGCCACATTATCAATTTTCAACCCTTTTTTATTTCATTTGTTTTTTTTTGTGCATTTACTCATTATTTTTTGAGCTAAATGACCCTGATATTGAAAAGAAGTACAAATGAACTCTAAAAAGGTTGAAAGTTGGCATGGTATCATCATTTCACCCAGATAGTGTGTGCTAAAAAGTTGGGAGGGTTACTCCAAAAACTAGATGCACTTCGTGTACAAAATGGACAGTCTCTTTCAAAGTATCAGGGTTTTGCACGAAAACTCATCTGTTACAAAGGCATTTCATTTTTTAACTTATTTCAACTCCAGACTTTTTGTGCATTCAACATGCACAATTCAAAGCCACATCATCAATTTTTAACCCTTTTTTGACTTCATTTGGTATTTTTCGTGCATTTACACATTTTGTGCTAAATTACCCTGATATTGAAAAGCAATACAAATGAACTCTTAAAAGGTTGGAAGTTTGCATGGTATCATCATTTCACCCACATATCATGTGTTAAAAAGTTGAGAGGGTTACGGCAAAAACTGGATGAACTTCGTGTAGAAAATGGACAATCTCTTTCGAAGTATCAGGGTTTCGGACGAAAACTCATCTGTTACAAAGGGATTTCCTTTTTTTACATAATTTCAACTCTAGACTTTATGTGCGTTCAACATGAACCATTCAAATACACATCAGCAATTTTCAACCCTGTCTCGCTTCATTTGGTATTTTTCATGCATTAACTGATTTTTTTGGGGCTAAATGACCCAGAAATTTAAAAGAAGTACAACTGAACTTTGAAAAGGTTCAAAGTTGGCATGGTATCATTATTTCACCCACATAGCATGTGCTAAAAAGTTGAGAGGGTTACGGCAAAAACTGGATGCACTTCGTGTACGAAATGGACAATCTCTTTCGACTCCAGACTTCATTTCATTTGGTATTTCATTTCTTCGCTTAATCAAATCCACATCAGACCCATCATCAAAATAGTTGTGGAGAGAAAGTCTTCACTTTTTCTTCTCGTGTGTCCCTTGCTTATTGCGAAGTATCCATGGATAATCTTCGTCGCTTAACAGGGTGCTTGGGTCAGCCTTCACTTTGAAGAGAGGAATTTCATCAAACTTTTCGTAATTTTCAGAAGTGTCTGTCTTGCCCTCCACTCCCACGATGTTTTTTCCCTGAAAAAACTATGTGGCGCTTTGGCTCATTGTATGATGTATTCGCATCCTTATCTTTTTTTCTCGACTTGGTAGACATGTGCTTCACATAGAATCATTGGCTGGGACGAATGGTTCGTCTGTGTACCCAAGATTGTTCGGATCCACTATTGTCATTTTGTACTTTGGGTCTACCTATACCCCGCCTCCTGACAGATTGACCAATTTGCACCAAAACAAAGGGACCTTAAAATCATGTCCATAATCAAGTTCACATATGTCCACTATGTAACCATAATATGTGTCCTTTCCCATATTGGTGTTTGCTGCATCAAAGCGGACACCACTGTTTTGGTTGGTACTCTTTTGATCTTGGGCGATCGTGTAAAATGTATTTCCATTTATCTCATACCCTTTGTAAGTCAATACAGTCAAGGATGGTCCCTTGGCCAATAAGTACAGGTCATCTTCAATAGTGTTGTCATCCATGAGATGTGTTTTCAACCAACTACCGAAAGTCCTGATGTGTTCAAATGTAATCTAGTCGTCACACTGCTCCGGATATTTGGAGCGCAGAATATTCTTGTGTTCATTGACATACAGGGTCACCAAGGTAGAATTCTGTAGAACCGTGTCATGTGCTTCAACCCAAGAATGCCCGTCCATACATATTATTGAGTCCGCTGCTAGTGTGCCTTTTCCAGTCAGTCTCCCCTCATACCGCGATTAAGGGAGACCAATCTTCTTAAGGTCTGGAAGGAAGTCAACACAAAACCCAATGACCTCCTCTGTTTGATGGCCCGTGGTGATGCTTCCTTCTGGCCTAGCACGGTTATGAACATATTTCTTTAAGACTCCCATGAACCTCGCAAAGGGGAACATATTGTGTAGAAATACAAGGCCCACAATGCCAATCTCGTCTACTAGATGAACTAGGACGTGTGTCATGACATTGAAGAAATATGGTGGGAACACCATCTCAAAACTGACAAGACATTGCACCAAATCACTCTTTAACCTTGGTATGATTTATAGATCGATTACCTTTTGAGAGATTGCATTGAGGAATGCACATAACTTCACGATAGCTAATCAAACATTTTCAGGTAGAAGCCCCCTCAATGCAACCGGAAGCAGTTGCGTCATACTCACGTGGCAGTCATGAGACTTTAGGTTCTCGAACTTTTTCTCTGCCATATTTATTATCCCCTTTATATTGGATGAGAAGCCAAACGGGGCCTTCATACTAAGCAGGCATTCAAAGAAGATTTCCTTCTCTTCTTTGGTAAGAGCATAGCTCGTAGGACCTACATATTGCTTTGAATGCATGTCATCTTTTTCATGCACATGCTGTTGGTCCTCCCGTGCCTCAAGTGTATATTTTGTATTGCCATACATGCCCAAGAAGCCTAGAAGGTTCACACAAACATTCTTCGCCATGTGCATCACGTTGATTGTAGAGCGGACCTCTAGGTCTTTCCAACAGGGTAGGTGTGGGGACCCCGACTTATGAGTCGAGATCGCCGAATGAACATGCTCAGTGATCCCAGAGATCAATGCTCACCGAACACACAAATACTGAATAATAAGAGTTTTACATCCAAGTACCGAATTATTACATCACATGACCGAATGGTCAAGTTTACAAGGTAGGGCCTATAAGGCCAAAATCACACGGATACAGCTAGTAGCGGAAACTTAGGGCTAAGCGGGTGCCCATGCCATCAACCTACACCAAGAGGCATTCTGACTGGGAAGCGTCCTAGTTCGCAGGGTCGTCTCTAAAGACGTACTCTTCTCCAAACTCCGGTCCTTCCATGTCTAGTCAGTAACATAACCAGTGGCGAGCCAATGAGTACTTTTGAATGTACTCGCAAACATCCCATGATATGAACAATGCAAATGGGTAGTATAACAAGTAATATGCAACTTTGGTGGATAGCATCTTATCTACAAATAAACTTGTTCATGGATATGCATCATAAACTAGATGTTGATTTGAAGAACAGATTACAGATAGCAACATATCTATCAAGGGTTGAACACTCGAGGTTCACCCTATATGCCAAGTCACCAAACTTGTTCATAACAACTCTTACTCAGGTAACACCTTTAAACACACACACACACTTGGTTTATGCGGAAACGACTGTACGTAATTTCAGTAGGATTACCCAACTGTCCTTGACCATGGACACTGTTGGAATTATGCCCTAGAGGCAATAATAAATATAGTTATTATTATAATTCCGAAGGTGTTAGTTGAGTTAGAGGTATCTCGGGGCCCACTCGGTAATACAACATCACACACAAGCCTTGCAAGCAATGTGACTTAGTGTAAGTTGCGGGATCTTGTATTACGGAACGAGTAAAGAGACTTGCCGGTAAACGAGATTGAAATATGTATGCGGATACTGACGATCGAATCTCGGGCAAGTAACATACCGAAGGACAAAGGGAATGATATACGGGATTATATGAATCCTTGGCACTGAGGTTCAAACGATAAGATCTTCGTAGAATATGTAGGATCCAATATGGGCATCCAGGTCCCGCTATTGGATATTGACCGAGGAGTCTCTCGGGTCATGTCTACATAGTTCTCGAACCCGCAGGGTCTGCACACTTAAGGTTCGACGTTGTTTTATGCGTATTTGAGTTATATGGTTGGTTACCGAATGTTGTTCGGAGTCCCGGATGAGATCACGGACGTCACGAGGGTTTCCGGAATAGTTCGGAAACGAAGATTGATATATAGGATGACCTCATTTGATTACCGGAAGGTTTTCGGAGTTACCCGGAATGAGGAATGCGTTCCGGGAGTTCACCGGGGGGGCAACCCACCCCGGGGAAGCCCATAGGCCATAAGGGTGGCGCACCAACCCTTAGTGGGCTTGTGGGACAGCCCAAAAGGGCCCTATGCGCCATACAAAGGAAAATCAAACGGAAAGAAAAAAATAAGGGAGGTGGGAAGGAAGGGAAGGACTCCCACCCACCAAACCAAGTCCAACTCGGTTTGGGGGGGAGCCTTCCCCCCTTGGACTCGGCCGACCCCCTTGGGGCTCCTTGAGCCCCAAGGCAAGGTCCCCTCCCTCCCACCTATATATACGGAGGTATTGGGGCTGATTTGAGACGACTTTTGCACGGCAGCCGGACCACATACCTCCACGGTTTTTCCTCTAGATCGCGTTTCTGCGGAGCTCGGGCGGAGCCCTGCTGAGACAAGGTCATCACCAACCTCCGGAGCGCCGTCACGCTGCCGGAGAACTCTTCTACCTCTCTGTCTCTCTTGCTGGATCAAGAAGGCCAAGATCATCGTCGAGCTGTACGTGTGCTGAACGCGGAGGTGCCGTCCGTTCGGTACTAGATCGTGGGACTGATCGCGGGATTGCTCGCGGGGCGGATCGAGGGACGTGAGGACGTTCCACTACATCAACCGCGTTCACTAACGCTTCTGTTGTACGATCTACAAGGGTACGTAGATCACTCATCCCCTCTCGTAGATGGACATCACCATGATAGGTCTTCGTGCGCGTAGGAAAATTTTTGTTTCCCATGCGATGTTCCCCAACAGTGGCACCATGAGCTAGGTTCATGCGTAGATGTCTTCTTGAGTAGAACACAAAAGTTTTTGTGGGCGGTGATGTGCGTTTTTCTGCCCTCCTTAGTCTTTTCTTGATTCCGCGGTATTGTTGGATTGAAGCGGCTTGGACCGACATTACTCGTACGCTTATGAGAGACTGGTTTCATCGTTACGAGTAACCCCGTTGCTCAAAGATGACTGGCAAGTGTCGGTTTCTCCAACTTTAGTTGAATCGGATTTGACCGAGGAGGTCCTTGGATGAGGTTAAATAGCAACTCATATATCTCCGTTGCGGTGTTTGTGTAAGTAAGATGCGATCCTACTAGATACCCATGGTCACCACGTAAAACATGCAACAACAAAATTAGAGAACGTCTAACTTGTTTTTGCAGGGTATGCTTGTGATGTGATATGGCCTACGATGTGATGTGATATATTGGATGTATGAGATGATCATGTTGTAATAGAAAATATCGACTTGCACGTCGATGGTACGGCAACCGGCAGGAGCCATAGGGTTGTCTTTATACTAACGTTTGTGCTTGCAGATGCGTTTACTATTTCGCTAGGATGTAGCTTTAGTAGTAATAGCATGAGTAGCACGACAACCCCGATGGCAACACGTTGATGGAGATCATGGCGTGGCACCGGTGACAAGAAGATCATGCCGGTGCTTTGGTGATGGAGATCAAGAAGCATGTGATGATGGCCATATCATGTCACTTATGAATTGCATGTGATGTTAATCCTTTTATGCACCTTATTTTGCTTAGAACGACGGTAGCATTATGAGGTGATCTCTCACTAAAATTTCAAGACAAAATTGTGTTCTCCCCGACTGTGCACCGTTGCTACAGTTCGTCGTTTCGAGACACCACGTGATGATCGGGTGTGATAGACTCAACGTTCACATACAACGGGTGCAAAACAGTTGCGCACACGGAACACTCGGGTTAAGCTTGACGAGCCTAGCATGTGCAGACATGGCCTCGGAACACATGAGATCGAATGGTCGATCATGAATCATATAGATGATATGATTAGCATAGGGATGCTTAGCACTGAAACTACACTCAACTCACGTGATGATCGGACTTGAGCTAGTGTAAGTGGATCATGAACCACTCAAATGACTAGAGAGATGTACTTTTTGAGTGGGAGTTTAGCAAATAATTTGATTAAGTTAAACTCTAATTATCTTGAACATAGTCTAAGTCCACTTTGAATATATTTGTGTTGTAGATCATGGCTCACGCGATAGTCATCCTGAATTTTAATACGTTCCTAGAGAAAGCTAAGTTGAAAGATGATGGAAGCAACTTTGTAGACTGGGCTCGTAATCTTAAGCTAATCTTACAAGCTGGGAAGAAGGATTATGTCCTTAATGCTGCGCTAAGAGATGAACCACCCGCTACGGCTGATCGGGATGTTAAGAACGCTTGGTTAGCACGTAAGGAGGACTACTCAATAGTTCAATGTGCAGTCTTGTATGGCTTAGAACCGGGACTTCAACGTCGCTTTGAGCGTCATGGAGCATTTGAGATGTTCCAGGAGTTGAAGTTTATCTTTCAGAAGAACGCCCGGATCGAGAGGTATCAGACCTCCGATAAATTCTATGCTTGCAAGATGGAGGAAAACTCGTGTGTCAGTGAACATGTGCTCAAAATGCCTGGGTACTCAAACCGTCTAGCTGAGCTGGGGATTGAACTCCCGCAAGAGGCTATCACTGACAGAATCCTTCAATCACTGCCGCCAAGCTATAAAGGCTTTGTGTTGAACTACAACATGCAAGGGATGAACAAGTCTCCCGGCGAGTTGTTTGCGATGCTGAAAGTCGCAGAGTCTGAACTCCGTAAAGAGCATCAAGTGTTGATGGTAAATAAGACCACTAGTTTCAAGAGAAACGGCAAAGGCAAGAAGGGTAATTCGAAGAAGAGCGGCAAGCCTGTTGCCAATCCGACGAAGAAACCCAAAGCTGGACCTAAGCCTGAAACGCAGTGTTACTATTGCAAGGGTATGGGTCACTGGAAGCGCAATTGCCCCAAGTATCTGGCAGATAAGAAGGCGGCCAAAGAAAAAGCAGGTATATTTGATATACATGTTATTGATGTGTACTTAACCGGCTCTCGTAGTAGTGCCTGGGTATTCGATACCGGTTCTGTTGCTCATATTTGCAACTCGAAACAGGAACTGTGGAATAGACGAAGGCTGGCGAAAGATGAAGTGACGATGCGCGTAGGAAATGGTTCCAAGGTTGATGCAATCGCCGTCGGCACAGTTTCACTTCAGTTACCATCAGGATTAGTGATGAACTTAAATCATTGTTATTTAGTGCCTGCGTTGAGCATGAACATTATATCTGGATCTTGTTTATTGCGAGACGGTTACTCTTTTAAGTCAGAGAATAATGGTTGTTCTATTTCTATGAGTAACATCTTTTATGGTCATGCACCTAATGTGAGAGGATTGTTCATATTGAATCTTGATAGCGATACGCATATACATAACATTGAGACCAAAAGAGTTAGAGTTAACAATGATAGCGCCATATTATTGTGGCACTGCCGCTTAGGTCATATTGGTGTAAAGCGCATGAAGAAACTCCATGTTGATGGACTTTTGGAGTCACTTGACTTTGATTCACTTGACACGTGCGAACCACGCCTCATGGGCAAGATGACTAAAACTCCGTTCTCCGGAACAATGGAGCGTGCAAGTGACTTGTTGGAAATCATACATACCGATGTGTGTGGTCCGATGAGCGTGGAGGCACGCGGCGGATATCGTTATTTTCTCACCTTCACTGACGATTTGAGTAGATATGGTTATGTCTACTTGATGAAGCACAAGCCTGAAACATTTGAAAAGTTCAAGCAATTTCAGAGTGAAGTGGAAAATCATCGTAACAAGAAGATCAAGTTCCTACGGTCTGATCGTGGGGGTGAATATCTGAGTTTCGAGTTTGGTACTCACTTAAGACAATGTGGAATTGTTTCACAGTTAACACCGCCTGGAACACCACAGCGTAATGGTGTGTCCGAACGTCGTAATCGTACTTTATTAGAGATGGTGCGATCTATGATGTCACTTACTGATTTGCCATTATCGTTTTGGGGTTATGCATTAGAAACAGCTGCATTCACTTTAAATAGGGCACCATCAAAATCCGTTGAGACGACACCATACGAACTGTGGTATGGCAAAAGGCCAAAGTTGTCGTTTCTTAAAGTTTGGGGATGTGATGCTTATGTCAAAAAGCTTCAGCCTGAAAAGCTGGAACCCAAAGCGGAAAAGTGCGTCTTCATAGGTTACCCAAAAGAGACAGTTGGGTACACCTTCTATCTCAAATCCGAGGGCAAAGTGTTTGTTGCTAAAAACGGAGCTTTTCTCGAGAAGGAGTTTCTCTCGAGAGAATTGAGTGGGAGGAAGATAGAACTTGACGAGGTTGTCGAACCTCTCAACCCTCTGGATGGTGGCGTAGGGCAAGGGGAAACCTCTGTCGTTGCAACGCCGGTTGAGGAGGAAGTTAATGATGATGATCATGAAACTCCAGTTCAAGTTTCTGTCGAACCACGCAAGTCGACGAGACCACGTGCTGCTCCAGAGTGGTACGGTAATCCCGTCTTATCGATCATGTTGTTAGACAACAATGAACCTGCAAATTATGAAGAAGCAATGGTGGGCCCAGATTCCAACAAATGGCTAGAAGCCATGAAGTCCGAGATAGGATCCATGTATGAGAACAAAGTGTGGACTTTGGAGGTACTACCTGAGGGCCGCAAGGCTATTCAGAACAAATGGATCTTTAAGAGGAAGACGGACGCTGACGGCAATCACTACAGGAATCACCTTCTTTGCCGTCTGCCATCACAGACGGCAAAGACAAATACCCGGACGGCAAAGAGAGTACCACAGACGGCAAAGATTGTCACGGCCGGCAAATTTTCTGCGTCAGCCTACGACGGCATAGGACCTTGTTTGCCGTCTGCCCCCCCCCCCCCCAAAGCGGACGGCAAAGCTCTTTGCCGTCAGCTTTCCTGAGGAGCAGTCGGCAAAGAGTTTGGGACGGCAGCCGAGAGGCGTTGCCTCCGTTAGGGGTTAACGGAGCCTTTGTCGTCTGCCTCCTCGGCAATCTTTGCCGTCTGCCTCCCGGTCAAGCTTTGCCGTCTGCCTCCTCGGCAAGCTTTGCCGTCTGCCTCCTCGGCAAGCGTTGTCGTCTGCTTCCGGGCAATCTTTGCCGTCTGCCCCCTTGACTATCTTTGCCGTCTGCCGTGTCCTCCCCTCCCCCCTCTCTCCACTTTTGTCTTCTGCCCCCTCCTCTGTGCCCTCTTCTTTGCCGTCTGCCCACCCAGCAGGCGGACGGAAAAGAGACTATATGGCCAGCTGCTACTGCCCAGGTTGCACAGCTGGGCGCCACGTGGCACCTTTGCTGTCTGCTGGCTAATGGCAATGGCCTGTGCCATCAGCTGGCAGACGGCAAAGATCCTATATTGTCCCATTTTTATTTATTTTTTCTATTTCACATCACATATACATATAATTCAGAGCACATATATCATAAATAGATCACAACACATATATGATATACATATAAAGCTCATCAACGCCATTTGTTCATCAACGTACATCCCATATATCAAAAGAACCAACACATACGAAGTTTCATCCATATATACATACATATAGTTGCACATATATTGTTCATCAACACATTGTTCATCAACACATACAAAGAACCAACACATTGTTCATCAACTCAAATAAAAACGGAAACTAAAGCACTCCAACGCCAGCTTCCATGCATGTAGTACATCCAATCTGCAAAATGGGAATAATAAAGTAACTAGAAGAAGAACAACAACATATATATGACAAATAAGCTAAATTGAAGAAGAAAGAGAAGAAGCAATAATAGAACAAGGAGAAGAAAAACAAGGAGGAGGAGGAGGAGGGGAAGGGGAAGGAGGAGGAGAAGGAGGAGGAGAAGAAGAAAAAAGAAGAGAAGAAGAAGGAGAAGAAGGAGGAGAAGAAGGAGAGAACAAGAAGGATAAGAAGGAGGGCTCCTTCTCCTTCTTCTTCTCCTCCTTCTCCTTCTTCTTCTGTTCTTCTCCTCCTTCTCCTTCTTCTTCTCTTCTTCTCCTCCTCCTTCTTCTTCTTCTCCTCCTCCTCCTTATTCTTCTCCTTCTCCTTCTATTCTTCTTCTCTTCTTCTTCTTCTTCTTCCTTCTCCTTCTTTTTGAGCTAAATATTCCAATTATGTAATTTTAGAGGAAAACAAGCTAAGTATATAATATTCATGAGCTAACCAAGGTTCTTATGCCATTTTGAGCTTATTATGGTATTTTGGAGCTAAATGGGCTAATTATGTCATTGTTGGGTTAATTAAAGCAAGGATATTATGAAAGAGGAGAAGAAAGAGGAGGAGGAGGAGAAGAAGAAGAAATCAAGAAGAAGGAGGAGAAGGATAGAAGGTCCTTGGCCTTCTCCTCCTCCTCCTCCTCCTCCTCCTTCTTCTCTTCTTCTTCATCTCTTCTTCTTCTTTCTTTTCATTTTGCCTATTTCTTCTCCTCTTCTCCTCTTGTAGGAGCTAAATTACCTAATTATGTATTTTTTGAGCTAAATGGGCTAATTATGTCATTTTAGAGAAAAACAAGCTAAGTATATAATATTCATGAGCTAACCAAGGTTCTTATGCCATTTTGAGCTTATTATGGTATTTTGGAGCTAAATGGGCTAATTATGTCATTGTTGGGTTAATTAAAGCAAGGATAATATGAAAGAGGAGAAGAAAGAGGAGGAGGAGGAGGAGAAGAAGCAGAAATCAAGAAGAAGGCGGAGGAGGAGGAGAAGGAGGGGGAGGAGAAGGATCGAAGGTCCTTGGCCTTCTCCTCCTCCTCCTCCTCCTCCTCCTCCTCCTCCTCCTCCTTCTTCTCTTCTTCTTCATCTCTTCTACTTCTTTCTTTCCATTTTGCCTATTTCTTCTCCTCTTCTCCTCTTGTTGGAGCTAAATTACCTAATTATGTCTTTTTTGAGCTAAATGGGCGAATTATGTCATTTTAGAGGAAAACAAGCTAAGTATATAATATTCATGAGCTAACCAAGGTTCTTAAGCCATTTTGAGCTTAGTATGGTATTTTGGAGCTAAATGGGCTAATTATGTCATTGTTGGGTTAATTAAAGCAAGGATAATATGAAAGAGGAGAAGAAAGAAGAGGAGGAGGAGAAGAAGAAGAAATCAAGAAGAAGGAGGACGAGGAGGAGAAGGAGGAGGAGGAGAAGGATAGAAGGTCCTTGGCCTTCTCCTCCTCCTCCTCCTCCTCCTCCTCCTCCTTCTTCTTCTCTTCTTCTTCATCTCTTCTACTTCTTTCTTTTCATTTTGCCTATTTCTTCTCCTCTTCTCCTCTTGTTGGAGCTAAATTACCTAATTATGTCTTTTTTGAGCTAAATGGGTGAATTATGTCATTTTAGAGGAAAACAAGCTAAGTATATAATATTCATGAGCTAACCAAGGTTCTTGTGCCATTTTGAGCTTATTATGATATTTTGGAGCTAAATGGGCTAATTATGTCATTGTTGGGTTAATTAAAGCAAGGATAATATGAAATAGGAGAAGAAATAGGAGGAGGAGGAGAAGAAGGAGAAATCAAGAAGAAGGAGGAGGAGGAGGAGAAGGATAGAAGGTCCTTGGCCTTCTCCTCCTCCTCCTCCTCCTCCTCCTTCTTCTTCTCTTCTTCTTCATCTCTTCTACTTCTTTCTTTTCATTTTGCCTATTTCTTCTCCTCTTCTCCTCTTGTTGGAGCTAAATTACCTAATTATGTCTTTTTTGAGCTAAATGGGCGAATTATGTCATTTTAGAGGAAAACAAGCTAAGTATATAATATTCATGAGCTAACCAAGGTTCTTATGCCATTTTGAGCTTATTATGGTATTTTGGAGCTAAATGGGCTAATTATGTCATTGTTGGGTTAATTAAAGCAAGGATAATATGAAAGAGGAGAAGAAAGAGGAGGAGGAGAAGAAGAAGAAATCAAGAAGAAGGAGGAGGAGGAGAAGGATAGAAGGTCCTTGGCCTTCTCCTCCTCCTCCTCCTCGTCCTCCTCCTGCTCCTTCTTCTCTTCTTCTTCATCTCTTCTACTTCTTTCTTTTCATTTTGCCTATTTCTTCTCCTCTTCTCCTCTTGTTGGAGCTAAATTACCTAATTATGTCTTTTTTGAGCTAAATGGGCGAATTATGTCATTTTAGAGGAAAACAAGCTTAGTATATAATATTCATGAGCTAACCAAGGTTCTTATGCCATTTTGAGCTTATTATGGTATTTTGGTGCTAAATGGGCTAATTATGTCATTGTTGGGTTAATTAAAGCAAGGATAATATGAAAGAGGAGAAGAAAGAGGAGGAGGAGGAGAAGAAGAAGAAATCAAGAAGAAGGAGGAGGAGGAGGAGAAGGATAGAAGGTCCTTGGCCTTCTCCTCCTCCTCCTCCTCCTCCTCCTCCTTCTTCTCTTCTTCTTCATCTCTTCTACTTCTTTCTTTTCATTTTGCTTATTTCTTATCCTCTTCTCCTCTTGTTGGAGCTAAATTACCTACTTATGTCTTTTTTGAGATAAATGGGAGAATTATGTCATTTTAGAGGAAAACAAGCTAAGTATATAATATTCATGAGCTAACCAAGGTTCTTATGCCATTTTGAGCTTATTATGGTATTTTGGAGCTAAATGGGAAAATTATGTCATTGTTGGGTTAATTAAAGCAAGGATAGTATGAAAGAGGAAAAGAAAGAGGAGGAGGAGGAGAAGAAGAAGAAATCAAGAAGAAGGAGGAGGAGGAGGAGAAGGATAGAAGGTCCTTGGCATTCTCCTCCTCCTCCTCCTCCTCCACCTCCTCCTCCTTATCTTCTTCTACATCTATTCTACTTCTTTCTTTTCATTTTGCCTATTTCTTCTCCTCTTCTCCTCTTGTTGGAGCTAAATTACCTAATTGTGTCTTTTTTGAGCTAAATGGGCGAATTATGTCATTTTAGAGGAAAACAAGCTAAGTATATAATATTCAT